>NC_091324.1:14226155-14553655 GCF_038502225.1 Cherax quadricarinatus | reverse complement strand
ACTTCTTCGGCTATTCTTTTCTCGTTGCCCTTTTGAGTCCTCATTTACCACACTTATCACTTGTATACTGCTACTTTTATAATTTACACTTCACTTTTGGTAAGTACACTACTTATTTGTGATGACACCCAGCCTGTTATGGCGGCGCTACTCCCTCAGGCCTACTGCTGCCACCACCTCTGCTTATATATATTTATGTATATGTATGTATATATATATATCCCCTTTCTGGCTAGCTTGTTCACGCTGTGTGCTACATCACATTTTGTCGTTACCACCCTCTCTTAATTCTATTTGGTCTTTTCTCTTCAGTCACTCGCTTTGTACTTTGTATATGTGTAACAATGTGGCAACAGGTGCCAACTAGGCCTCAACGAACTGACACTTTGAAATTTTGTTGTATAATTTCAGGCTTTCTCTCGCCTTTACTTTATTTATTTTTGCTAATACATTGGTTATCACTTGTAGGGTTGTTCACTGACGTTGTCACTAACACTGGTTGCTTCTAACTGCTGAAACACGCCCTAAAAGCACTAAGATCCTCGGAGCCTGGCGCTTGTGACCCACTACACTGTCTCCACCACTGTGTTGTGTGTATGTGTGTGTGTGTGTGTGTGTGTGTGTGTGTGTGTGTGTGTGTGTGTGTGTGTGTGTGTGTGTGTGTGTGTGTGTGTACTCACCTAGTTGTACTCACCTAGTTGAGGTTGCGGGGGTCGAGTCCGAGCTCCTGGCCCCGCCTCTTCACTGATCGCTACTAGGTCACTCTCTCTGAGCCGTGAGCTTTATCATACCTCTGCTTAAAGCTATGTATGGATCCTGCCTCCACTACATCGCTTCCCAAACTATTCCACTTACTGACTACTCTGTGGCTGAAGAAATACTTCCTAACATCCCTGTGATTCATCTGTGTCTTCAGCTTCCAACTGTGTCCCCTTGTTACTGTGTCCAATCTCTGGAACATCCTGTCTTTGTCCACCTTGTCAATTCCTCTCAGTATTTTGTATGTCGTTATCATGTCCCCCCTATCTCTCCTGTCCTCCAGTGTCGTCAGGTTGATTTCCCTTAACCTCTCCTCGTAGGACATACCTCTTAGCTCTGGGACTAGTCTTGTTGCAAACCTTTGCACTTTCTCTAGTTTCTTTACGTGCTTGGCTAGGTGTGGGTTCCAAACTGGTCCCGCATACTCCAATATGGGCCTAACGTATATGGTGTACAGGGTCCTGAACGATTCCTTATTAAGATGTCGGAATGCTGTTCTGAGGTTTGCTAGGCGCCCATATGCTGCAGTAGTTATTTGGTTGATGTGCGCTTCAGGAGATGTGCCTGGTGTTATACTCACCCCAAGATCTTTTTCCTTGAGTGAGGTTTGTAGTCTCTGACCCCCTAGACTGTACTCCGTCTGCAGCCTTCTTTGCCCTTCCCCAATCTTCATGACTTTGCACTTGGTGGGATTGAACTCCAGGAGCCAATTGCTGGACCAGGTCTGCAGCCTGTCCAGATCCCTTTGTAGTTCTGCCTGGTCTTCGATCGAGTGTATTCTTCTCATCAACTTCACGTCATCTGCAAACAGGGACACCTCAGAGTCTATTCCTTCCGTCATGTCGTTCACAAATACCAGAAACAGCACTGGTCCTAGGACTGACCCCTGCGGGACCCCGCTGGTCACAGGTGCCCACTCTGACACCTCGCCACGTACCATGACTCGCTGATCCATTGTAGTGCCTTCCCTGTTATCCCTGCTTGGTCCTCCAGTTTTTGCACCAATCTCTTGGTGCAAAAACTGAAAAGGAATACACAATAGTAATAGGATTTTTTTTCGTCCTCGAAGTTTTCTGTTAAAAAAAATTGAATGGCTGTTTTGTGGTGTCCAGAGTATAAACGAGGAAGCTTCGCAGTGTTGGTTGTTATTATTATGGGGGAGCGCTAAATCCGTAAAGATTATAAAGCGCCTGTGGGGGAGGGAGGGAAGGCATTCATGCTTGATTCAGATAACTGGAGCACAGATCCAATTCCCTAGATCAAGAGCCCCTCACCAGCATCAAGGAACCTCCCTTAATGACTCACAGTCTTGGTAGACTGTATTTGCACATCTGGTAACTTTTTTTAATTTATTTTTTTTAAACCAAGTGGTGACTTTATCATAAAAATCAAGAGAAAGCACTAAACCCGTGGGAATGGGGGGTCGTACAGTGCACTGGAAATAGAAATCTATGAGATTTGAGCCAAGGGGACGATGGGTCCAATCCCTTGGATCAGGAGCCCATCACTGGCATCAAGAACTCCCTCGAGGAGAGTAAGAATTACCAGCAAAATTTACTGAGAATGTGTATGAAGGCCTCACACTGCAACTATCACACAATAACGCCCGTCACAATTATCCCCTGCAGATCCACTTGGTTTACTGTGAAAATCAAAACTAAACGCTAAACCCACAAGGGTCATACAGCAGCACGTAATAATTTTAGAATGAAATGGGGAGATGATAAGAAAGGGCAGGAACAGAGTTAATGCTTGAATCAACGTGAACACTTTGGAAAACAAGGCTGGAGTCTACTAGAGCAATTGGTGGCTTCTTTTCGGCAGATGCAGCATCCATGGTTGATCCAGTAATCACACTATTATTATGGTAAGGGGAACAAGGCCCAAACTGATAGAGGTCCTACACTGCCCGGGAAATGAGTGGCATTTAGGTTCGAGTCAAGGAAGGAGAGAACAAGTCCATTTCTTGAGTCAACAACCTTAAACTGGCATCAAGGACTCTCCCCTGAGGATTATTATTATTATTATTATAATCAAGTGAGAAGCGCTAAACCCGGAGGTCTCCCCTGAGGAAAGCACCTGAGAAATGGGAAGAAATAATGTCACTCTGAGGGAAGGACAGGTTCAACTCATTGGATCAACAGCCTCTCACTGACATCAAGAAATCGTCCCCGAAAAGTCCAGTTAATATATTATATTCAAAACAAATGCCAAACCTGTATGGGTCACACAGCTCCAGTGATCATAGCTCATGGTTCCCTACAGTAGCTTTTTGGTGACCAAGCAAGTCCAGGAGGATACACACACTCACTGGCGGTGTTTCTGAATTCTTCTGCACTTCCACAGTGTGACTTTCTGTATTCCTCTCGAGAAAAATAATGGTTCACGAACTTGCACACGAAAATCACTCACTACGAAAGCAAAAGACTTGGCAGACGATGCACCATCCCCCCAATGAAAAGCAGGGGTGTCACTAGCACGTTAAGAGACCATACAATAAGTGTTAGGGGCCCGAGACTGTTCAACTGCCTCCCAGCACACATAAGGGGGATTACCAACAGACCCCTGGCAGTCTTCAAGCTGGCACTGGACAAGCACCTAAAGTCAGTTCCGGATCAGCCGGGCTGTGGCTCGTACGTTGGTTTGCGTGCATTATTATTATTATTATAATCAAGGGGGAAGCGCTAAACCCGGAGGATTATACAGCGCCTGGGGGGGGATGTGGAAGGCATTCAGGCTTAATTCGGGGAACTGGAGCACAGATCCAATTCCCTAAATCAAGAGCCCCTCACCAACATCAAGGAACCTTCCTTGAGGGGGTTTGCGTGCAGCCAGCAGCAACAGCCTGGTTGATCAAGCTCTGATCCACCAGGAGGCCTGGTCACAGACCGGGCCGCGGGGGCGTTGACCCCCGGAACTCTCTCCAGGTAAACTCCAGGTATCGAACTTCATCCTGCTTATTTTAATCAAGGGGTCATACAGCATCTGGTTGATGGAAGGCATTCAGGTTCAATCCAATTAGGTGATGGCAGGTCCAATTCCTTGGATCAAGAAGGAAGATTAAAATCCAAAATGCATAAATCAAAGAACCCCCAACGGCTTAAAGGGGAATAAAGTTGGATCAGACGGAAGGATGGCTTTAATTCCTTGGATCAAGTCCCCTTCACCAGCCGCAAGGTAACCCTACAGTCAAGAGCTTGAGAAATGGAGCCTGCAAAGCTTAGAATTGGTTTGGATCCGATTATTATTATAATGGGGGACGCTAAGCCTATAGGGATTATACATTATTATTATAATCAAGGGGAAGCGCTAAACCCGTAGGATTATACAGCGCCTGGGGGGGAATGTGGAAGGTATTCAGGCTTAATTCAGGGAACTGGAGCACGGATCCAATTCTCTAGATTATTATTATTATAATCAAAAAAGAAGCGCTAAGCCACAAGGGCTATACAGCCCAATTCTCTAGATCAAGAGCCCCTCACCAGTATCAAGGAACCTCCCTTGAGGAGGGACTTGGATCTGAGGCTAATACAAGTGTAGGGACATGTTTATTACCATGATAAATATAGAAGAAATCGTATTTTTACTGGTTGGTCAGAGAATGTAGGGATGGTAGTGCTGTTGCGAGTCTCGAGGCGGAAGACTTTGGTGGTCTTTGGGGTTGTGGATTAAGTGACATCTGAAGAGGACTAGATATTATTATAATCCAGAGGAAGCGTTAAACCCATAGGGATTATATAGCTTCTGTAAGGGGGAAGGTGGGTTATGGTAGGTATTTAGGCTCAGTTCAGGGAACTGGAGCACAGATGGAATTTCCTAGATCAAGAGCCCCTCACCAGTGTCAAGGAACCTCCCTTGAGAGGAGAGGACTGGATAAATTGAAGGCGGTAAAGGTAACAGATGTAGAAACATCAGCAGTGTTAAAGACTGACAAAAAAAAAAATTGGGGCATGAATGTGGCAAACTACTACTGGACATTTCGGGTGTCAGGCAGCTCTAGAGTAAGAGATATGTGGTATTGGTATCCTCCCTAGTAGTTGTGTTACAGCCTGTTTATGTGACACTTCTTTCAAACACCGAATTTCACTTTCCCAAAGAAAAATAAAGCACCAACGAGAATACAATGGATGCATTTCTTTGCAGTTAAGGCACGATGGTCACAATTATTATAATCATGGGGGGAACACTAAACCTGTAGGGATTATGCAGTACCTGTGGGGGGGATGGAAGGTATGCAGGCTCAATTCAGGGATTATTATTATAATCAAGGGGAAGCGCTAAACCCGTAGGATTATACAGCGCCGGGGAGGGGGGAATGTGGAAGGCATTCAGGCTTAATTCGGGGAACTGGAGCACAGATCCAATTCCCTAAATCAAGAGCCCCTCACTAACATCAAGGAACCTTCCCTGAGGGATCAATTCAGGGAACTATAGCATAGATCGAATTCCCTAGATCAAGAGCCCCTCACCTAACTGTTGCATATGTGTCTTACCTAACAACCTGTCGGTATTTTATACCATTTTAATGTTCAATCTGTCAGACACTGCAACACAAGGGTATCTTGGTACAGACCTGCAATCAACTTCGACAACTTCCACTAGTGAGAGGGGCTGGATTTGAGAGGGACCTGACCTCTCAACATCTGAGTTCTTACCTCTCCTAGTGGCCTACGTCTCACCTCTTGGCGCTATAAAAAGCTCTATCCTGTCACTTCTTCTCCATATTGTTTCATACTATGGAACAATGCTCTTCTCCAGACTGAGGGACTGACCACCTCAAAACTTTAAGGGTGATGGACTGATTACATCGTCTTCAAGTATCTTCTGCTTCTATCAACTTTTCTGTACTTGACTGAAGAAGCCTACTGTGTAGGCGAAACGTTTCATAATAAAGATACCTAACTGTTGCATATGTGTCTTACCTAACAACATTAAGGAACCTCCCTTGAGGGAATGATGGTTACAAGGCCATAATGATCAGTTTTCTAGAGATTATGCATGCTGTCTGTGATCTGCATTATTATAATCAAAAAGAGGCGCTAAACCACAAGGGCTATACAGCGCTGCAGGGCAGGGAAGGAAGCACAGGTATTGGGTGGCAAAAGGGAGAGGGATGATTAGTAGGTTATGGAGGACAGCGGGCAGTGGATAGTACAGGGGTAGAGGGTAGCAAAAGATTGAGGTAGAAAGGGCTGACGGGAGTGCTAAAGGTATCATCGTCAGAGTTTGTGGAGTAAATTAGTTGTCAAAAAGTCAATGAGAGAGTCCGGATTAAAGGAGGGTCCATCAGCAAGAAGGGAAGATAGAGAGAGCAGCAGAGCGGAGATGACGTTGGAGGTAAATTCTGCGTGCTCATTGATGGAGTGGGCAGTATAACAGAATGTGGCTAACAGATACTGGAACCTGACAATTCTCACAGAGAGGAACAGGGTACCTCTCCATGAGATACCCATGAGTAGGAGGAGTGTGGCCAATGCGAAGACGAGAGAGAGTAGTCTCCCAACCTCGACACTGATGACAATTATTATTATTATAATCATGGGAGAGCACTAAACATAAGAATGGAGGAACACTGCAGAAGGCCTACTGGCCCATACAAGGCAGGTCCTTATCAAAACGACCTCTATCCAAAGCTACCCATGAATTAACTCCCGTACCCAATGACACTAATCAAACCCAGCCCCTCCCATTTGTATATTTGTCCAATCTCTTCTTAAAGCTACCCAAGGTCCTAGCCTCTATCATCCTACTGGGAAGATTGTTCCACGCATCCACAACTCTGTTAGAAAACCAGTACTTACCTATGTCCTTTCTAAATCTAAATTTATCCAACTTAAATACATTATTTCTGGTTCTTACCTGGTTCGACACCCTCAGTACTTTATTAATATCTCCTTTGTTTATGCCCGTCATCCACTTATACACTTCAATGATATCTCCTCTCATTCTACGGCTCTCCAGAGAGTGAAGATTTAAGGCTTTAAGTCTATCTTCATACAGGAGATTCCTTACCTGTAGGATTATACAGTGCACTGATGACAAGATGATGGCCAGTAACCTATACCTGGTTTAATAGAATGAAGTTTGTTATTGAGCAGATCAGATCAAAGTTGTTGCCAATGGGTGTGAAGGTGGGTGGCAATTACAGCAAAATAGTCCGTGAATGGAACACCTCTATATGAAACTGGAAGGTCATGTACTGTGGAAATAAGTGGTATAAAATACCGACACAATGGAAATATAAACACAAATGCAGTATAATGTGATCCTTTATTGACAACGTTTCACCCACACAGTGGGCTTTTTCAAGTCACACACGAATCTACCTGGGGTTGGAAGGTACGAGAGTATTTATAGTCAGAATGTTGAAGTCAGGTGAAGAATGCGGCATCTGATGATCTACCGGGTGGGGTTATAGGTCATGTACTGCTGACCGCACAGCAGTGTCTGCCTGTTCATTGCCCTGTATGTCAACATGAACAGGGACCCAACAAAAAACAATATCTTTATGCTTGGTAGAGATACAGCATAACCAAAGTCAGATGCATTATTATTATAATAATCAAAAAGAAGTGCTAAACCACAAGGGTCATACAGCACAGCAGGGCAGGGAAGGATGCAGGGATATTAGGTAGCAAGAGGGAGAGGGATGATTAGTAGGTTATGGAGTGCAGCGGGGCACTGTGACCTACAATATTTTCCTGGCTGGCCACAGTGCCAGCAATTGTGACACTGTTCTGGTGTGGGTTTGGTTTGGTTGAGTATGTTCTCCATGCACAATGAGACTAAAATTTTTTACCTGATGACTGGGATTTATTGTAATTCTAAGTGTTTTTCTTGTCCAAAGCATAGTCTGCACTGTTTGACCATGGGAAAGAAGACAATCATTCCATAACATGAAATGAGGAGAGCGACATTGTACAGCTGCTGTGGTCTTACCAATGGTGTGGAGCTGCACTAGTTTATTGGCCATGTCAGCATCACTTCCCACTGTTTGGAGGGTGGAAGTAGATGTCTTAGCCAATGTGTGTCAAGAGTTTTTGTGCAAGTATATTAATTATGCCTCAGGATTCATTGTTAACAGTGAAAATATTCTTGTTCACTATTGTGCTTGGAAGATTTCTGTCAGTCAGTGAGAGAGGTTTGGTATGTTTCTTGGTGTGAAAAAGATGTGTGTGCTATGCCAGAGTCATTGTTTGGCTATCACTGTGTCTTGGCAAATGATTTCAAGCCACTCTGCCCATTAGTGTGTGAACAATCTATGGATCTGATACCTTTGACTATCTTGACCACTGCATGGTCAAGGTAAGATAATCAAAGGTACCAAAGAGATAGGTAGAACAGTACTGGGTTCAGGTAATAAATGATTACCCGAAAGAGGCTCTGGGTTCAGAGGAGAGTCTATGGCTACTCAGGAGTTGGTAGAGGGTGTAGCTGTCATGAAAGATCCAAGAGAATCAAATTGTGTTTAGTTCAGAGGTCGGCAAATTTTTTGCTGTATTATCCCAAAACAAATTTGTGTACAGCAAAATTACCCACTAGACTTGAAAGCCCACAGTAACCAGAAAACACAAGGAGCATTCAAATTCAAAATAGTTTGTTGAATCCATTGGTATGGAGAATACAGTCATACAAGCTGAAAAGTATGTACAACCTCTCCTCACTTAACGACGGGGTTCTGTTCCTAAGAGTAGGTCGGTAAGCAAATTGGTCGTTAAGTGAGGAGCACACTGTACTAGTAGTGGGTTTGTGTCAACCATCTTTAGATATTTTTTTAATGTCACCTTTGCAAATTTATAATATTTTTGGTATATTTTTAAATGTTTATACAGTAGTGTACTGTACACTGTAATCAACAGAATAGAGTAAATCGGCTCTAATATACATAACTTAGGACTGAATGCTGGTTGGAGAGCTGGTCATAAGTCGGAGCAGTCAGTAAACGAGTAGTGCATCACTAAGAGGAGAGGCTGTATTATACATGATAAAGCAACTTTAACCCTTTGACTGTCGCGGCCGTATATATACGTCTTACGAGGTACCGTGTTTGACGTATATTTTTTTTTTTTTAAACAAGTCGGCCGTCTCCCATCGAGGCAGGGTGACCCAAAAAAGAAAGAAAATCCCCAAAAAGAAAATACTTTCATCATTCAACACTTTCACCACACTCGCACATTATCACTGCTTTTGCAGAGGTGATCAGAATACACAGTTTAGAAGCATACACATATAAAGATACACAACATATCCCTCCAAACTGCCAATATCCCAAACCCCTCCTTTAAAGTGCAGGCATTGTACTTCCCATTTCAAGGACTCAAGTCCGACTATATGAAAATAACCGGTTTCCCTGAATCCCTTCACTAAATATTACCCTGCTCACACTCCAACAGATCGTCAGGTCCCAAGTACCATTCGTCTCCATTCACTCCTATCTAATACGCTCATGCACGCTTGCTGGAAGTCCAAGCCCCTTGCCCACAAAACCTCCTTTACCCCCTCTCTCCAACCCTTTTGAGGAGGACCCCTACCCCGCCTTCCTTCCCCTATAGATTTATATGCTTTCCATGTCATTCTACTTTGATCCATTCTCTCTAAATGACCAAACCACCTCAACAACCCCTCTTCTGCCCTCTGACTAATACTTTTATTAACTCCACACCTTTTCCTAATTTCCACACTCCGAATTTTCTGCATAATATTTACACCACACATTACCCTTAAACAGGACATCTCCACTGCCTCCAACCATCTCCTCACTGCTGCATTTACCACCCAAGCTTCACACCCATATAAGAGTGTTGGTACTACTATACTTTCATACATTCCCTTCTTTGCCTCCAGAGATAACGTTTTTTGACTCCACATATACCTCAACGCACCACTCATCTTTTTCCCCTCATCAATTCTATGATTAACCTCATCCTTCATAAATCCATCCGCCGACACGTCAACTCCCAAGTACAGTGGACCCCCGGTTAACGATATTTTTTCACTCCATAAGTATGTTCAGGTGCCAGTGCTGACCGAATTTATTCCCATAAGGAATATTGTGAAGTAGATTAGTCCATTTCGGACCCCCAAACATACAGGTACAAGCGCACTTACATAAATACACTTACATAATTGGTCGCATTCGGAGGTAATCGTTATGCGGGGGTCCACTGTATCTGAAAACATTCACTTCTTCCATACTCCTCCTCCCCAATTTGATATCCAATTTTTCTTTATCTAAATCATTTGATACCCTCATCACCTTACTCTTTTCTATGTTCACTTTCAACTTTCTACCTTTACACACATTCCCAAACTCATCCACTAACCTTTGCAATTTTTCTTTAGAATCTCCCATAAGCACAGTATCATCAGCAGAAAGTAACTGTGTCAATTCCCATTTTGAATTTGATTCCCCATAATTTAATCCCACCCCTCTCCCAAACACCCTAGCATTTACTTCCTTTACAACCCCATCTATAAATATATTAAACAACCATGGTGACATTACACATCCCTATCTAAAACCTACTTTTACCGGGAAGTAGTCTCCCTCTCTTCTACACACCCTAACCTGAGCCTCACTATCCTCATAAAATCTCTTTACAGCATTTAATAACTTACCACCTATTCCATATACTTGCAACATCTGCCACATTGCTCCTCTATCCACTCTATCATATGCCTTTTCTAAATCCATAAATGCAATAAAAACTTCCCTACCTTTATCTAAATACTGTTCACATATATGCTTCAATGTAAACACTTGATCTACACATCCCCTACCCACTCTGAAACCTCCTTGCTCATCTACAATCCTACATTCTGTCTTACCTCTAATTCTTTCAATTATAACCCTACCGTACACTTTTCCTGGTATACTCAGTAAACTTATTCCTCTATAATTTTTACAGTCTCTTTTGTCCCCTTTCCCTTTATATAAAAGGACTATACATGCTCTCTGCCAATCCCTAGGTACCTTCCCCTCTTTCATACATTTATTAAACAGAAGTACCAACCACTCCAACACTATATCCCCCCTGCTTTTAACATTTCTGTCATGATCCCATCAGTTCCAGCTGCTTTACCCCCTTTCATTCTACGTAATGCCTCACATACCTCCCCCACACTTACATTCTGCTCTTCTTCACTCCTAAAAGATGGTATACCTCCCTGACCAGTGCATGAAATTACTGCCTCTCTTTCTTCCTTAACATTTAAAAGTTCCTCAAAATATTCTCGCCATCTACCTAATACCTCCATCTCCCCACCTACTAACTCCCCTACTCTGTTTTTAACTGACAAATCCATACTTTCCCTAGGCTTTCTTAACTTGTTTCACTCCAAAATTTTTTCTGATTTTCATTAAAATTTCTTGACAGTGCCTCTCCCACTCTATCATCTGCTCTCCTTTTGCACTCTCTCACCACTCTCTTTACCTTTCTTTTACTCTCCATATATGCTGCTCTTCTTATAACACTTCTGCTTTGTAAAAACCTTTCATAAGCTACCTTTTTCTCTTTTATCACACCCTTTACTTCATCATTCCACCAATCACTCCTCTTTCCTCCTGCCCCCACCCTCCTATAACCACAAACTTCTGCCCCACATTCTAATACTGCATTTTTAAAACTATTCCAACCCTCTTCAACCCCCCCACTACTCATCTTTGCACTTGCCCACCTTTCTGCCAATAGTCGCTTATATCTCGCCCGAACTTCCTCCTCCCTTAGTTTATACACTTTCACCTCCCTCTTACTTGTTGTTGCCACCTTCCTCTTTTCCCATCTACCTCTTACTCTAACTGTAGCTACAACTAAATAATGATCCGATATATCAGTTGCCCCTCTATAAACATGTACATCCTGGAGCCTACCCATCAACCTTTTATCCACCAATACAAAATCTAATAAACTACTTTCATTACGTGCTACATCATACCTTGTATATTTATTTATCCTCTTTTTCATAAAATATGTAGTACTTATTACCAAATCTCTTTCTACACATAGCTCAATTAAAGGCTCCCCATTTACATTTACCCCTGGCACCCCAAATTTACTTACTACTCCCTCCATAACATTTTTACCCACTTTAGCATTGAAATCCCCAACCACCATTACTCTCACACTTGATTCAAAACTCCCCACGCATTCACTCAACATTTCCCAAAATCTCTCTCTCTCCTCTACACTTTCGGGCAATCATTTATTACCTGAACCCAGTACTGTTCTATCTCTTTGGTACCTTTGATTATCTTACCTTGACCATGCAGTGGTCATGATAGTCAAAGGTATCAGATCCATATATATATACTCATAAATTCTAGCGGCTTCAAATCAAGGAGAAAGCTGATAGGCCCACATGTGAGAGAATGGGTCTGTGTGCACCATATAAAAAAAATCCTGGAGCACGCAGTGCATAATTAGAAAAAAAAAACTCCGACAGTTTTTTTAATTAAAATGCCGACTTTGTGGTCTATTTTCGTATAGTATTTATGGTTGTATTCTCGTTTTCTTGGTCTCATTTGATAGAATGGAAAACATATAGAAATAGAGGTGATTTTGATTGATTTTACTATAAAAAGAACCTGGAAATGGAGCTCAAAGTATGGGAAATGTTTGATTTTTGCCCATGTTCAAAAGTAAACAAATGATGTCATTGTCCAATAAATGTCCAACTAGCCATTCTAATATGCAGTCATGAATGGGTTGATGTTATTTATACAATTATTACAGTATTGCAGTAGTCTGCATAATAGTAAATCTTCTATTTTTTGTTTGAATAAAAATTCAAAATAGAAAGCAAGAGTAATATCACAAGGGCCTGGAGACATGACTGATGAACAAAGAAAATGTTATTTTATAACCAGGAATGTCTGCATTGTTCATTCTGAACCTTATTTTGAAATTGTCATATTTTTTAATTTTCGTGAAATTGGCCAAATTGCAAATTTCTGACCACGTTATTGGGTAGTTGAAATTGGTAAATGGACTGTTTCTTGTACTCAATCGATAGAAAAAATGGAGTTCTAAAGAAATAGCTATGAGTTAGGTCGACTGGAACAATGGAATTAGCCGAAAATAGGGCTCAACGTGGGCAAAATCGCCGATTTGTAAATATCGCCGAGGTCGCTAAATTCGTGAGACCGTAATTCCGTCAGTTTTCTATCAAATTTTGTTTTTTTTGGTGTCGTTACAATCGGGAAAAGATTCTCTATCATTTCATAAGAAAAAATTATTTTTTTTTTTTTAAATTTTGCGACACCAGGAGACACCTCAGGATTGGGGGTTGCGACAGTCAAGGGGCTAAAAGTAAAACCAAAAATTAACAAAATAATAAAATGAAAAATAAACTGCATAAAATAAAAAAATGATAACAGACAAACTTAATAAAAATTTTATTAGAGAACTAAAGAATTTCATTGAAAACATTTCCGCTTCAGATTTTGGAGAAACCTGAAGAAACTAAAAATTAAGAAACTAAAATTATTTGTTTGGAAAAAAACATAACTTTCATAATTTGCCTCACTTATTAAATAATAAATATTTGTGCAGTTTTATTTATATGATTATTGTGCCTTCATTACTCCCAAGATTTCCATTTTTACCCCATTTGGGGTAATTTACCCCAGTTCCTGACCTAGGGGTTTAGTTCATAACAAAGCAAATAAAGAAGTCAATTTCAATAATAAATGTAAATAAACCACTTACCCACCCTGAACCATGGCCACCTCTGCTGCAACATATAGTGTTGCTGTGTCCTGGAAACCCCCTTTACCCTAGATAATACATAACACCCGAATGATAACTCCAGACAAGAGCACTAACCATGCAATTCTCTTCTTTCAACAAACCAAGGCAGGGTGGCCCAAAAGGAAAAATAAAGTTTCTCCTTTTAAATTTAGTAATATATGTATACAGAAGGGGTTACTAGTCCCCTGCTTCCGGCATTTTAGTCGCCTCTAATGACACGCATGGCTCACAGAAGAATTCTGTTCCACTTCCCCATGGAGATAAGAGGAAATAAACAAGAACAAGAACTAGTAAGAAAATGGAAGAAAACCCAGAGTGGGATGTGTATATATATGCTTGTCTATGCACAGTGTATATATATGCTTGTCTATGCACGTGCAAGTGTATGTAGAAGTAGCAAGACATACCTGAAATCTTGCATGTTTATGAGACAAAAAAAAAAAAAAAAAAAAAAAAAAAAAAAGACACCAGCAATCCTACCATCATATAAAACAATTACAGGCTTCTGTTTTCCACTCACTTGGCAGGACGGTAGTACCTCCCAGGGCAGTTGCTGTCTACCAACCTACTACCTTGGAACCATGCAGTTCTTTCAGATAATTCCCCTTTTCAGTTTAGCACTTTATTTGATTATAATAATAAATCAGATAATTCCAGTGAACTAGAATGAATGCTAGATATCCTACATCTTCAGTAAGCCACTTCTGGATCCACAGGTAACCTCCAGTATTATTTTCATTATCAGAGGCCCTGTCAGATGGGTACCTCATGTCTAAGTAACGGTTCATGTGACATGCCTTAAGATTTAATTTCCATAGGGTTAAGTGATGCAACTGCAGTATTATGAAAGAAAGCTACATTAGTACAGGGCTGATGGTGCTCTTTTCCATCTTTCTAGCAGCTAGATTTCACAAAAGAAGGAATTTTCCCCACTGAGGCCAACTGTAGAGAGGGAAGGCTGGGGATTATTTATTTAGTTTTAGTGCCCTGCAAAAGGTGCAAAATTTTATACAAGGAAAATAAAAACAAAATCTAATGCATACTGTATATTGTGCATATATTTTGTACATGAGCACATATAATAATTAAGGCAACCTACCTGATATTTTAAATAAATTGTAGTTTCCTGTAAAGATAATTTGAGTAAAAAGCTGTTAAGACATTTTGAGAGAAAAATAAAAACATAAAATAGGTGTCATAAATATGCATGCACATACAGATTACACAGAAAACAAGACTGCTCATCATAACTGTATCGTTTTAAATACGTATATAATACTGAAGTATGTACGTGTTCCTCGCCTAAACTAGAATTTCATCTGATTACCCTTCCTCCTGATGCACTCCTTAAGTCTCCTAGGCATTGACAAGGCTAACTTATAGAGGATAAAAAAGTCAAAACCCTCCCACACCTGCTTAATAATAACACTCGAGATTTTGCAGTTAGAAAACACATCCATGCCACGAAGCTGACACTTGACAAGTTTCCAAGCATTCTCCATCAGATTTAAGTTCAACAAGTTACCAGGCCACTCAAGGTATGAAAAATCAAATTATTATTATTATTATTATAATCAAAAAGAAGCGCTAAGCCACAAGGACTATACAGCGCTGCAGGGCAGGAAGGAAGTGAGGGCATCAGGTGGCAAAAGGGAGATGGATGAGCAACAGGTTACGGATAACAGCGGGGCAGTGGATGGTGAAAGGGTAAAGGGCAGCAAGAGACTGAGCCAGAAAGGGCTGAGGGGAGTGCGAAAAGTATCATCAGAGTTTGTGGAGTAAATCGGTCGTTGTCAAGAAGTCAATGAGAGAGTCAGGATTAAAGGAGGGTCCATCAGCAAGAAGGGAAGGTAAAGAGAGAGTAGTAGAACGAAGACGACGTTGGAGGTAAATTCTGCGTGCTCGTTGATAGAGAGGGCAGTCTAACAGAATGTGGCTAATCGATACTGGAACTTGACACTGCTCACAGAGAGGAACAGGGTGCCTCTCCATGAGATACCCATGAGTAAGACGAGTGTGGCCAATGCGAAGGCGGGAGAGAGTGGTCTCCCAACTTCGGCACTGATGACAAGAAGACGGCCAGTAACCTATGCTCGGTTTAATAGAATGAAGTTTGTTACCGAGCAGAGTTGACCAACGTTGTTGCCAACGGGTGCGAAGGTGGGTAGCTATTGCAGCAAAATAGTCCAGAAATGGAACACCTCGATAGGAAATTGGTAGGTCATATACTGCTGACCGCGCAGCAGTGTCTGCCTGTTCATTGCCCTGTACGTCGACATGACCAGGGACCCAACAAAAAACAATATCTTTATGTTTGGTAGAGATACGGCGTAGCCAAAGTTGGATACGGAGAACTAGGGGATGAGATGTATCAAATTTTCGTATAGCCTGTAGAGCACTAAGGGAGTCTGAGACTACTACAAATGATGACACAGGCATAGATGCAATACGAATAAGTGCTGCAAGAATGGCATACAGTTCAGCAGTAAAAATGCTAGCTGAAGATAGTAAATGCCCTCGTACGACGCTGTCCGGAAACACTGCTGCGAATCCGACGCCGTCTGAAGACTTAGAGCCATCTGTGTACACAGCGGTGGCATGAGAATGGGAGTGGAAGTGATCAAGAAAAAGAGAGCGGGAAGCCACCGTAGGCAGTTGAGCTTTCGAGCAAGGGAGTGAGAAAGAACAGACCCGAACAGCTGGAACTTCCCAGGGGGGCAGGGAAAAGTGAGATGCTACATGAACATATAAAGGTGGTAACTGAAGGGAAGACAAGAGTGAATGTAGGCGAAGAGAAAAGGGACGGAGCAAACAGGGGCGGCGAACGAATAAAGAATGTCTACTAATATCAGTGACCATTCTATAAATGGAAGGATTGTGTAGATCGTGAGAGCGTACATAGTAACGAAGGCAATGGGCATCACGGCGATCAGACAAGGATGGAACATTTGCTTCTGTATAGAGGCTCTCAACAGGGGAAGAGCGAAAAGCACCAAGGCACAAACGTAAGCCTTGGTGATGGATAGAGTTAAGGCTAGAGAGAGTAGCAGGAGAGGCCGCGGAATAAATCTGGTCACCATAATCGAGTTTCGATAAAACGAGGGCTGAATGTAGGCGAAGCAGAGTTCGACGATCAGCTCCCCAGGAAAGATGAGCAAGGGTTTTAAGAAGGTTTAGCCGGCTGTGACAAGTTGCCTTCAAAGAGGTAATGTGAGGTTTCCAGGTTAACCGACGGTCAAAGAGAAGGCCTAGAAACCTGACTGTATCACGTTCGGGGATACGGGAGCCATAGAGATACAAAGGATGATCGGAGATAACAGAGCGTCTAGTGAAAGTAATTTGGTGAGTTTTGGTACTTGAAAATTTAAACCCATGTGTGGTGGCCCAAGTGGAAACACGGTCGACCGCATGCTGGAGAGAAACTGCAATAAGGTGACAGTCAGCGCCTGCACAAGCAATAGCGAAGTCATCAACATAGAGTGATGACCAAATATTGGGTGGAAGAACAGAGGCCAAATCATTTATAGCAAGGAGAAAAAGTGTTGTGCTTAGAACACATCCCTGAGGGACACCTTCAGCTTGGACGAAGTCCGGGGAAAGAACATTATTGACTCGAACACGGAAATGTCTGTCAGTTAAAAAGTTCTTAAGGAAGGATGGTAGATTGCCTCGGAGGCCTAAGGAATGGGCCTGGGCCAAAATATTATACCTCCAAGTTGTGTCATATGCCTTCTCAAGGTCAAAAAATATGGCAATAACTGAGTGATTATTCGCAAAGGCATTACGAACATACGTATCCAAGCGTAGTAAGGGGTCTATGGTAGAACGACCCTTACGAAAGCCATATTGACTAGCGGAGAGACTGTTGTGAGTCTCTAAATACCACATTAAACGTCGATTTACGAGGCGTTCCATCACTTTGCAAACTGCACTTGTAAGAGCGATGGGGCGATAGTGGGAGGCATCATGTCCTGTAGTACCCGGTTTGCGGAAAGGGAGAACAATGGCAGATTTCCACAGCTGGGGAAGAACTCCTTGTGCCCAAATAAGATTGAAGAGGTGTAAGAGGACTACAAGGGCTGACCGATGTAAATGTTGTAACATACGAATATGAATGTCATCAGGCCCAGCTGCCGATGATCGGCAGGCTGAGAGCGTTGCCTCCAGTTCTTGAAGTGTAAAAGGCACATTATACTGTTCTTCTCCGAGAGAAGAAAAGTCCAAGGGTACTAACTCTCTGGCAGACTTTGAGGAAAGAAACGAGGGGCATAGATGGAGCCCTCGGGAAATACGGACCAGATGTGTGCCAAGTTCAATGGCAACGTCGAGAGGGTTTGCTATATCAACACCAGTGACCCGTAGAACAGGAGCCGGGTCAGGAGAGTATTTACCACTCAATTTCCTCACTTTTTTCCAGACTGCACTCATAGAAGAAGCAGAGGTGATGGTGGAAACATAGTCTCGCCAACAAGTGCGTTTAGCTTCACGGATGACACGGCGAGCGATCGCACGCTTCTGCTTAAAATCAACAAGTCTCTCAGCGGTTCTATTGTACCGGTACCTGCCCCATGCAGCACGTTTCAAACGTACTGCACGAGCACAAGCAGGAGACCACCAAGGCACGCACTTCTGAGAATGCCTGCCTGAGGTTTGGGGTATAGAATGAGAAGCTGCGGTATAAACTGATGTCGAGAAGATGTGTAGGAGCTCATCAATGGAGGATGAAGAAGGAACCTCACTAAAAGCAGTGAGGTGTGAGTAAAGATCCCAATTTGCCCGATCAAATTGCCAGCGAGGGTTACGGGAAGGTGGTGAATAGGAAGGAGAAGTAAGAATGATCGGAAAATGATCGCTGTCATGTAAGTCTGGTAGAACAGACCAGGTGAAGTCTAGTGCAGTGGAGGAAGAGCAGACTGATAGATCGATGCAAGAGAGAGTATGAGTACGAGGATCAAAATGGGTGGGAGTACCCGTATTTAAAACATGGAGGGGGTGAGAGGCAAGAAAAGCCTCCAACTGAATGCCACGTGAGTCACAATGAGACCCCCCCCAGAGGAAATGGTGGGCATTAAAATCACCAAGTAACAGAAGTGGTGGTGGTAAGGATGAAACAAGAAAGGCAAAGTCTGGGATAGAAAATGCTCGAGAAGGAGAGAGATATAAAGAACATATTGTAAACCACTTATTCAAGTGGATACGGGCTGCAGTGTAATGCAGCGAGGTATGGACAAATAGTTGACAGTACGGAATATCATTGCGTAGAAGAAGGGCACTTTCATTAAAGGTCCCATCTGAGAAAGGATCCGAAGAATACAATAAATTATAGCCTGAGATAGGTTGGAAAACAGCCGAGTGTAATTTTGGTTCTTGTAAGCAAGCACCAACAGGGGAAAACCTGGAAAGCAACATCTGAAGCTCACCCCGATTACCCCTGAGGCCGCGGATATTCCACTGTAAATAGGCCATGATTGGCGATGAAGAAAATATCAGGAATCTGTAGGTAAAGGCACCTACGGACTAGAGGGGTTAGAAAAGTCAACGTGTGGTGGCATTGGAAGATGTTCAAGTAGCGAAGGAACGGAGCGTTGCGAAGAATGGGGTTGTGAAGATGGAGGAGAGGGAAGAGAAGGAACAGGAAGTGAATCAGTGTCCATTGAAGGTTTAGTCTCTGCAATATATTCTGAAATGGCTTCAAGTGTTTCTGAATTCAAAGATGTATGGGAAACCATATTGGAGATAGGAGGAGGAGGGTGAGTAAAGATTGGGACAGTAATGGACTGTACCAAAGTAGAGGGGGAGGGAAAAGTGTAAGGGACTGGAGATGAAGTGTGGGGGGGGACAGAAGAGGTAGAAACCTGGGAGGTGACAGAAGAGGGAGAAACTTGGGAGGGGACGGGGGTGGAAGGCATAGTACGAGGAGGAGGGTGAATCTCCACACTTGTAATAGAGCCAGAGAGAGGGGAAGAACTAGGTACAGAGACTGGAAAGGTAACGTGTGGAGGTGGAAGAAGGGAAGGAAGGGGCAAAGAAGATTTGAGCAATGTGGATTTTTTGGACTTCTGAGTAGAGGGGCGATTGGTATTAGGTGTCGTACGAGGTCTTGTCGATACTGGGGCTTGTGAGGAAGGACGCGAAGATGTGAGAACAGACTGAGTTGTAGTCGGGACGTCAGAGCCAAGGACAGCAAAAGGATTAGATGCCGTAGTGGCTATGGGAGGGGTAACAACAGAGGAGGCTGCAGAAGATGGGACCCCAGAAGTGGGGGGACGTTTGGAAACACGAGAATAAGAAACACGGGGTAGTCTCCCTTGGAGGCGGAGATGAGTAACTGCCATAGCATAAGGGAGACCTTCTGCCTCTTTGAGGCAACGGATTTCACGTTCATTTAAGTAGACCTGGCAACGGCGGGAGTACGAAGGGTGAGCTTCATTACAATTAAGGCAAGATGGAGGTTGACTGCAAGATGTATTAGAATGGTTGTCGGCACCACAGACTGGGCATTCGGCCATAGATCTGCAATATTTCGCTGGGTGACCAAAACGCCAGCAATTTCTACATTGTTGCGGTGTAGGTATCACCTTTCGAACTTGTAACCGATGTCCCGCGACATATACAGAGGACGGGAGTTCTCGGCTGTCAAAAGTTAAACGAGCCACATTGCAAGGGTAACGTCTCCGCCCCCGGGCAGGAAGGACATAAGTGTCTACTTTGAGGATTGGGAGATCCTGGAGTTCCAGCTGTTCAAAAATGTCATTGCCACATGACTGGAAATTCTGTTGGACTATGGTATGGGGCAGAATGACAGTACCACTACAAGAATTGAGAGAGAGATGTTTTTCAATAGTGATAGGAGTAGTATCGATATTCGAAAGGAGAGAAAGATCATGAGCTTGGGTAGCATTCTGGACAGTGACGATGCGTGTACCGCTCTTGAGAGCGTGAAATGAAATATCTCTGCCAACATGACGCAGGAGCGCTTTGGCAATACTATGGTCAGAAAGGTAGGCAGAAGAAGAAGTAGGTCTTAAAGTAAAGAATTTAGTCCATTGTGTGGTCCGAAACTGAGCGTGGAGAGGGAGTGCTTGACGTGTCGGTCGTTTCCGAGTAGAATGGGAAGGTAACGACGGAGCATCATCAGGAGATTGACGTTGGCGTTTAGGAGTAGGACCGGAGTTGGTCCGGCAGGAAATGGGTGGGCGATTCAAAAATTGCCGTACCGTAGAGGGAGAAGCCGGAAGCATAGTCAAAGGAGAGCGGAGTTCAGACAAATCGAAGGAGTCAGTCGAAGCCCCGGTACCTGAAGCGGGTGAGGAAACAGCACCAGCAAGAGGTACAGGGGCATCAGGAGTGTCCGAAGAGTGGTCTAAACACAAGGCAGGGTCAGAATGGGGTGCGGTATCAAGAAGGGGCCCGGGGGTAGTGGTTTCATGGACTAGGGCTGCCATGGTTAGGTTACTCCTTTGCTTTTTGTTTTTAAGAAAAAAAAAGAAAGAAGAAAAGAAAATAAAAATAAAAAAAAGAATAAAAAAAGGGGGGAGCGGGGAGGAATAGTTCCCAGGAGGAATGAAAGGGCCGGAAATCCCCCTCCGCGCCCAAGAGGACTCGACACCGCTAGTAGCGCAGATGCAGCATGGAACCCGTGCCATACCCTACCCTTCATGCCAGTAAACCAGCAATCTGGGATAGCAACCTCACATCTGCCGAGCTACCTCGGTGGACAAAAGAGAGGGCGGCCGGATATCCGCCACAAAGCATACCTCCTTCAGCCACCACCCCCGGAATCCGAAAGGTGGCTTCCAGAGATACACCCGTCGCCCAAAAGACACCCAAAGCTACTCCGGGATACCGGAGAGGGATCGGGACATCCCCAGGCAATCCAGATTCCACGGCAAACTACGCCACCGCCAAGAAACCTCAACGGAATGGGATGGACCCCGGTGTCCTTTCCCCTACCTAGGAACTAGTGCGCCTGTGGGAGAAATCACGAAGGCCAAGAAGAGGAAGGGCAAAAGGGAGGGGTGAGGAGGAGGAGGAGGAATGGAAAAAGGGGAGGATGGGGAGGATGGGATAGGGGAGGGGAGAATGGGGGGTAATTAGGTTCGGTCTGAGGAAGAAGACCGACAGGGCTAATTCCTCAGACCAAGAGCCTCTTCACCACGCCAAGGAGCCCCCCTTGAAGAGGATGAAAAATCAAAATCATCCAGGGAATTCTTCGTCTTCAGCAGTATGGCAAGGGGCACAATCTTCCATACAAAAGCTGCCCTAGCCCTTCTTGAATCTGTAGGCAAATATGCTCTATGACCCTTGTGGGTTTAGCACTTAGTTATGATTGTAATAATAATAATGATGTAGGTAAATACTGCTAAAGACACACTTATGGGCATGCATATTTATTATGCCTTTTTCTTTTTTTTTTTTCAACAAGTCTGCCGTCTCCCACCGAGGCAGGGTGACCCAAAAAAGAAAGAAAATCCCCAAAAAGAAAATACTTTCATCATCATTCAACACTTTCACCACACTCACACATTACCACTGTTTTTGCAGAGGTGCTCAGAATACAACAGTTTAGAAGCATATACGTATAAAGATACACAACATATTATTATGCCTACTGTATATAATTATACAAATAAGTTACAAATGAATACTTGAGTAAATCTAGAAAGCCTTTCATGCAACATGGGTGATCCTGCCAGACAGCAGTGCATGTTCCTGCCTGATAGCCTGCTGCATGTGCACTCCTGCTAGATGGTCTGCTATACAGAGTGTATGCTTCTGCTCTATAGTCTGTCAGACAGCAGATTATTATTATTATTATAATCAAAAAAGAAGCGCTAAGCCACAAGGGCTATCAGACAGCAGAATGTGCTCCTCTTCAAAAGTCAGCCAGACAGCAGTGTGCATGCAAGCTCAATTTTCTGGGAGTAGTATGCTCCTGCTCAATAGCTTGCCAGACAGCAGTGTGTTCCACTTAATAACTTGGCATGCGATGTGTTCCTGCTTGATCATCTGGGAGTAGAGCATTCTCAATAACCTGCCAATCAGTACCATGTTCTACTCAACCTGCCAGACAGTAATGTGCTCTACTCAGTAACCTGCCAATCAGCACTGTGTTCTCAACCTGCCAGTTAGTAGCATGTTCTACTCAATAACCTGCAAGTCAGTAATGTGTTCTCAACCTGCCAGCCAGAAGGGTGTTCTCAACCTGCTAGCCAGCAGGGTGTTCTGCTCAATAACCTGCCAGACAGAAGGGTGTTCTGTTCAATATCCTGCCAGACAACAGTGTGTTCCTCTCCTTTTTACTGTACCTTGAGAGTCAATGGGGAACAAAAAACTGGAAGAAATGCTATAACTGTGACACCCATAAATGTTCTTTGACTGTTAGCAAATATTCCTCTTAGCTGTTACGAATGTTCTTGGCCACATGATTTAATACTTCATTTCAGGAAAATTATTATTAAAGAAAACACAAAAGGCAGAAAAATCAAAGGAGTTAAACCATATTATTTGCATTACCATATTATCTTAGCAATTAGGTGTTGTTAAACTATATAGAATTCAGGTAAACTATATGGTTCCTGCAGTAATGTAATTGCTGAAAAATAATTTAGGGTTCTTAGCTGCAAGGATCTTCCCCAGCAGTCACAATGCACTACAAATCATGCAGTCACTAGGAGAAGCCTCTGAATAAGCTGCAACTATCCAGAAGGTTTTTTTTTTCCCCACACTTTATGAACAAAATAAAGAGTAGCAGCACTATACAAAAGAGGAGCAGGTAGAGAAAGTGAAAGATTATGATAATGCTGGAAGTCAAAAACGGCAGAGCATGTCAGCCTATCCTTAGGCTGACGTGCTGCAATTCTGAATACTACAGACAAACACTTGTAAGATAGTCTGGCCAAAAGCCATGCAATAATGTTTGGACTAAGAAAATTAGAAATGGTGCAACTAGGATGGTGATACCAACAAGTTGTAGGTAAGACACATGCACTGATCACAACATTTAATGGGACAACCTTCACCATGAACAGCTGTTTTTGTCCTAATACAGAGCAGTTGGAACAAACCGTATATTTAGTACAAGAGGTCAGGTGAACATAAGTCAAAAATGAGGCAACATAATTTAGGTGAAGGTGTCAGCATCTCCCCAAGATAGGCTGGGAGGCCTGCAGTGCTCTCTGAAACTTAGCATTATCTAGTAGCAATGTTATTGTTGGGTAGCAATTGTTTGGCCAGGGTTTGGATAAATTTTTCAATACATTTATACATCCAAAACTCTTGCCAAACAATTGCTACCCTCACTGGTAACAACGTTATTAGATGATACCACATTACACCAGGGAGCTTCGCAGGCCTACCAGCCCACCTCAGGTGCATGTTACCCAACTTCAACCGTATGCTCACCTGACCTCTTGAACTATATAATACTGCTTGTTCTAGATAAGTTATTCTGTATAAAGACTAAAGAAGCAATGTGTGTCAAAATATTTTCTTATTAAATGTTTTGATCAGTGCATAAGAGTTTTTTACTTACAAAACTAGAAATAAGTAACTGGCACACATTGGCATATAACATTCAAGACGGTGATTGTGAGGACAGATTTATACTGCACTCCGGAGAAAGGATGGAATGGGTATATATTAGTCTGGAGGGTCATTTCAACTGTAACATCTGAAAACTTCAAGACAGTTACTGAATGAATGATGGTGAATGTTTCTTCCTGTTTTGGGCCACCCTACTTCTGAGGGATACAGCACAGTTAAAAAATTATAAAGCTTTCAAAAAATCAAAATTAGCATTTTCATAAGTGGTACCACTAAAGAGAAGAAAAAAAAGTGGATGTTTCAAGAGGTCATAAAAAGTTCAAAGAAATTCCACAAATCCAGCATATATCAAAGTATTTTAAACAATCTGTGGCAGGTAGCAATTCATGCACAGTGAATTCAGTCATATTTCTAAGTGAATACTGTGGAGATACAAAAGAAACTCGCAATAACAGGACAAATACACAGCCAGAAATCTAGCCATGATCATGCAATCTGCACATCATTACATTCAGGGGGAACACTAAACCCATAGGGATCAGATATCACCTGGTGGAAATAATACACATTTAAGTTCAATCCAGAAAAGGGGAGAGCAGGTCCATTTCCTTGGATCAAGAGCCCTTACTGGCATCAAGGAACGTCCATTGAGGAAATCCAATCACCACAGTAATTCTATTATTATTATTATTATTATCCTGAGATTAACTTAATCCTCACAGCTGTTAATTTGTCTAAAATGTGATGCATAACATAAGCTTTGCAACACTGCCGTCTACTGTCTTGAAGCTTACCAACCACTATCAACAATCTTTAACTATTAAATATTTTATATGGAAGTAATGATGGTGAAAGTGTTTCTTTTTCTGGTCACCCTGCCTTGGTGGAAGCTGGCCAGTGTGTTAAAAAATTTAAACATTACATGTGTCAATTTCAAACTATTTTATGTAATAAGTAAGTACTTGCAAATCTACACATTGGACTATATACATAATTCAGCATTATCATGCTCCAAATGATGTAACTAACAGCATCTGAGGAAGATATGCATATTTTGTGAACCAACCAAAACTCATTGGAAGTGCCATTTTTAACCTAATCAAGTCAACTGAGATAATTAGCTATTTAATTATACAATAAATGTACAGCAATTAAATTATTCATTCCAAACCTTCAATAATAGAAATCTCTTTTAGAATTGCCTCAAACTCACACTTTAACCACCCCTGCCTGTTTTGTATGGATTCTCATTCCAATGCAACATTATGTATTACATATATTGTAATATCATTCTTTCACCTGATTTCTTGAATGTTAGCACTACTGCTAAATCAGACCTAAACCCCACACTAGAAATAAATGTTAACCAGACAGGTCAGTCCACCCTGTTCCATTATCAAGTCACAGGTGAGAGAGAAAAGCCAGAATTCAGATCTGGGTATAGAGAGGTACAGGGATAACCAAAGCCAAGTCAAGCCACATGTTCAGTACATTAAAGCATTTGCAGAAACAAAACCAGACTTAAGACTCATGTTAAGAATGCTGTGTATAAGAACTGACTTAGCAAGATGGCATTTGTTAAGATTCATAGGAAGATAGATAATTTGGGATGAATACCACCTTACGGGATAGCTATGGTCACTATTGTGACGTCATTAATATTGTGTATACCTGAATAAATTTACTTACTTACTTACTTACTTACAATCAGAACTAAGTGCTAAACTCTACCAAGACATAAAAGAGCTTAGTTAGCATCAACAAAGTGAATGCTTCTTTTGTGTTCTTTAATTCTTACTCAGAAGGAAGGAGCCAGTCTGACCAATGTATTCAAAAGAGGAAGAGCAGCAGGAATGAGCCTAAATATTTAAAGTATTGGTGGAATGAGAAGTATGGATAATTCCAACCATGGAATTATGAATTTTATTCCTTCTTACTATCAAAGTAATCTCTTGCAATACTCAAACTCAACACAATTTTCTGGACATTCCTGCCATTGCACACCACCACTGCATGCCCCTACAAACACCAACCTGTAGTCCAGACACACACAATAACAGTCCACTTGGCCTCTCTTTCACACTACTGTAAAATGTTCACAATACACAAAAGAACATATTCTAAAGCAGCATTCAAAGAAGAAAAATATAAAAAATAAAACAGAATGTAGATAATATATTACCTATATTAAAGAAACTATTACATCCTATGTTGGAAGTAGGAACAACGATATATAATGCAAAATACAAAAACTACTTGTCTTCAAAATATACATATATATAAACTTTTAAATATGCTGTTAAAAATATCTTTAAAATATTAAAGTTCACAGTGCCAAGAAATATTAAGTAACATGTTTAGTCTGTATGAGAAGAAACTTAAAGAGCTACCTTTCAAAATTTCATAATTTACCAAAACATCCAATTCTGTTATGTAAAATATATGACCAATAAACTGAATAATTCCAAAATGTATATTATTATTATTATTATAAAAAAATGAAGCACTAAACCTGCCAGGGTTATTTCAGAATGTATAAATTAGTATTCCTATGCAACATAAAAACTAAGTATTAAGCAGTGCTCATTATGAAATGCAAGTCTTCATAAATTTATATATATTTATGCAATATTATAAAAGGCCTCACAGCTTCATCATATCACACCTTTAAATCACAGCATTTGTCTAGTTTTATTAACAAGTTAAGAAAACTTGAGTTGAAACTTCAACTCTTTCTCATTCTAACATAACTGACATTTTCATTAACCAACATAACATTGAAAAATGAATATGTGACCATTCTCATGAAATCATGAAAATTTAAAATTAAATACAAACCTTAACAATTTACCTACTGGTTAATTAGTAGAGCACTAGATATATCATGAATTCTTTAGTGCTCAACTACATCATAATAATAAACTAATAAAATCACAGGAAGAAACTATTTTATTTGCACAAAAAAAAAAAAAAAACTTAATACTGTACAGTGGAACCCGTTTTCATCCAGTCCAGTTATCATACAATTCAGTTTTTTGACCACTTTTTTCAGCAAAATTTTCCGTTTTCACACATCCGCTTGGAAATCATCCGTACCAGATGCGTACGCCTGCCTGCGGGACGCGGCCGCTGATATGTTGGTGACTCGGTCAACCTTTGTTACTCGTAGAGGGTGGTAGTGATGGTGGTAGAGGGTAGTAGTGATAGTGGTAGAAGATGGTAGTGATGGTGGTAGAGGGTGGAAGTGATGGTGATAGAGGGTGGAAGTGATGGTGATAGAGGGTGGTAGTGATGGTGGTAGAGGGTGGTAGTGATGGTGGTAGAGGGTGGTAGTGATGGTGGTAGAGGGTAGTGATGGTAGTAGAGGTTGGTAGTGATGGTGGGAGTGGTTGTGATGGTGGTAGAGGGTGGTAGTGATGGTGGTAGAGATAACCTCTCCTCCTCCTCCCCTCCTTGCCATCTTCCATATGCCAACAAGAGTCTTCAATAAAGGTACAAGTGATTTAAATGTTCATTTATCCATTTCATTAGTGCTTTATATTTATTTCTCATATTTTTCTGTATGTAAAACTATAGTTATTCTCTATAAAATGTATTTTTTGTTAATATTTTTGGGTGTCTGAAGCAGATTACATTATTTCTTATAAGAAATATTACTTCATTTCGTACAAATCGGTTTTCGGCTGACCTTCTGGAACGGATTAAAGACGAAAACTGGGGCTCCACTGTATATAAAATATAATCCTATGCATTTAAAAAGAATCTTGTCATTTTATCAAATGCATAAAAAAAATCTAGACATTTTGAATCAATGAAAATAAATCTACAGCTTTGTGCATACTGTAGGTGTAATAAATTCTGCATATATGTGTATCTATGGTGTGTGTGTGTTTGTGTGTATATGTGTGTGTGTGGGGTGAAGGATGCATACAGGTGAATCTTTACAATTATAAAGCAGTGATCAACCATGAACGATACATACTGTACTGCATAAAGTTTTCAATAAAATTAACAATTTAGTCTTACAATAATATACAACTGTACTATCAAAAAAAAAATACTGTACATTTTAAATAGTTCCTTTTTTATACATCACAAAACTTAAAGCACTTTAATCATAACCTATCCAAAGCACTATTTCATTACACTGATAGTCAGATAAGGATTAATCTGTCAAGTTACCTGCCTATTTGTGACTGAGGGAGTCAAACCTAAGCTCTAGACCTTCCCACACTGATGGCAGAAATTAAATCTAAGCAGTATGCAAGCTATGTTAATCCCTTCTCCTGAATAATTTACTAAATGTAAAAAAAGGATAAACTTCATAATTTTTTTTCTTTTTCGGGTCACCTGCCTTAGTGGGAGATGGGTGGTATGTTGAAAAATAAAATGCAAGCTATGTACTAGAGTAGAAGTGTTGATATTACTGAACTTTAAACAACAATGTTAGAATTAATCAAATTTATCTGATATTTTTTAGTCACATTTGCTTCAGTTTTACATAATTAGTTATATGTATTAATAATGTCACAGCCTTGGTGGGAGATGGCCAGTGGGTTAAAAAAATAATGTCACACTACAAAACCCATTACATCAATTAATCATATGTGTAGGTGTGATCACACCAAATTTGAATAAAAATTTCATCTACATACTGTACTAACAATTTAAACCCATCATGTTTCCAAGTATGCTAGTTACAGTAGGACCGCCATATCCGCAGGTCTGGTTTCCACGGTTCCAGTTATCCGCAGTTTATCCTGGCCCAAAAATAACCCTTAATTTTGCTTAATAATGACATCAAAGTACAAAAGTAGTGGTGACAATTCTTCAAAGCCTAAGAGAAGTCACGATGTGCTTCCCATGTGAAAAAGTGCTAATTCTCGACTTATTGTGAGTATCAAACTTTATCATAGGGATGTATGTAAATGAAAAATTATTTAAATATGGGATTTGCCACTATTCACAGTTTCGGGTGTTACCAGTAGGTCTTGGATCGTGTCCCCCCACGGATACAGGGGTCTTACTCTATTTTCAAATTGTGTTCAACACAGCATTTTCATTTAAGTATTTTCTTTTAGAAGAAACTGCAATGTTCAGAGTTAAAACTTTTTTTTTTATATTGTTTTAATGTGTTATTGATTGATGGTAGAGTTTAGAGAGGAGACATTCAAAATGATTCTCCCTTAGTCTAAAATTTTATATACTGTACACAATATCTGGCATTTCCTCAAATACCATATATTAAGCACAAAACAATTACTCAATATCTTTACTTATTTTATAAATATGCAAATTATTTAAATTTCAAATGTCTAGAAAATATATCTATCTAAATCATGGTACAGTATCTTTATTTCAGGCCATACAAATACAAAGACAATATTTGTATTAAGAATAAAAACATTTTTGTAGAATATCTGCCATCACCATGACAAACTGTGATATACTTGCCACTTACATCCTTATGAAAACTTTTTATCAACAGTATTATGATAATATTGATGATGCCAACATTCATGATATGAGTAATGAGCCTGTTTACTAGTAGAGTCCCACAGATATAAGTGTTGAGCCCCATAATGTGCCTAGGATATGTTAATGGCCTGATAATAGCAATAAATTCCTACATATTTGTACTGTGCTACTTAATGCCAAAATAATTAGAATACAAACATTATCACTGTACTCGGTAGGAAGCACCAAATCCATAAAAGCTATACTGCGTCTAGGGAAGTGGGAGGTAATCAGATTCAATCCAAGGAAATGGAAGGTAATTCCAATTCCTTCGACCAGGAGCCCTTCACTGGCATCAAGGCACCTCCCACGAAGGGTAGAATACAAACAGAAAAGGATACAAGAAGGGTACAGGACCTGGACAAACTTTAGGAATGGTGAAGTAAATGATTACCTGAGTTCAACTTCAACAATGGTAAAGTTATGAAAATGAGAAAAGAAATAAGACCAAGAAAAGGTACCAAATAAGAAGAAAAATCTCACGGAAACTATTAAAGTAAAAGATGCGAGGTTAATCATTAACCTGAAATGCACAAATAGAATAACATCAGCAATGCAGGCTAAGCTCACAAACAGAAGAGTAGCATTCAGAAACCTAGACAGATATGTTCAAAATACACTCTACTTCATGTGCGAGACCTATTCTTCAATCTGCAGCACCTGTATGAAACCATCCCCTAAGAAAACACAAAGTGAAAATTGAGAAAGTCCAAAGGAATACATCCACACCAATGCCAGAGTTGACAGGCACAATTTATCAAGAAAAGGCAAACACTCGGCCTTCTGTCACTTAAGAAATGAAGAGCTAGAGGGAATATGATCAAAACATACAGAAAAATAAGGAGCATTCACAGACTAGGCAAGGACAGGATCTTTAGCAGCGATGGAACAAGAACAAGATGGAATGGTTGAAAATTGCACATGCAAATGAGCAACAGTGATATCTAAAAACATTAACATGAAAGTGTAATGAGTTGGAGTGAAATGAACAGTGACACACTGGAAGTAGATTCTGTACAGAGGTTAAAAAATAAATATGGCAGGGCTTTCTGATGCCACTCAACCAAACACTAAGAGCCAAGACTTCTGTGCCTCCTACAGACTCAAATAGGCAATTACACTATACAATATAACAAATCTGAATATACAGTGCTCGTCATTAAAGTACGTCAGCCCCTTCAAAAATCATGCCCACGAAGTAAGTCATTCCTTTAGGACATCCTTTATCCATCTAAAAAGTAATTAACACATTCTTCAGGATTTCATGGGGTTAATTCTCCACAAATCACAGATGGCATCCTAAAGCCATATAAGTAGACTGATATCCTTTCCGTATTAAATCTCTATCTCATCCCAGAGGTTCTCAATGGAGTTTATGTCTGGGGAGTTTCCTGGCCAGTCATCGAAGAAGTGTACTTCATATTCATGAAGCCATTAAATAACAGATTAGTGTGGCAAGGAGCACTGTTTATAACAAAAACCTTGCACCACACTTATGGCAAGGTTAGGACAAATGATAACAGACCAATTCTAAGTACGTTAGTACAGTTAACATTAGTAGGGAAGTCTCCCTAGGCTTCCCTGGATGTGTTTTTGGAGTGGACATGTCACAAACACTGTCCCCAATGCAACCAGGTCCTCAGTGAAGCTCACACACATTTCTGACTTCTACTGTTTCTTTTATGTGATGGCCTGACTTAGTAATCCAATGATTTCTGCAACTGTTGTGTCAACGACTTACTCCTGCCCATATTAATTCGTCAATAGCCAAAAATGTCTGACTAACTCGGCCCTCAAGATTACACAGTGCAGGGGTACCATGGACACAAAACAACCCATCACACAAGCCCAGAAGGCACTTAGGATGCAGCCAGTAGCCATGGAGAATCCTGATACATGCTGCTTCAAGTTGCTAAGCCAGTATAACTTTTTATCTCACTGACAAATGTGCCAGGGTTGAGTATTCCTTAGGGCATTAAATTTTACTGGGTGCCTTCCACCCATCATACTGTAATAACAAGCAATGCATCTCTATCAAAAATACTTTTTTTTTTTTTTAAATACAATGGCCATCTGCCACTGAGGCAGGGCGACCCAAAAAAGAAACTTTCACCATCATTCACACTATCACTGTCTTGCCAGAGGCACATGGATAAGACAGTTCAGGTGATCCTTCAAATAGCAAATATCCTCAGCCCTTCTTTAGAGTGCAGACACTGTACTTCCCACCTCCAGGACACAAGTCCAGCTAACCAGTTTCCCTGAATCCCTTCACAAAATGTGACACTGCTCACACCCCAACAGATCATCAGGTCCCAAAATCCATTTACCTCTAATCACTCCTATCTGACAAACTCACATATACCTGCTGCATGTCCAAACCCCTTGCAAAAATGTATATGCAAAAAATTGCAATAAATGAGTTATACTAATTTATAATAAGGAATATTAGTGTTGTTATATAAAACATAATTTATCATTTTTACCGATGGCATATAATTTTTAGCAAATATGTTTCAAATTTTCATTAGTACCTGACACTTCTCATATTACTAAAAACAACATGATCTAAAGTGATACACATTAAATCAATGTGAATCAATTTACTTTTATGCAACAAACACATTCACTTCATTTTTAAAATTTAATTTACTGATAATAATAAAGGATTTATATTATGACTAATATACCTTTAATATACATTTGATGGGTTTCAAGAGCTTTCCCACTCTCAAAGCCCAGCCCTGGGCCAGGCTTGTCTGGTGCTTGCCTGGTCAACCATTGTTGCTGCTGGTGGCCCACTGGTCTACATATCCATCACAGCCTGGTTGATCCTGCACTTGCTGGATCATTATTATTGCTTCTAAATAGCTTTGTTACAGGTTAAAATTATTAGTAGTAGTTTTAAATTTTCAAGAAATTTTTAACAATTTAGTTCATAAAACAGAAATGGTTGGCTTACAGCACTTAACGTGTCATAACCTGGCCTCTTCCAGGTATGATCTGAGCTTGCACTGGTCCCCATGGTAGCATTTCTCCATCTATATTGAGGTACCCAGTGGTAGAAGAAGGAACTATTCTCAGTGCCTCCACAGCAATTATTTCCACCCCTGGTACATTGACGTGACTACCATCTATACCTAGCAGCAGCTGTAACAACAATAATTAAAACTGTAATCATCTCAAAACAGTATAAATGCAGAAGATATTTTTTTTATTTTTCTTATCCAACTTAACAGTATACAAGATACATCTATTTATACAAACAGAAATAAAAAAAATTTAAAGCCCAGCAATCAGGCAAGGTGTATCTGGCCCCAGATACCCCCTTCCCCTACATCCTATTCCAGCATATTCCAACAGAAAAATTTATAATGCATAAATTTTATACAGAGTATTAACAAGACTTGCACACAAAACAATTAAAAAAAATTATATATTTTTTTCAACACTTTGGCTGTCTCCCACTGAGGCAGAGTGACCCAAAAAAGAAACACTTTCATCAGCATTCAACACTTTCACCATCATTCACACAATCACTGTCTTTGCAGAGGTGCCCAGATTTGACAGTTTAGATGTCACTCCAAACAGCCAACATCCCAAATGCCTCCTTTAAAGTGCAGGCATTATACTTCCCACCTCCAGGACTCACTGATTCCTAAAAGCCCTCAACAGAGAGCTATGCTACTTAATTACAAAATTACTATATGAACTTAACTTTTTTTTTTTTTAGAACACACAAGATGTTAAAATTTTGGAAGTCATTATGAAGACATTCTCAAAATTTCACTTGGAAAGAAAGCAGAGGGAAAAAATAATGTACATATTCAGTATTGGAAGTACACATCTGATAAAGAACAGTACAGTAGAACCCCCGTATCTGCAGATTCTGTTTCTGTGGTTTCTGTTATCCACGGTGTACCTCGGCCCAAAAATATTAAGGAGGTTGCAATTTGAGGTTTCATTTTTTATTTACTGTCTAATTTCATTCATTTTTTTTTTTTACTGTTTGAATAAGAGTGCATAAAATATGGTCATACAAAGTTTCATTAAGATCAGTAAATAAACAAATGAATAAAATATATTGAAAATTGGATTTGGCAGCAAACAGTGGCATAATGGCACTTCCAAAAGTCAGTCAGTCATTCAAAATGTTGGTCATTCATTCATTTGGTAATGTATTATTCTTCTTTCTTTCAACAAATCAGCCGTGTCCCACCGAGGCAGTGGCCCAAAAAAAAAAAAAAAAGTTTCTCTTTTTAACTTTAGTAATGTGTACAGGAGAAGGGGTTACTAGCCCCTTGCTCCCAGCATTTCAGTCGCCTCTTACAACACGCATGGCATACAGAGGAAGAATTCTGTTTCACTTCCCCATGGAGATAAGAGGAAACAAGAACAAGAACTAGTAAGAAAATACTAGAAGAAAACCCAGAGGGGTGTGTATATACATGCTTGTACGTGCATGTATAGTGTGACCTAAGTGTAAGTAGAAGGAGCAACACATACTTGCATGTCTACGAGACAGAAAAAAAGACCCCAGCAATCCTATCATTATGTAAAACAATTACAGGCTTTCGTTTTACACACACTTGGCAGGACGGTAATACGTCCCTGGGTGGTTGCTGTCTACCAACCTACTACCTAGGTTGGTAATGTATTACTGTCCATAATTAATCAATTAAACTTTATGATAGATATGCATGTACAGTGGACCCTCGGCTAACGATGACATGGTCTAGTGATAAAATCGGATAGCAATGTGTTTTAGCGTAAAAATATTGGCTCGGCCAACAATGAAAAACCCGGTTAAGGACAACTGTCCCGAATGCATCCGCCTGGCTGTCCGGCCTGAGTGCGTCTCAGCTGCCCTGCCTTCAGCTAGTGTGCCATTGTTTACAAGCCAGGGCAGAAGGTTCCACGCACACATTCGTTACATTTTGTATTATTTTTCCAAGAAAGCTTCTAGTGCCAACCCTGTAGTAAAAAGGGTGAGTTGTACAATCGAAGAAAGAGATAATTGCAAGGTATGAAAATGGAGTGCGTGGCTACGAGCTGGCCCAGTTGTACAATAAACCCCAGTCAACCATCGCTACTATCTTGGCCAACAGAAAGGTGTTACAGCCCCCTGCCAAACTAGCGGTTAAATGGTTAACCTGCCGGCCGGCAGTACCACTGGGTACGTCATCAAACCCATTGTGGGGACTGCTGAGCCGGCCTTAGAAGCATTATGTACCTGAACACCTCACGGTACGCAGCTAAGCAGTATGTACCTGAACACCTCACGGTATGCAGCTAAGCAGTAGGTACCTGAACACCTAATGGTACACATCTACTGGCCTTAGAAGCAGTAGGTACCTGAACACCTAATGGTACACATCTACTGGCAGTAGAGTACAGTGGACCCCCGCATAACGATGGCATCACATAGCGATTTTTCCGCATACCGATTACTTTTATCGCAAAATTTTTGCCGCGCATACCGATTAAAAACCCGCTTACCGATTTTCGTCCGAGACGCGTCCAATGTGCCCTCAGCCAGCCTCACATGTGCCGGCCGTCCCATTGTTTACCAGCCAGCCTCCGCGGTAACATCCAAGCATACACTCGGAATATTTCGTATTATTACAGTGTTTTCGGTGCTGTTTCTGGAAAATAAGTGACCATGGGCCCCAAGAAAGCTTCTAGTGCCAACCCTGTGGTAAAAAGGGTGAGAATTAGTATGGAAATTAAGAAAGATTTTGAAGGGTTTGGGGCTAACCCTGAGAAGCCTATGCCAGTTGTGGAATCCATTGTGCCTACTTCAAAGATTAAGGAAATGTGTGCACAGTGGGTTGAACTGCAAACCTTTATAGATGAAAATCACCCTGACACAGCTGTTGCAAGCCGTGCTGGTGACTATTTCAATGACAATGTTGTGGCCCATTTTAGACAAATCGTAAAGGAACGGGAGGTACAGAGCTCTATGGACAGATTTGTTGTGCGACAGAGGTCCAGTGACTCTCAAGCTGGTCCTAGTGGCATTAAAAGAAGAAGGGAAGTAACCCCGGAAAAGGACTTGCTACCTCAAGTCGTAATGGAAGGGGATTCCCCTTCTAAACAGTAAGAAGATAATGCTCTCCCCTCCTCCCATCCCATCAATCATCACCAGATCTTCAATAAAAGTAAGTGTCATTTAATTGTGCATGCCTTTTTCAGTTTGTGTGTATTAAAATTAACATTTCATGTGGTAAAAAAAAAATTTTTTCATACTTTTGGGCGTCTTGCACGGATTAATTTGATTTCCATTATTTCTTATGGGGAAAATTCATTCGCATAACGATTATTTCGCATAACGATGAGCCCTCTTGCACGGATTAAAATCGTTAACCGGGGGTCCACTGTATTCTACTGGCTTCTACTGATTTTAGAAGAAGCGCTCACCGCAGCTCACTGAGTCTGTTGGCCTCAGTTATTTGACGGCCGCATTCAGTGAGCTTACAACATAGTGTGTGCTGCATCGGACCACCTTGCGGTGTGTCAACTGGTCTTGAAGGCGGTAGATAGTACTCACCAGACCATCTTACGGTGTACTTCTACCGGCCGTAGAGAGTATTTACAGGACTACCGGTGATGTCTGCGGACTCGCCGCCTACACTGGTCAACTGTGGGCCGGAGTCATCTGATGCTGTTTTAGTGGGACATTACATGAAGAAAAGGTTGGAGTGTTACACTGAACTGGGCTAGGACCGTAGTGTGACACTTAGGCAAGTATGATGGAGTGGAACACTGAGATATGCTACAGGACCGTAGTGGAACACTGAGAAGAAAAGGGTGTCGTGTGACACTGAAGATGGCCTGGTTGTAGTGTACATTGAATAGTGTCATGTGACTGGCCTCTACAAAGACACTATGCGGGTAGTGTGACGCAGAGACAAAGGTGTCAAGTGTGACACGGTTGCAAAAGTGTGTGTATTACACGGAGAAAAGGGTGTCAAGTGACACGGTGGAGAAAGAGCGTCACAACTCAGATAAATGTCGTGAGAAACGCAGTTGATTGTAATTTATTTTAAATGTTACTTAATTTATTATTTTAGCATAGATATATATAGTGACACGGGAGTGTCAAGAAAGTTGTACCCTGTGTAGGGTTACGAATTATTTATTATTTTAGTTAGATACTAATTATAATTTATTATTGTAACATGTATATATTATCAGATGTTTATTAGTTCAAATACCTCTAGACCAAAGATAGTTGATTTTTAAATTATATTAAAGATTAATTGATTTTAATGTGTGTATTTATGTATCCCGAGTAAAACTATGAGTAAAACTATGAGTAAACTATGAGTAAAACTACCATCTTTAAAAATTACTTTTTTTGTAATAAAAGGCAATCAAGGAAGCTGTTGTTGCAAAAGGTGCAAGTATGCTTACAAAACAGAGATCACAAATACTCGAAGATGTGGATACACTGTTATTGGTGTGGATCAACGACAAACAATTATCAGGAGATAGTGTTTCACAGTCAATCACATGTGAAAAGGCAAGTCAGCTGCATGATGATTTAATTAAAAAAATGCCTGGAACTAGTGGTGATGTCAGTGAATTTAAGGCCAGCAAAGATTGGTTTGAGAGATTTAAGAATCGTAGTGGCATACACAGTGTGATAAGGCAGGGTGAGGCTGCCAGTTGTGACCAAAAAGCGGCTGAAAAGTATGTGCAGGAATTCAAGGAGTACATAGACACTGAAAAATTAAAACCTCAACGAGTGTTTGTGACGAAACAGGCCTGTTTTGGAAGAAAATGCCAAACAAGACCTACAGTACACAGGAGGAAAAAGCACTGCCAGGACACAAGCCTATGAAAGACAGGCTAACTCTAATGTTTTGTAGTAATGATAGTGGGGATTGCAAAGTGAAGCCTCTACTCGTGTATCACTCTGAAACTCCCAGAGTGTTCAAGAAAAACAGTGTCATCAAGGCTAATTTTTGTGTGATGTGGAAGGCAAACAGTAAGGCATGGGTCACTAGGGACATTTTCCATGATTGGCTCTATCATGTGTTTGGCCCCACTGTGAAAAATTACGTCCTGGAAAATAAACTGGGCCTCAAGTGCCTCCTGGTATTAGACAATGCTCCTGCTCATCCTCCAGACTTGCCCGAGCAAATTGTGGAGTTGAGCTTCACCAAAGTGAAGGTTTTGCCTCTTAATACCACTCCTCTCCTTCAGCCCATGGACCAGCAGGTCATTTCAAATTTCAAAAAACTGTACACCAAAGCAGTGTTTCAAAAGTGCTTTGAAGTGACCTCAGACACTGAATTGACCCAAAGAGGCTTTTGGAAAGATCACTTTAGTAGCCTCAGTTGCATAAACCTTATATGTAAGGCTTGGAAGGGAGTAACTAACAGGACCTTGAACTCTGCTTGGAGGAAATTGTGGCGACACTGTGTACAAGAGAGGGATTTTGAAGGGTTTAGGGCTAACCTTGAGGAGCCTATGCCAGTTGTGGAATCTACTGTGTCACTGGGGAAGTCCATGGGGTTGGAGCTTAGTGGGGAGCATGTGGAAGAGTTGGTGGAGGACGACGATGAAGAACTAACCACTGATTAGCTGCAAGAGTGTCTGCAACAGCAAGAGACCACAACTGAGGAAATTGCTTCAGAGGAGGGGAGAGAGAGAGATGGAGGAAGTTGCCTTCTTCAACAATTAAGGACATTTGTACAATGAGGACAAAGGTGTATGCCTTTATGGAAAAACATCACCCTGACACAGCTATTACAAGCCAAGCTGGTGACTTTTACAATGGCAATGTTGTGGCCCATTTTAGGAAAATCTTAAAGGAACACCAGATACAGAGCTCTATGGACAGATTTTTGGTGCGACAAGTCCAGTGACTGTCAAATTGTTCCCAGAGGCATTAAAAAAAGAAGAGAAGTAACCCCAGAAAAGGACTTGGTACCTAAAGTCCTTATGGAAGGGGATTCCCCTTCCAAACAATAATACACCTCCATCATCTCCCCTCCTCCCATCTCATCACTCATCACTACATCTTCAATAAAGGTAAGTGTCATTTATTCTTCATGTAGTATTTACTATGCAAGTAGTATTTATTCTTCATGTATCATTCTTTTCTGTGTAGGAAATTGTATATTTCATGTGAAAAAAAATTTTTTTTTAATACTTTTGGGTGTCTGGAACGGATTAATTGGATTTCCATTATTTCTTATAGGGAAAATTAATTCAACTAACGATAAAATCAATTAAGGATAAGCTCTCTGGAACGGATTAAAATCGTTAGCCAAGGGTCCACTGTAAATGAAAAACGACTCATATACATAGTGTTCATTACCATCTGTGGTTTTAGGCATCCACAGTAGGTCTTGGAAAGTATCACCCGCAGGTACAGAAGACTACTGTACACATACAAAGGAAAAAGGACTCGTATACATAGTGTTCATTACCATCTGTGGTTTCGGGCATCCACAGTAGGTCTTGGAAAGTATCACCTGTAGATACAGGGGATTACTGTACACAAACAAAGGAAAAACAAAATTACAAAAACTCACAGATGTGTTTTATGCTACCTCAAAATCTGCTGAACTAACCTTAGCAACGGTACTTTTCGGAGTTTTTCCTCTAATCATTATCATCCACATACACCCATCATTGGGTGTGGCTTCTGGAGCAAAGAAAATATCACTGGCTATATGGCTATGATAAGCAGCATGAACCAATATGAAGTTATCTGTAATGAAGATTAGGAAATAAGAAATATAACTTAAGGATATCCAAAAATCTAATCCATCATATTTGCAATACTAAATCTTGTGTGACCTTATTCATAAGACTTTTTCAGTGACATCACAGTATAATGTTGCACACTTAGTGGACACTTCAAATGGAAATAAATTTTTATTTTTAATTAAAAAGTAAGCAATAACATTCCTCCTTGTCAAGCTATTTTATTTTTTTATTAACACAAGCTAGTACGAACTATAAAATTAATCATAAAAGGATAGTGTGAATTTGACTGACATGAACTAGCCTGACACATCAAGCCACATAACTTGTGACTGTTCCTTCTTTTGCTGGCAGCATCAAATAAAGTACGTACAGTACTCAGGCCGTCAGTCTTATTATTTAATGCTTAGTTCAGTGTGTTGATAATTAGAGGCAAGCTTTTTATTACTTTGTAGGGAGTGCAGTGATCTAGAATAATTAAGAACCATTTAGTATCAAGCATTACACTTAAAACTGTGTTGCTCTTCGCAACTTGCACTCGCATATGATCTACTTTAAATATACGGAGAACACAATAGCAACAATCAATTTATACTACAATCCCAAAACAAAGAAGTGCTTAGATAAGGTGCATGGCTATAAATAGGAGGGTTTACTTAAGAAGGTAACTGGAATATCTTTCATTCTGCATTGAAAGTTTTGTCACAATTCACAATTAACACAGAGTATATATTCGTATTTTTTTTTTTTTTTTTTTTTAGTGAACTGGCCATATCCCACCGAGGAAGGGTGACCTTTAAAGAAAAACCAAAGTTCTTTTTAAATTTAGTAATTCATACAGGAGAAGGGGTTACTAGCCCCTTCCTCTTGGCATTTCAGTCGCCTCTTACGACACACATAGCTTAGAGGAAGAATTCTTTTCCACTTCCCCATAGAAATAAGAAGAAATAAAGACAAATAAGAACTATTAAGAAAATAAAAGAAAGCCAAAGTGTAAATATACATGCATGTAGTACATGCATATATATATATATATACACTAAGTGTAAGTAGAAGTAGCAAGCTATATCTGTTATCCTGCATGTTTATGAGACAGAAAAAAAAAGACACCAGCAACCCTACCAATATGTAAAACAATTACAGGCTTCCATTGCTCACTCACTTTACAGGATGATTGCTGTCTACTAACCTACTATTTAGAGCATTTTTTTTTTTTTTTTTTTTTTTTCAACAAGTTGGTCGTCTCCCACCGAGGCAGGGTGTATTTCTTATGTATCTCTTATAATACCATACAACAGTTTGTGAGGAAGAACAATGCATATTATATATGCTGGGGCTTTTACCTTCAATAGTCTCCCAGTCATCTGGCACAGGCTCATTAAAATCTGGTGATAAAAAGGCACTCCTTGATTCACTTAATCTTCTATTATCCTTTTCTCTATTATTTTCTCTTTTGCAACACTCGCTTTGATTATTTAGTTCGGTGTGCTGTATTTCTCGTCCAAAATCTTCTACCACATAAGAAGATTGTGTTACTTCATATTCCACTTTAGTAAGTGATGGACTCAGGTCAAAGGATGCACTACTGTCTTGTTCTCTCTGTAAGAAAATAAAAAACTGAAACACCTAAATGCCTGTAAAAGATATGTAATTACAACAAGTACATTCTGTGTAACAGGGCAAATGAGAATGCTAAATCCCCTGAAATGCATGCAATAAATAGTTACACTGCTATGTTCTCACCTACACCCAGACAAAAATTACCAGCTATAAAAGTACAGTGGAACCTCGGCTTACAAGTTTAATCCATTCCGAGACCTTGCTTGTATCCCAATCTACTCGTATGCCGAGTCAATTTTCTTCATTTAAATTAACTGAAATGCGAATAATCCGTTCCAGCGGAATTTCTGCTCTCAGAAGGAAGGAATATGACACTAATATCAACTCTACAGCTTATTTCTCTATCAAAATTCATATAATATGACATAATAAACCTGATACATACTCTAGAATGAATAAAATATGTCATTAAGTGACAAGTGGTGGCGGCCATTCCCTACCTCAAGCTGCCGCCTTGTTGTGGGTCAGCGGGGGAGACCTCCCACCATCCCCTGACACCTAGCTATGTTTGTGAATTTTGTTTTATCCTTTAATTACCATATTTTGTATCTGCCAAGCAATCATGACACTCTGTAGGCATACCAGTGTTGCTGAATTACTTACTGACTTGACTGAATCACTTACTGATTTGACTGAATCACTTACTGACTTGACTGACTGACTTATACTTTTTCACTGAAGAGGACCCTGAAATGGTGTCTAGAGCAGTTGATGCCTTACCATCAGTTGTATAATGTTCTGCAGGGTAAAATAGAACAGAAATCTATTACAGAATTTATGCACACTCCAGTACAACCATCGACTTCAGTACCAGAATTTCTACCATCCACCTCAGCCCAGTAGAGCCACAACATAACTCTCCAATCTTTTCACAATCATCATCAAACACCAGCACCCACAATTTAAGGTAAGAAATACAATTATTTCTGTTGCAGTTATAGTCTTAAGCAGTAAAAACAACATAATACATCACGACAATGATGTATTATGCTGTTTTTACTGCTTAACCCTTTGACTGTTTCGGTCATATACGTCTTATGAGGTACCGTGTTTGGTGTATTTTTTTTTTTTCTTTTTTCAATAAGTCGGCCGTTTCCCACCGAGGCAGGGTGACCCAAAAAAGAAAGAAAATCCCCAAAAAGAAAATACTTTCATTATCATTCAACACTTTCACCTCACTCACACATTATCACTGTTTTTGCAGAGGTACTCAGAATACAACAGTTTAGAAGCATATACGTATAAAGATACACAACATATCCCTCCAAACTGCCAATATCCCAAACCCCTCCTTTAAAGTGCAGGCATTGTACTTCCCATTTCCAGGACTCAAGTCCGACTATATGAAAATAACCGGTTTCCCTGAATCCCTACACTAAATATTACCCTGCTCACACTCCAACAGATCGTCAGGTCCCAAGTACCATTCGTCTCCATTCACTCCTATCTAACATGCTCAGGCACGTTTGCTGGAAGTCCAAGCCCCTCGCCCACAAAACCTCCTTTACCCCCTCTCTCCAACCCTTTCGAGGACGACCCCTACCCCGCCTTCCTTCCCCTATAGATTTATATGCTTTCCATGTCATTCTACTTTGATCCATTCTCTCTAAATGACCAAACCACCTCAACAACCCCTCTTCTGCCCTCTGACTAATACTTTTATTAACTCCACACCTTTTCCTAATTTCCACACTCTGAATTTTCTGCATAATATTTACACCACACATTGCCCTTAGACAAGACATCTCCACTGCCTTTACTGTCTCCTCACTGCTGCATTTATCACTCAAGCTTCACATCCATATAAGAGTGTTGGTACTACTATACTTTCATACATTCCCTTCTTTGCCTCCATAGGTAACGTTTTTTGACTCCACATATACCTCAACGCACCACTCACCTTTTTTCCCTCATCCTTCATAAATCCATCCGTCGACACATCAACTCCCAAGTATCTGAAAACATTCACTTCTTCCATACTCCTCCTTCCCAATTTGATATCCAATTTTTCTTTATCTAAATCATATGATACCCTCATCACCTTATAAACTAAAAGAGGAGGCAGTTAGGGTAAGATATAAACAGCTATTGGAGGATAGATGGGCTAATGAGAGCATAGGCAATGGGGTCGAAGAGGTATGGGGTAGGTTTAAAAATGTAGTGTTAGAGTGTTCAGCAGAAGTTTGTGGTTACAGGAAAGTGGGTGCGGGAGGGAAGAGGAGCGATTGGTGGAATGATGATGTGAAGAGAGTAGTAAGGGAGAAAAAGTTAGCATATGAGAAGTTTTTACAAAGTAGAAGTGATGCAAGGAGGGAAGACTATATGGAGAAAAAGAGAGAGGTTAAGAGAGTGGTGAAGCAATGTAAAAAGAGAGCAAATGAGAGAGTGGGTGAGATGTTATCAACAAATTTTGTTGAAAATAAGAAAAAGTTTTGGAGTGAGATTAACAAGTTAAGAAAGCCTAGAGAACAAATGGATTTGTCAGTTAAAAATAGGAGAGGAGAGTTATTAAATGGAGAGTTAGAGGTATTGGGAAGATGGAGGGAATATTTTGAGGAATTGTTAAATGTTGATGAAGATAGGGAAGCTGTGATTTCGTGTATAGGGCAAGGAGGAATAACATCTTGTAGGAGTGAGGAAGAGCCAGTTGTGAGTGTGGGGGAAGTTCGTGAGGCAGTAGGTAAAATGAAAGGGGGTAAGGCACCCGGGATTGATGGGATAAAGATAGAAATGTTAAAACCAGGTGGGGATATAGTTTTGGAGTGGTTGGTGCAATTATTTAATAAATGTATGGAAGAGGGTAAGGTAACTAGGGATTGGCAGAGAGCATGCATAGTTCCTTTGTATAAAGGCAAAGGGGACAAAAGAGAGTGCAAAAATTATAGGGGATGAGCGTGTTAGATAGGAGTGAATGGAGACGAATGGTACTTGGGACCTGACGATCTGTTGGAGTGTGAGCAGGGTAATATTTAGTGAAGGGATTCAGGGAAACCGGTTATTTTCATATAGTCGGACTTGAGTCCTGAAAATGGGAAGTACAATGCCTGCACTTTAAAGGAGGGGTTTGGGATATTGGCAGTTTGGAGGGATATGTTGTGTATCTTTATATGTGTATGCTTCTAGACTGTTGTATTCTGAGCACCTCTGCAAAAACAGTGATAATGTGCGAGTGTGGTGAAAGTGTTGAATGATGATGAAAGTATTTTCTTTTTGGGGATTTTCTTTCTTTTTTGGGTCACCCTGCCTCGGTGGGAGACAGCCGACTTGTTGAAAAAAAAAAAAAAAAAAAAAAAGTCTGTTGAGTATACCTGGCAAAGTGTATGGAAGAGTTATTATTGAAAGAATTAAGAGTAAGACGGAGAATAGGATAGCAGATGAACAAGGAGGCTTTAGGAAAGGTAGGGGGTGTGTGGACCAGGTGTTTACAGTGAAACGTATAAGTGAACAGTATTTAGATAAGGCTAAAGAGGTCTTTGTGGCATTTATGGATTTGGAAAAGGCGTATGACAGGGTGGATAGGGGGGCAATGTGGCAGATGTTGCAGGTGTATGGTGTAGGAGGTAGGTTACTGAAAGCAGTGAAGAGTTTTTACGAGGATAGTGAGGCTCAAGTTAGAGTATGTAGGAAAGAGGGAAATTATTTCCCAGTAAAAGTAGGCCTTAGACAAGGATGTGTGATGTCACTGTGGTTGTTTAATATATTTATAGATGGGGTTGTAAGAGAAGTAAATGCGAGGGTCTTGGCAAGAAGCGTGGAGTTAAAAGATAAAGAATCACACAAAGTGGGAGTTGTCACAGTTGCTCTCTGCTGATGACACTGTGCTCTTGGGAGATTCTGAAGAGAAGTTGCAGAGATTGGTGGATGAATTTGGTAGGGTGTGCAAAAGAAGAAAATTGAAAGTGAATACAGGAAAGAGTAAGGTTATGAGGATAACAAAAAGATTAGGTGATGAAAGATTGGATATCAGATTGGAGGGAGAGAGTATGGAGGAGGTGAATGTATTCAGATATTTGGGAGTGGACGTGTCAGCGGATGGGTCTATGAAAGATGAGGTGAATCATAGAATTGATGAGGGGAAAAGGGTGAGTGGTGCACTTAGGAGTCTGTGGAAACAAAGAACTTTGTCCTTGGAGACAAAGAGGGTAATGTATGAGAGTATAGTTTTACCAACGCTCTTATATGGGTGTGAAGCATGGGTGATGGATGTTGCAGCGAGGAGAAGGCTGGAGGCAGTGGAGATGTCATGTCTGAGAGCAATGTGTGGTGTGAATATAATGCAGAGAATTCATAGTTTGGAAGTTAGGAGGAGGTGCGGGATTACCAAAACTGTTGTCCAGAGGGCTGAGGAAGGGTTGTTGAGGTGGTTCGGACATGTGGAGAGAATGGAGCGAAACAGAATAACTTCAAGAGTGTATCAGTCTGTAGTGGAAGGAAGGCGGGGTAGGGGTCGGCCTAGGAAAGGTTGGAGGGAGGGGGTAAAGGAGGTTTTGTGTGCGAGGGGCTTGGACTTCCAGGAGGCATGCGTGAGCGTGTTTGATAGGAGTGAATGGAGACAAATGGTTTTTAATACTTGACGTGCTGTTGGAGTGTGAGCAAAGTAACATTTATGAAGGGGTTCAGGGAAACCGGCAGGCCGGACTTGAGTCCTGGAGATGGGAAGTACAGTGCCTGCACTCTGAAGGAGGGGTGTTAATGTTGCAGTTTAAAAACTGTAGTGTAACGCACCCTTCTGGCAAGACAGTAATGGAGTGAATGATGGTGAAAGTTTTTCTTTTTCGGGCCACCCTGCCTTGGTGGGAATCGGCCAGTGAGATAATAAAAAAAAAATATAGTACGCCTAAATTCTAGCGCCCTCAAATCTAGTGTGAGAAAGCTGGTAGGCCTACATATGAAAGAATGGGTCTATGTGGTCAGTGTGCACAGTATAAAAAAAATCCTGCAGCACACAGTGCATAATGAGAAAAAAAAATGACCGTTTTTTTGGAATAAAACAGCGACTTTGCACTGTATTTTCGTATGGTATTTATTGTTCTATTCTAGTTTTCTTGGTCTCATTTTATAGAATGGAAGACATATTACAGAAATTGAGATGATTTTGACTGGTTTTACAATGAAAAGTACCTTGAAATTGAGCTCAAAGTAGCAGAAATGTTCGATTTTTACCAAATTTCAAAAGTAAACAAATCATGCCAAGCATCCAATACACGTCAACTGGCGAGTCTAATATTCTTTTGCAAGTGCGCCAATATTATTTATACCATTTTTTACACTAATGCAGTAGTCTGCATAACAGTAAATCTTCTATTTTTTGTGAGAAAAATTCAAAGTGGAAAGCAAAAGAATGTAAGAGGGGCCTTGAGACGTGACTAATGAACAAAGGAAATGTCATTTTAGTGCCAGGAATGTCTTTCTTGTTTATTCTGGACCCTATTCGGAAATTGGCATCTTTTGAAATTTGTGTGAAATTGGCAAAATTGCTAAATTCTGACCACTGTAGTGGATAGTTGAAATTGGTAAATGGATGGTTTCTTGCACTCATTCAATAGAAAAAATGGAGTTCTAGCGAAATATTCATGTTTTTTGTCGACTAGCTCAGTGGAATTGGCCGAAAATGGGGCTCAAAGTGGGCAAAATTACAGATGCGTAAACATCGCTGAGACCGCTAACTTCGCGAGAGCATAATTCCGTAAGTTTTCCATCAAATTTCATAATTTTGGTGTCATTATGATCGGGAAAAGATTCTCTATCTTTTCATAAGAATTTTTTTTTTTTTTTTTTTTAAATTTGGCCGACCCTGAGAACGAGTCTCAGAGAGGGCCTGTTGACCCTCAAAGGGTTAACTGACAAATCCATACTTTCCCTAGGCTTTCTTAACTTGTTTAACTCACTCCAAATTTTTTTCTTATTTTCATCAAAATTTCTTGACAGTGCCTCTCCCTCTCTATCATCTGCTCTCATTTTGCACTCTCTCACCACTCTCTTCACCTTTCTTTTACTCTCTATATACTCTGGGTGTTAATGTTGCAGTTTAAAAACTGTAGTGTAAAGCACCCTTCTGGCAAGACAGTGATGGAGTGAATGATGGTGAAAGTTTTTCTTTTTCGGGCCACCCTGCCTTGGTGGGAATCGGCCAGTGTGATAATAAATAAATAATAATACTCTGCTCTTCTTATAACACTTCTGCTTTGTAAAAACCTCTCATAAGCTACCTTTTTCTCTTTAATCACACCCTTTACTTCATCATTCCACCAATCACTCCTCTTTCCTCCTGCCCCCACCCTCCTATAACCACAAACTTCTGCCCCACATTCTAATATTGCATTTTTAAAACTATTCCAACCCTCTTCAACCCCCCCACTACTCATCTTTGCACTTGCCCACCTTTCTGCCAATAGTCGCTTATATCTCACCCGAACTTCCTCCTCCCTTAGTTTATACACTTTCACCTCCCTCTTAGTTGTTGTTGCCATCTTCCTCTTTTCCCATCTACCTCTTACTCTAACTGTAGCTACAACTAAATAATGATCTGATATATCAGTTGCCCCTCTATAAACATGTACATCCTGGAGCCTACCCATCAACCTTTTATCCACCAATACATAATCTAACAAACTACTTTCATTACCTGCTACATCATACCTTGTATATTTATTTATCCTCTTTTTCATAAAATATGTATTACTTATTACCAAATCTCTTTCTACACATAGCTCAATTAAAGGCTCCCCATTTACATTCACCCCTGGCACCCCAAATTTACCTACTACTCCCTCCATAACATTTTTACCCACTATAGCATTGAAATCACCAACCACCATTACTCTCACACTTGATTCAAAACTCCCCACGCATTCACTCAACATTTCCCAAAATCTCTCTCTCTCCTCTACACTTCTCTCTTCTCCAGGTGCATACACGCTTACTATAACCCACTTTTCACATCCAATCTTTATTTTACTCCACATAATCCTTGAATTAATACATTTGTAGTCCCTCTTTTCCTGCCATAGCTTATCCTTCAACATTATTGCTACTCCTTTTTTAGCTCTAACTCTATTTGAAACCCCTGACCTAATCCCATTTATTCCTCTCCATTGAAACTCTCCCATAAATTCTAGTGGCTTCATATCAAGCAGGAGAAAGCTGGTAGGCCTACATGTGAGAGAATGGGTCTGTGTGGTCAGTGTGCACCATATAAAAAAATCCTGGAGCATGCAGTGCATAATGAGAAAAAAAAAACTACGACCGTTTTTTTTTTTAATTAAAATGCCAACTTTGTGGTCTATAGTATTTATGGCTGTATTCTCGTTTTCTTGGTCTCATTTGATAGAATGGAAAACATATTATAGAAACAGAGTTGATTTTGATTGGTTTTACTATAAAAAGAACCTTGAAATGGAGCTCAAAGTAGGGGAAATATTTGATTTTTGCCAATGTTCAAAAGTAAACAAATGATGCCATTGTCCAATAAATGTCCAACTAGCCATTCTAATATGCAGTCATGAATGGGTTGACATTATCTGTACAATTATTACAGTATTGCAATATTCTGCATAACTGTAAATCTTCTATTTTTGTTTGAATAAAAATTCAAAATAGAAAGCAAGAGTAATATCAGAGGGGCCTGAAGACATGACTGATGAACAAAGAAAATGTTATTTTAGAGCCAGGAATGTCTGCATTGTTCATTCTGGACCTTATTTTGATATTGTCATATTTTTTAATTTTTGTGAAATTGGCCAAATTGCAAATTTCTGACCACGTTATTGCATAATTGAAATCGGTAAATGGGCAGTTTCTTGTACTCAATCAATAGAAAAAATGGAGTTCTAAAGAAATAGCTATAAGTTTGGTCGACTGGAACAATGGAATTAGCTGAAAATAGGGTTCAAAGTGGGCGAAATCGCCGATTTGTAAATATCACCGAGGTCGCTAACTTCGCAAGAGCGTAATTCTGTCAGTTTTCCATCAAATTTCGTTTTTTTGGTGTCATTACAATCGGGAAAAGATTCTCTATCATTGCATAAGAATTTTTTTTTTTTTTTAAATTTTGTGACACCAGGAGACACCTCAGGATTGGGGGTTGCGACAGTCAAGGGCTTTAAGAGGGGGGACGCTAGCATCCTGAATTTCTGCTCGTATCCAGAAACAAAAAATTGACTGAGCAACTGCTCGTATCCTGAAAAACTCATATGGTGGGGCACTAGTAAGCCAAGGCTCCACTGTACTAATTAAAGCACTTTAAACTTAAATCAGGGTAATTTTTTATATTGATTTCAATGCTGCAAATACAAATACAAATCTTAGTTAATATAAACAAAGAAATCCTATTGATAGTAAACAGTCCTATTTAACAGACACAACACTGTAAATTAATAATTCAAATGGTGGAGAAGTACCACATGGATTAGGAGACAGTAGTGAATGGATTAAGGGGTACAGAATGCAGGGACCATGACTGTCAGCTCAGAGAGAAAAACCTAAAAGTACAGAAGAAAACATAGGTACAAATCAGGCTTTTGTTGGCTGAACATTTAAAGTTAGAACTAGCATGCATCATGCTTTTTTTAATATATAATATTAGATACAGCAGACTGTGTTCCTGGTATGGCTCAAGTCTCTTATGTTTTAGTGGCATTTTTTTTTTTAACACATTGGCCGTTTCCCACCGAGGCAGGGTGAACCAAAAAGAAAGACAAACCCAAAAAAAGAAAAAAATACTCTCATCATCATTCAACACTTTCCCCATCACTCATACATAATCACTGTCTTTGCAGAGGCACTCACATACGACAGTTTAGAAGTCCCTCCAAACTGCCAGTATCCCAAACCCCTCCTTTAAAATGCAGGCATTGTACTTCCCATTTCCAGGACTCAAGTCTAGCTAACTGGGTTCCCTGAATAGCTTCACAAAATATTACCCTACTCACACTCCAACAGCTCGTCAGGTCCCAAAAACCATTTTTCTCCATTCACTCCTGTCTAACATGCTCAAGCATGCTTGCTGGAAGTCCAAGTCCCTCTCCCACAAAACCTCCTTTACTCCCTCCCTCCAACTTTTTCAAGGACGACCCCTATCCTGCCTTCCTCCCCCTACAAGTCATTCTACTTTGTTCCATTCTTTCTAAATGACCAAACCACCTCAACAACCCTCTTCAGCCCTCTGACTAATACTTTTAGTAACTCCACACCTCCTCCCAATTTCCACACTCAGAATTCTCTGCATAATATTTACACCACAAATTGCCCTTAGACACAACATCTCCACTGCCTCCAGCCACTTCCTCGCATTCACAACCCTAGCTGCACACCCATATAAGTGTGTTGGTACTACTATACTTTCATACATTCCCTTCATTACCACCATGGATAACATTTTTTGTCTCCACAGATACCTCAATGCACCACTCGCCACTCATCTATGTTCACTTTCAACTTTCTACCTTTACACACCCTCCCAAACTCATCCTCTAACATTTGCAACTTTTCTTTAGAATCTCCCAAAAGCACAGTATCATCAGCAAAAACACAACTATGTCAACTACCATTTTGTATTTGATTTCCCAAAATTTAATCCCACCCCTCTCCCCAACACCCTAGCATTTACTTCTTTTACAACCCCATCTATAAATATATTAAACAACCATGGTGACATTATACATCCCTATCTAAGACCTACTTTTACCGGGAAGTAGTCTCTCTCTCTCCTACACACCCTAACCTGAGTCTCACTATCCTCATAAAAACTCTTTACAGCATTTGGTAGCTTACTACCTATTCCATACACTTCCAGCATCTGCCAAATTGCTCCCCTATCCACTCTAGCATATGCCTTTTCCAAATCCATTCACATTCAAATTCCTTTATTTCCTTGCAAGTTTACAATGCAATGAAAACTTCCCTAACTTTATATGCTTAAAATGATTCAGTGGAGAGAATTATAAAAAGGCATAGATAAAACTGTTTTCTAATAAAAATATAAGAACAGTATAAACTAGCTATTCCTCACTGATAATACCATAGCAGAGGTGGGAGAACACAAAGTGCAAGGAATATAAAATATATAAATGAAGTGGAATGAATATATAGTATTGTTAACTAAAGTGAATGATGGTGAATGTTCTCCCTCCTTTGGATCATCCTCTGTCTTGGTGGGAGACAGCCAATGTGGTAAAAATAAAATAAATGGTATTAATAAATCTTGATTAAATAAACTAAATATAATTTTTAAAATGTGTGTACTGTACAAACATTTATAGCCGTATAAAAGTTTCCATGCACAGCTTCCATATAATCATTGAAGCAGAAAATACTCTCAAAAACCTGACTAGCCTCGAGTAGGCAAATGAGTAAATCATGTTAAATTTACAAAGATCATCCCAATATGAAATTAATGAACTGCTTAGTTTATTGTATCAACAAATATTATTCTTAGAATTGATGAAGTAGTGAAAGCTGGCTACTATTTCAACTGAAAGCTGTTAAAATTATTTTAGAAATGTCCTTATTTTAATAAACATTTTCATTAAAAAGATTTAAGTTGGAACTTTTGCTGGACCAGTGATAAACACTGAGGCTACATCTCTCTTGAATAGCTTAAATACACTTGAAAGGAAACATCGAAAACAAAGTCTACCAGAGATAAGAAATGCAATCCTGACCTCAGCTAAAATATTAATGAAATATCTTGGATAATGTTTATCAATGAAATGATTTTCTGCAGGTTACATGAAATGTGGAGTTATATTTAAAACTCAAAAGTAGATTTTTTCAAACATGTACATCAAGCAAAAATTCCCCATTCAAGATCAGCTTAAAATTGAAGTACTGTAATTGTACACGCTGTCACAAAAAAAAAACTATACCCTGGCACTCACCACCTCTGACATGTTCATGTCAGAGAAAATTAAATGAAAAGATAGCAAATTCTAAATCTGTACAGTGCCCACAAAAGAAATCATCAAAGCAATAACAATTTTCTACATTATACCATTTTACATAGAAAATACAGTGGACATTCATAAATCACATGGGTTACAGGATTTTCTATCTCGTCTGACACTGACCATGATGGGATAAAAATTATTAGTACATAGTGTTCTGTACATCACATATACAATTTTAAGTGTGAAGTTTTACATGCACTGATTGCCCAATCACAAGCAAGTTCACAAATACTGTACTGGTTGTCCAGTCACTAACAAGCCCACACATAACGACTGTCCAGTCATCAGCAAGTTTACATGTACAGATTGTCTAGTCACCAGCAAGATCACAAATAATGATTGCCAAGTCATTATTCAGTTCACATGTACCAAATGCCAGTCACCAATGAGTATAAATATACTGACTGCCCAATCACCAATGAGTTCATATGTACCAACTGTTGGTCACCAGTGACCTCCTAGGTACCAAGTACCAATCGCAAGGAAAACCTGACAAAGGATGAGGCTACAAATATCCGGTTTGTTAACTGTTTAGCTTATATTCTCACCACAAAGGTGAATTGTAACAAAATGTAAAAAAAAAAAAACTTTATACTTCAAAACTGCAATTTAACTGTTAATTCTAATTAAAATAATTAAAGTTAAAGTTCCTTACTTCTTGAAACTGGCTGAAATATATAAAATTTTCTTATTCTGGCCATAATTCCTTGTATTTTCTTCATATTTTAAGACCAGGTTTCCATAAAGCACTGCTGGAATCAATGGATCAAACTTAATAGTTATTTTTCCTCTCCACAAACCAATTTTTCGGTGACAAAAAATATCTTATATATTACCTTCATATTTTTACTATTAAAGAATATTTTATCCTCTCTACCAACAATTCATAGTTACTTTTGCAAATATGAAGAAAGTTCTTCATCTTGAAACAGCCAAGTAAGCATACAAGCATTTGTAGAACAATGCTGCCTATGTTGTTGTCATCAAAACATGAACATAAGGAGAGGGGACACCAATCAAAACACAATGCAAAAATTCCCTTTGTAGCACCATACACAAGGTTCAGATTTGATACTTTTTAACCATACTGAACAAATGATGCAAGATGACATTTTAACCATATTGAACAAATGATGCAAGATGCTGACAAAGATGATTATTGCCTTCTTAGACAGAATTGGAGATAGAATTATTTGGACTAAATAAAGCAAGGAAAACATACCACTGGCAAAACACTCTGGCTCCTCCTCAGACAATCCGGCAGGGCTTCTGATGCCACTTCTGGTTCCTCAACCACTGTCTGTGAATGCTGAAGATGTGGTCTAACCTGCACAGTGTTACAAGGTTTTCCTTGTATACGCTTGAAAGATACCTTTGCTTGATATTTACGTAAATCTGCAGAACAAAATTACAAATTTTCATGGATGATACACAACACATCGCATTTCTATAAAAAAAAAAAAATGGGGAAGTATGTACAGTGGAACCCCGAGTTTCGGCCGCCCTAAGTATCAGCCACTTCGAGTTTCGACTTTTTTTTCAGCTAAATTTTGTCCCCAGTTTCAGCCTGTGCCCCGCGTTTCATGAGATAGTCTAGCTTTGTTTATCCTTGAGTGAACATTACTCTGTGCGCTCATCCAAACATTTCACAATAAATTCATTGTGTTTTAGTGCTTGTTTATTGATTGTGACTGTGAAATAAACCACCATGGGCCCAAAGAAACTTCATAGTGGCAGCCCTTTGGTAGAGAAAGTGTGAAAGATGATAGAACTGAAGAAAGAAATTGTAGCAAAGTACCAAAGTGGATGAGGAAGAGAGGGGGAAGAATGTGCCTTCTTCAGTGATTCAACGATATGTACGATACTAAAGCAACATGAGTCAATTAAGGCTATAGCACCAGCCAGCAATAAAGTGTAGCATTAACAGTGTAGTAAATTAAGCATTAATATTAAGCTATATAAAAATGACGACACAAAACTTAACTCCTCCATTGTTGAGGTACATAGGGCGACTGAAAACACCGCCGCCTGTGCTGCCACTTATGCTTATGCTCTCAGTGGCCCTTATACACCCAACAACAACACAACACCAGTCATGACATACGTAATGATGTATTTTATTCATTCTAGAGTAATATGTCATATTTCTATGTTATTAATATTGTTTATTATGTCATATTAGATGGATTGTGATAGATAAATAAGAGTTCATATTAGTGTCATATTGAAGGACTATCTTGTCCTGCCTCCAAACAAACTCTCCTGCTTCTCTCATAAGCCAACAAGAGTCTTCAATAAAGGTAAAACTGATTTAAATGTTCATTTATCCATTAAAATTAGTGTTTTATATTTATTTCTCATTGTTTTCTGTATGTATAACTATAGTATTTATTCTTTAAAAAATTGAATTTTTTGTGAATATTTTTGGGTGGAACGGATTAACCCTTTCAGGGTCCAAGGCCAAAATCTGAAGGGGTGCCCCAGTGTCCAAGAAATTTTGAAGAAAAAAAAAAAAAAAAATCTTACAGAATTAAAGATAATATTTTTGTGAAGGTAATAAAACAAAAAAAAATTTCTGATCACTACTTACTGAGATACAGTGGTGGGAAGTTGACCCAATATGACCGGGTGGCGACAACATCAGCGACTTCTGCAAAGTCGCATTTTTTTTATTTTACGTTTTTTATACTTTTTTCTTTTCTTTTCTATTTTTTTTTCTTTTTCTAGTAACATTTGTGGTCTGTGAGACCAATATAATGTATATTGTATAAGTGTACATGCATTGTATTCAACACAATAACTGCACTAATTTATCATTATATTGCTTACAAAACTTGTTTACAAGTTTATTGTAAACAAAATGATGAAAATATTAGTGAGGTTATTATGCTGAATACAACGGTACCATATAGTACTATATGGTACAATGGTGCCATAGGATGCAATGGTACCATATTTTACAGTGGTATCATATGGTACAATGGCACCATATGATACAATGGTACCATATGGTAGAATATGGTACAATGGCACCATTTGGTACAATGGTACCATATGATACAATGGTACCATATGGTGCAATGGTACCTTATGATACCATGGTACCATATGGTGCAATGGTACCATATGGTACAATGATACCATATGGTTCATTGTACCATATGGTACAATGTACCATATCAATCAATCAATCAAGTTTATTCTCTATAAGGATTACAATGCGGGGTTTACAGATTCTGGTTATTGTGTGGTTTACATGTAATAAAATACTAATTACAGAGGGGGCCACTAGAACACCTAGCATGGCTAGGCATTTCAGGCAAACTTAGATTAATTCTTAACCCTAAATTATTACAAATTATGGAGTAAGTTGACTAAATACTAAGTGACTAAATACTAGTTTGTGAGTTTAGCAATATGAATGCTTTTGTTTTGGCACAATACATAGTTTCTATATTGGAGTATCACAGGCAAACTTATGACTAGTTATAAATCATTATTTTAAGATTAAGATTCGTATTTCTGTGCTGATAGTCAAATGGGTGAGTGAGTGAGTTTAAGTGTGAACCACCAGGTGGTTTTTATGTAGTTAGTTCAGGGTGCATCAGGGAGATGTTTTCTAATGGTAGTTTTGAAGGTGATGAATGTGTCTGCAGTTCTAGAGTTTTCAGGTAGGGTGTTCCAGATTTTAGGGCCTTTGACATACATTGAATTTTTATAAAGGTTAGTCGGACACGGGGAATGTCGTAGAGATGTTTGTGTCTGGTGTTATGCCTGTGGGTCCTGTCACAACTATCAAGAAAGCATTTTAGGTCAAGGTTAATATTGGAATTTAAGGTCCTGAAGATGTAGATTGCACAGTAGTAGGTGTGGATGTTCTGAACAGGGAGTAAGTTTAGATCTATGAAGAGTGGGGGGAGTGTTGCCAGGGATGGGATTTAGTGATTCTTACTGCGGCTTTTTGTTGGGTTATTATTGGCTTTAGGTGTGTTGCTGCAGTTGATCCCCAAGCACAAATAGCATAGGTGAGGTATAGATAAATGAGTGAATGGTACTATACAGTACTGTTGCATTCAACACAATAAACACACTAATATTTTCATCATTATTTCGTTTACAATAATTGTTTACAACAAAAATATGCAAAAATGTTGTATATTAGTAATGTTTTATTATATATTTACAAATGTACAGCCACTCGACATGTTCCTTGAGGTGGATGACAAAGCGCTTTATCTTGGAAACTGCCGAGTCACTAACTAGCTTGTGTCGTCACTCACTCAGTCTTGCCTGGTGCTATCAACATCTGTAACTGATCATATGGTACATGGTATCATATGTTACAGGGTACCATATGGTACATTGTACTATATGGTATAGGGTACCATACAGTACAGGATACCATATAGTGCAGGGTACCATATGGTGCAGGGTACCATATGGTACAGGACACCATATGGTACAGGACACCATATGGTACAGATACAGGGATCCCTATGGAAATAAGTCACCCTGACTTTTTTGGGTTATCCTAGGATTTTATACATATGCTATGTATGATAATCTATGTAACTGTATTGTGTACACCTGAATAAACTTACTCAAGCACATGTGGCATCGTGAGTTTATTTAGGTATACACAAATAAAGTTACATAGATTATCATACATAACAGCATATGTTTGGAGAACCTAGGATAACCAAAAAAGTCAGACAGACTTATTTCCATTAGGGTTCCTGTACCCTGTACCATATGGTATAATGTACCATATGATACAATGTACTATATGGTACATTGTACCATATGGTACCATTGTACCATATGATACTATTTTATGACATGGCACCATTGTACCATATGGTACAATGGTACCATATGGTTCAAAACCATAGAATTCCTCTTCAGATCCACTTCCATCAGTCTTAGAACTTTAAGTTGTGAAGAAGAGAGTCAGAATTCGCCAGGAGAGTGGGGAGTGAGAGCTTCCTTGCCACCAGGCATGATGAACAAAGCACTTTGGCGGCAATGCCATGCAGGCGTCCAGATTTTTTCTATAATGCACACACTGACCACCCAGACCCATTCTCTCAGATGTAGGCCTACCAGCCATCTTGCGCTAAATTTGACGCCACTGGAATTTTGGAACAGATCTACGGTTTGGACCCTCAACATAAAGCCGTAGATCTACGGCACGGACCCTGAAAGGGTCAACTGGATTTACATTATCTCTTATGGAAAATATTCCTTCGACTTTTGGCCATTTCTAGCTCCATTGTCTAGCTCCTGGAATGGATTATGGCCGAAACTCGGGGTTCCACTGCACTGTAATTGCTACTTTTTTTTGAAAACACTATAAAACTGATAATTTAAAATTTAAAATTACCTCCAAAATTTAAAACTTTCCTTAACCCCTTCAGGGTCCAAGGCCAAAATCTGAAGTGGTGCTCCAGTGTCCAAGAAATTTTGAAAAAAAAAAAAAAAAATTATTTTTTCTTACAGAATTAAAGAGCATATGTTTGTGAAGGTAATAAGACAAAAAAAAAAATTCTGATCAGTACTTATCGAGATACAGTGCCAAGAAGTTTGTCAAAAATGATGTGGTGGCGGCAACATCGACGAATTCCACATACGCGCATTACATTATTTTGCGGTTTTTATTGTTTTTTCTTTTCTTTTCCAATTTTTTTCTATTCCTACTAACATTTGGGGCCTGAGAGACCAATACTGTATATAATGTATATATATAAACTCACTGTATTGAACACAATAACCGCACTAAAGTTATTATCATATTATTGTTTACCACTGTTGTTTATTACAATAAACATGCACAAATCTTGTATAATACTAATGTTCTATCATATATTTACATATTTACAATCACTGGACATGGTTTTAGAACTGCTGGAGCTTGTGGAACTCCTTGAAACAAGGCACCATGCACAGAGGCACCTTACATTCCTCACACATAAACCGAGTGTCTTTGCGTCTTTGTTGCCGTCGTTTTGTTTGTGCACAGACGATGCATCTCTTCTGAGCAAATTTCTTCTGAGTTGAAGGAAGTTGTATTATGAAATGATCACCTTCTCTCCTCAAACGCTTGGGTATATCCTGAGGAATTCGAGGACCGTGTTGTATAGCAGGTGTTCTTACCTGGTACTTCATTATAAGTTGTCTGACAACAGACAAACAAAATTCACCATACGGTGGTCTGTTGCCAGTCTTTATTTGGTACATATTATATGCATTGAGCATTGAAATGTCCATGAGATGGAAGAAAAGTTTCATGTACCACTTGTAACTCTTACGAACACAGTCAACAATACCAATCTGCATGTCACATTTGTCAACCAAGCGCATGTTTTGTGTATAATCAATCACTGTCACTGGTTTTCGAATACGTTCATTAGTCACTCGATCAACTTTGCCACTGTCTTGCATTTCATTATGGTGAATGGTTGTCAACAATGTGACATCTCGTTTGTCATGCCACCGTAATGCCATGATGTCACTGGCAGTAAACACCTGCACGTCATCACCACAAGCACCTGCGTTGAGCCTGGGCATATGTTTACGATTAGAACGCACTGTGCCACACACATCTGTCTTGTTCACTCGCATGAAATCACTGAGTAATGGGCTTGTGTACCAGTTATTGGTATATAATGTATGCCCCCTTACCAAGATAAGGTGCCATCATGTTTCTCACTACGTCACCTGAGATACCCAATAACATCTTGGTATCTTTCAATGTTTTACTACCCGTGTATACAACAATATCCAACACCAGGCCACTGTCACAATCACAGAGTACACACAGTTTTATACCAAAGCGTTTCCTCTTGCTCGGTATATACTGCTTGAATGACAGTCTACCTTTGAACAAAATCAAAGACTCGTCAATTACAAGATTCTTGAATGGATAAAAGTATATGCTGAACTTTTGTTTGAGATACATGAAAACATTTCTAATCTTGTATAACCTATCACTTCTGTCAGGCCTGGTTTTGTCAGAGAAGTGCAACATACGTAAGAGTAAGATAAACCTGTTCACTGGTATGATTTCACTGAAGACCGGGGTAGAAATTAGCCGATCTGTGGACCAGTATGCTTTTATATTATGCTTATAGACGTGAGGCATAAGCATTATTGTTGCAAAAAGCAAATACATTTCTGCAACAGTCGTCTCTTTCCACCTGTGTAGTCTTGACTGTGGTGATAAGAACGTATTTGCCATGGTGTACTCAAAATACTTATTACTTTCCCTGACAATAATTTCCATCAATGGCTGGTCAAAGAATAATTCAAAGAATTCCAGTTCATTGGCCGTGGTTCCAAGGGGACAAGTAGGTAGAATTCCACTTTGAGAGTCATCAAAGTGGTGAGGCTTGGGAACAAAATTGGGATTTTGCTGCCAATCCCACATACGGTTTGCTGGTGGATACTGGACATCATAGGCTGGTTGTGCGGGTGGTTGTGGTTGTGGTGGGCTGGTGGCTGGCGCTCCGCTTTGTCCTTGAACTGACAAGTCAGCAGCGTGGGTCCCAGCGTGGCCTGGTGAGTCACGCATGGAGGTGCCACTACCATCACCACTAACACCATCCACTGATGCCTGTGGTCTATCCATGCCAAGTGTAGCCACATCATCCTCACTATCACTACCTAAAACTGGTGTTGGGCCACGGGATGTACTCCGGGATGTACTCCGGGATGTACTCCGTCCCCTGGGCACAGCATAGGGTACTACCCGAGCGCATGCGGCGGCGAACATACCGATGCTTCACTGGTGAATATGATTCCTATCACTACTCGAATGATCATCGAGCGCAATAAAATCACAGTCCACGTCACTATCATCATCATTACTGAAGTCAGAGGCCTGGCCATGCGAAAATATTAGTTTTCTCTTGCGATGAGGAACAACCGACCGTGAGTCATGAGTGTCCACAAAAGAGGTAGAAGGTTGAGGATCGTCAGGGTTTTATGCACTATTATCGATATCCTGGTCATTCTTTTCGGTCACTAACTGATCAAAGCCATAGAATTCGTCTTCATTTCCACTTCCATCAGTGTCAGAACTATCAGATAGGAAGAGGAGAGTCCCAATTTTCCGGGGAATGAGAGCTGACTTGCGACGAAGCATGGTGAACAAGGGTAACTGAGCCGGCGTTCCCACAATGCTATGCGGGCGCCTAGATTTTTTGTTTATGGCGCACACCCACCACGCAGACCCGTTCTCTCACATGTAGGCCTATGAGCGTTTTCGCGCTAAATTTGACGGCACTAGAATTTTGGCGTAGATCTACGGTTTGGACACTCAACGTGAAGCCGTAGATCTACGGGACGGACCCTGAAAGGGTTAATAAAATAACATTCAAATTTTCAACAAGTATAAGTTTACCTAACGTGTCAAGTCAAAGCAGACAAAGCCAGTGTATGATAAAGAGAAGAAAGTACGTATGTTGGTGAAGATCTTTTCCTCATTAGTCCTTTTTTCTCAAAAGTAGCCAGACCCAAAAAGAACGAAAAAACTTTCATCATAATTCAACATTTTTACCATCGCTCATGCATAATCACTCAGATACAACAGCTTAGACGTCCGTCCAAACTGCCAATATCCCAAACTCCTCCTTTTAAGTGCAGGGCTTGTACTTCCCATTGCCAGGACTCAAGCCAGGCTAACCAGTTTCCCTGAATCCCTTCACAAAATATTACCCTGTTCACACTCCAACAGCTCGTCAGGTCCCAAAAACCATTCGTCTCCATTCACTCCTATCTAACACACCCACGCACGCTTGCTGGAAGTCCAAGCACCTCACCCACAAAACCTCCTTTACCCCCTCCCTCCAACCCTTTTGGGGACAACCCCTACCCTGCCTTCCTTCCCCTACAGGTTTATACACTCTCCAAGTCTTTCTACTTTGTTCCATTCTCTCTAAATGACCAAATCACCTCAACAGCCCCTCTTCAGTCCTCTGACTAATACTTTCAGTAACTCCACACCTCTTCTTAATTTCCACACTACAAATTCTCTGCATAATATTTACACCACACACTGCCCTTAGATACGACATCTCCACTGCCTCCAACCGCCTCCCCGCTGCAGCATTTACAACCCATGCTTCACCCCCATATAAGAGTATTGGTACCATTATACTCTCGTACATTCCCTTCTTTGCCTTAATGGAAAACGTTCTTTGTCTCTACAGATACCTCAATGCACCACTCAATTTTTTTCCTCATCAATTCTATGGTTAACCTCATCCTTCATAAACCCATCCACTGACAAGTTAACTCACAAATATCTGAAAACATTCACTTTTTCCATACTCCCTCTCTCCAATGTAATATCCAATTTTTCTTTATCTCAATCGTTTGATGCCCTCATCACCTTACTCTTATCTATGTTCACTTTCAACTTTCTACCTTTACACACCCTCCCAAACTCATCCACTAACCTTAGCAACTTTTCTTTACAATCCTCCAAAAGCACAGTATCATCAGCAAAAAGAAAAGGTGTCAACTCCCATTTTGTACTTGATTCTCAATAATTTAATCCCATCCCTCTCCCCAACATCCTAGCATTTACTTCTGTTACAGCCCCATCTATAAATATGTTAAACAACAATGGTGACATTACACATCCCTGTCTAAGACCTACTTTCACTTGGAAGTAATCTCCCTTTCTCCTACACACCCTAACTTGACCCTCACTATCCTCAAAAACTCTTTACAGCATTTAGTAACTTACTACCTATTCCATACACTTGCAACATCTGCCACACTGCTCCCCTATCCACACTATCATATGCCTTTCTAAATCCATAAATACAATGAAAATTTCCCTTCCTTTATCTAAATACTGTTTACATATATCCTTCAACGTAAACACCTCATCTACACATACCCTACCTATTCTAAAGCTTCCTTACTCATTTGCAATCCTGTTCTCTGTCTTTACTCTAATTCTTTCAATAATAACCCTACCATACACTTTACCTGGTATACTCAGTAAACTTATTCTCCTACAATTTTTACAGTCTCTTTTGTCCCCCTTCCCTTTATATAAAGGAATTATACACCCACTGCCAATCCCTAGGTACCTTTCCCTCTTTCATACATTTATTAAACAAAATTACCAACCACTCCAACACTATATCCCCCCCGCTTTTAACATTTCTGTCATGATCCCGTCACTTCCAGCTGCTTTATCCCTGTGTCCGACTAAATCTATACAAAAATTCAATGTATATCAAAGGCCCTAAAATCTGGAACACCCTACCTGAAAACTGCAGACACATTCATCACCTTCAAAACTACCGTTAGAAAACATCTTATCTCCCTGATACACCCCGCCAACTAACTACATAAAAACCACCTGGTGGTTCACACTTACACTCATTCACTCACCCATTTGACTATCAGCACAGAAATACATATCTTCATCTTAAAATAATGATTCCTAACTAGTCACAAGTTTGCCTGTGATACTCCAATATAGAAACTATGTATTGTGCCGAAACAAATGCATTCACATTGCTAAACTTACAAACTAGTATTTACTCACTTAGTATTTAGTCAACTTACTCCATAATTTGTAATAATTTAGGGTTAAGAATTAATCTAAGTTTGCCCGAAATGCCTAGCCTTGCTAGGTGTTCTAGTGGCCCCCTCTGTAATTAGTATTTTATTACACGTAAACCACACAGTAACCAAAATCTGTAAACCCCCGCATTGTAATCCTTATAGAGAACAAACTTTGATTTCATTTCATTTCATTTCATTCTACGTAATGCCTCACGAACCTTCCCACACTCACATCCTGCTCTTCTTTACTCCTAAAAAATGTTATACCTCCCTGGCCAGTGCATGAAATTACTGCCTCCCTTTCTTCATCGACATTTAAAAGTTCCTCAAAATATTCGGGCCATCTACCCAATACCTCCAGCTCCCCATCTACTAATTCCCCTACTCTGTTTTTAACTGACAAATCCATTCATTTCCTAGGCTTTCTTAACTTATTTATCTCATTCCAAATTTTTTTCTTATTCTCAGCAAAATTTCTTGACAGTGCCTCACCCACTCTATCATTTGTCTTCCATTTGCACTCTCTCACCACTTTCTTCACCTTTTTAATATATATATATATATATATATATATATATATATATATATATATATATATATATATATATATATATATATATATATATATATATATATATATATATATATATATATATATATATATATATATATATATATATATATATATATATATATATATATATATATATATATATATATATATATATATATATATATATATATATATATATATATATATATATATATATATATATATATATATATATATATATATATATATATATATATATATATATATATATATATATATATATATATATATATATATATATATATATATATATATATATATATATATATATATATATATATATATATATATATATATATATATATATATATATATATATATATTTTTTTTTTTTTTTTTTTTTTTTTTTTTTTTTTTTTTCAACAAGTCGGCCGTCTCCCACCGAGGCAGGGTGACCCAAAAAAGAAAGAAAATCCCCAAAAAGAAAATACTTTCATCATCATTCAACACTTTCACCACACTCGCACATTATCACTGTTTTTGCAGAGGTGCTCAGAATACAACAGTCTAGAAGCATAAACATATAAAGATACACAACATATCCCTCCAAACTGCCAATATCCCAAACCCCTCCTTTAAAGTGCAGGCATTGTACTTCCCATTTCCAGGACTCAAGTCCGACTATATGAAAATAACCGGTTTCCCTGAATCCCTTCACTAAATATTACCCTGCTCACACTCCAACAGATCGTCAGGTCCCAAGTACCATTCGTCTCCATTCACTCCTATCTAACACGCTCACGCACGCTTGCTGGAAGTCCAAGCCCCTTACCCACAAAACCTCCTTTACCCCCTCTCTCCAACCCTTTCGAGGACGACCCCTACCCCGCCTTCCTTCCCCTATAGATTTATATGCTTTCCATGTCATTCTACTGTGATCCATTCTCTCTAAATGACCAAACCACCTCAACAACCCCTCTTCTGCCCTCTGACTAATACTTTTATTAACTCCACACCTTCTCCTAATTTCCACACTCCGAATTTTCTGCATAATATTTACACCACACATTGCCCTTAAACAGGACATCTCCGCTGCCTCCAACCGTCTCCTCGCTGCTGCATTTACCACCCAAGCTTCACACCCATATAAGAGTGTTGGTACTACTATACTTTCATACATTCCCTTCTTTGCCTCCATAGATAACGTTTTTTGACTCCACATATACCTCAACGCACCACTCACCTTTTTTCCCTCATCAATTCTATGATTAACCTCATCCTTCATAAATCCATCCGCCGACACGTCAACTCCCAAGTATCTGAAAACATTCACTTCTTCCATACTCCTCCTCCCCAATTTGATATCCAATTTTTCTTTATCTAAATCATTTGACACCCTCATCACCTTACTCTTTTCTATGTTCACTTTCAACTTTCTACCTTTACACACATTCCCAAACTCATCCACTAACCTTTGCAATTTTTCTTTAGAATCTCCCATAAGCACAGTATCATCAGCAAAAAGTAACTGTGTCAATTCCCATTTTGAATTTGATTCCCCATAATTTAATCCCACCCCTCTCCCAAACACCCTAGCATGTACTTCCTTTACAACCCCATCTAAAAATATATTAAACAACCATGGTGACATTATATATATATATGCAATAAGATCACAGTAAACAGGTGATTTCAGAATATGCAAAACAACCACTCTGAAAGAATAGAGAAATTCCAAGCGCTTTCGTGACTACTCACATTATCAAGGATAATGTGAGCAGTCACAAAAGCGCTTGGAATTTCTCTATTCTTTCAGAGTGGTTGTTTTGCATATATATATATATATATATATATATATATATATATATATATATATATATATATATATATATATATACACATTTACATATATACATATACACATATATATATACATATATATATACATATATATATACATATATATACGTATATATATACATATATACATATATATATATATACACATGTATATATATATATATATACACATGTATATATATATATATATATATATATATATAAATAAGAAAAAATTTTGGAGTGAGTTAAACAAGTTAAGAAAGCCTAGGGAAAGTATGGATTTGTCCGTTAAAAACAGAGTAGGGGAGTTAGTAAATGGGGAGAGGGAGGTATTAGGTAGATGGCGAGAATATTTTGAGGAACTTTTAAATGTTGAGGAAGAAAGGGAGGCGGTAATTTCATGCACTGGCCAGGGAGGTATACCATCTTTTAGGAGTGAAGAAGAGCAGAATGTAAGTGTGGTGGAGGTACGTGAGGCATTACATAGAACGAAAGGGGGTAAAGCAGCTGGAACTGATGCGATCATGACAGAAATGTTAAAAGCAGGGGGGGATATAGTGTTGGAGTGGTTGGTACTTTTGTTTAATAAATGTATGAAAGAGGGGAAGGTACCTAGGGATTGGCGGAGAGCATGTATAGTCCCTTTATATAAAGGGAAAGGGGACAAAAGAGATTGTAAAAATTATAAAGGAATAAGTTTACTGAGTATACCAGGAAAAGTATACGGTAGAGTTATAATTGAAAGAATTAGAGGTAAGACAGAATGTAGAATTGCGGATGAGCAAGGAGGCTTCAGAGTGGGTAGGGGATGTGTAGATCAAGTGTTTACATTGAAGCATATATGTGAACAGTATTTAGATAAAGGTAGGGAAGTTTTTATTGCATTTATGGATTTAGAAAAGGCATATGATAGAGTGGCTAGAGGAGCAATGTGGCAGATGTTGCAAGTTTATGGAATAGGTGGTAAGTTACTAAATGCTGTAAAGAGCTTTTATGAGGATAGTGAGGCTCAGGTTAGGGTGTGTAGAAGAGAGGGAGAATACTTCCCGGTAAAAGTAGGTCTTAGACAGGGATGTGTAATGTCACCATGGTTGTTTAATATATTTATAGATGGGGTTGTAAAAGAAGTAAATGCTAGGGTGTTCGGGAGAGGGGTGGGATTAAATTATGGGGAATCAAATTCAAAATGGGAATTGACACAGTTACTTTTTGCTGATGATACTGTGCTTATGGGAGATTCTAAAGAAAAATTGCAAAGGTTAGTGGATGAGTTTGAGAATGTGTGTAAAGGTAGAAAGTTGAAAGTGAACATAGAAAAGAGTAAGGTGATGAGGGTATCAAATGATTTAGATAAAGAAAAATTGGATATCAAATTGGGGAGGAGGAGTATGGAAGAAGTGAATGTTTTCAGATACTTGGGAGTTGACGTGTCGGCGGATGGATTTATGAAGGATGAGGTTAATCATAGAATTGATGAGGGAAAAAAGGTGAGTGGTGCGTTGAGGTATATGTGGAGTCAAAAATCGTTATCTATGGAGGCAAAGAAGGGAATGTATGAAAGTATAGTAGTACCAACACTCTTATATGGATGTGAAGCTTGGGTGGTAAATGCAGCAGCGAGGAGACGGTTGGAGGCAGTGGAGATGTCCTGTCTAAGGGCAATGTGTGGTGTAAATATTGTGCAGAAAATTCGGAGTGTGGAAATTAGGAGAACGTGTGGAGTTAATAAAAGCATTAGTCAGAGGGCAGAAGAGGGGTTGTTGAGGTGGTTTTGTCATTTAGAGAGAATGGATCAAAGTAGAATGACATGGAAAGCATATAAGTCTATAGGGGAAGGAAAGAGGGGTAGGGGTCGTCCTCGAAAGGGTTGGAAAGAGGGGGTAAAGGAGGTTTTGTGGGCGAGGGGCTTGGACTTCCAGCAAGCGTGCATGAGCGTGTTAGATAGGAGTGAATGGAGACGAATGATACTTGGGACCTGACGATCTGTTGGAGTGTGAGCAGGGTAATATTTAGTGAAGGGATTCAGGGAAACCGGTTTTCTTATAGTCGGACTTGAGTCCTGGAAATGGGAAGTACAATGCCTGCACTTTAAAGGAGGGGTTTGGGATATTGGCAGTTTGGAGGGATGTGTTGTGTATCTTTATATGTATATGCTTCTAAACTGTTGTATTCTGATCACCTCTGCAAAGGCAGTGATAATGTATGAGTGTGGTGAAAGTGTTGAATGATGATGAAAGTATTTTCTTTTTGGGGATTTTCTTTCTTTTTTGGGTTACCCTGCCTCGGTGGGAGACGACCAACTTGTTGAAAAAAAAAAAAAAAAAAATATATATAATATATATATATATATATATATATATATATATATATATATATATATATATATATATATATATATATATATATAATATATATATGTATATATATATATATATATACACACAGTTTATTGAAAAACTAAGGTACATATATATGTATGTATTACTTCTGACAGGTAAACATTAATGGTAGGCTTCAAGTGTTTGCATAGTCAAAATACTATGTAGTCTGATCTACTTGTAATCATCAAACATGCTTTCCATAACACAGTACTGTACTTTAAAACAAACCAACAAACTACTTACTTTTGGCCTTAAAATTTTACACAAAAAATCTGATATATACTCTAGTACAGTACTGTATATATGGTGCATACAGAGAATCTGCATAGCAGTATACATGAATAATATACATATGTACAAAAATAATAAAAGAATAACTGGGAAGGAATACAGATTTTTTTTTTTTATGATGGGCATTCCACACCAAAGTAAAGTAGCACAAAGAAATAAACACATTCACGATTATTCACTGAATACCTGTCTTGCCCTAAGTGTGCAGATATCACAATTCAAACAGCCAGAACTACAAAATCCCAAATTATTCTTGAGGTATAGATACTGTACATCTCATGTCTAGGACAAGTCATAGAATAAGTTTGAGGGCATACAGAAATTAAAAAAAAAATTATTTTTATTAGCTAAATATAAAATCATACCAAAATTACTCACTGGCTAATCGTGCTATAGACCACACAACAAATCTTGCCTCCCCAATGCGCCGAAGTCGTTCGCTCTCAATGTCTATATCAGAGATGAGCCCAATACCAATTGAAAGAAAGGAAACTATTTTCTGAAAAAAATTATTCACACACAAATTCAATTATGAGTTTGGCAACAGTTTGAATAAATGACAGTTTAGTTTGCTACATTCTGTTTCATAAATAAAATCCTTCAACAAAGCCTGTTCAATCATTGAAGTAATAAGACTGGATTTTTATTATTGCTCAGCCAAAAACTCATTACTTCAAAATCAGACGCTTAAATTTCATTGTATTAAATAATACATAATTTTAATAATTTCATATTGTAAACTGTTTTAAATTGTTCTAAATTGTACCAAATTGTAATAATTTCATATTGTAAGTTTTTTAAATTGTTCCATTGTAATATTTCCACTGTAAAATAATTCAAATTGTACCATTGTTTGTAATAATGTAATTTTTATAAACTAACTTTAAACCTGTAATTACTGGACTCACTATAACTCATCAAATGTTCATAAAATTTTCTGTTATTGCCTTACTAATCTTAAGTTAATACACCTACCATCCGACTTACGACCTAGTTCGGTTCCAAGAAACAGGTCGTAAGTCGAAATGGCCGTAAGTCGAACTTTACTACTGAATATCAACAAAACATTTTTGTAATGACTTTATTTCATTGCTTTATTTTGGTATTTCATGTTTTACTTTACTTTTTATGTTGTTAGTACTTTATTTTATACTGTAAGGTTTAGGATAAACACTGTGTACAACACAAATACAGTGGACCCCCGGTTAACGAACTTTTTTCATTCCAGTAGTATGTTCAGGTGCCAGTACTGACCGAATTTTTTCCCATAAGGAATATTGTGAAGTAGATTAGTCCATTTCAGACCCCCAAACATACACGTACAAACGCACTTACATAAATACACTTACATAATTGGTCGCATTTAGAGGTGATCGTTAAGCGGGGGTCCACTGTAGTTGTTTATTTCCCAGAAATTTGGCATAAAAAACACGGTCGTAAGTCGAGTGGTAGTAAGTCGAGCAGGTTGTAAGTCGGATGGTAGGTGTATTAAGTTTGCCATGTGCTAAAATATAATACCGTAACTGCCACTGTTGATACAGTGGAACCCCAGTTTTCAAACTTAATCCATTCCAGAAGGTCATTCTAAAACCGAAACGTGCGAAAACTGAATCAATAATTTCCATAAGAAATAATGTAAATACAATTAATTCGTTCCAGACACCCAAAAATATTAACAAAAAATACATTTCTTAATGATTAACTACGTATAGTGTTGCAGCTCTTCAATGGTTAGCTCTTCCCTGTGGTCATCCACCAACTCTTCCACTTCATTACTTACCTTAAAATATTTGTAGTCTTAATGTTGGGCAAGAGGTGAGTAGTACTTTTTTTGTAGGAAGTCACTCTGACTTTTTTTGGGGTTATCCTAGGTTCTCTACACATATACTGCTATGTATGATAATCTATGTAACTAAAATCTGCAGTAATCCATTCCAGGAGGTGGGCCTAAATTCGAAATGACCTAAATTCAAAGCAATATTTCCCATAAGAGATTTTGGGAAATGCTGAGTGTGTGTGTGTGTGTGTGGGAAGTTTTGAACCAAGTGTGAGAGTATTTGTGGTTGGGGATTTCAATGCTAAAATGGGTAAAAATGTTGTGGAGGGAGTAGTAGGTAAATTTGGGGTGCCAAGGGTAAATGAAAATGGGGAGCCTTTAATTGAGCTACGTGTAGAAAGAAGTTTGGTAATAAGTAATACATATTTTATGAAAAAGAAGATAAATAAATATACAAGGTATGATGTAGTACGTAATGAAAGCAGTTTGTTAGATTATATATATTGGTGGATAAAAGGTGGATGGGTAGGCTTCAGGATGTACATGTTTATAGCGGGGCAAATGATATATCGGATCATTATTTAGTTGTAGCTACAGTTAAAGTAAGAGATAGATGGAACAAAAGGAAAATGGTAACAACAAGTAAGAGAGAGGTGAAAGTGTATAAACTAAGGGAGGAAACAGTTCGGGCGAGATATAAGCAACTATTGGCAGAAAGGTGGGTAAGTGCAAGTATGAGTAGTGGGGGGGGGGGGGGTTGAAGAGGGTTGGAATAGTTTTAAAAATGCAGTAATAGAATGTGGGGCAGAAGTTTGTGGTTATAGCAGGGTGAGTGCAGGAGGAAAGAGGAGTGATTGGTGGAATGATGAAGTAAACATTGTGATAAAAGAGAAAAGGGTAGCTTATGAGAAGCTTTTACAAAGCAGAATTGTTATAAGAAGAGCAGAGAATATGGAGAGTAAAAGAAAGGTGAAGAGAGTGGTGAGAGAGTGTAAAAGGAGAGATGATGATAAAGTGGGATAGGCACTGTCAAGAAATTTTGATGAAAATAAGAAAAAATTTTGGAGTGAGATAAACAAGTTAAGAATGCCTAGGGAACAAATGGATTTGTCAGTTAAAAACAGAGTAGGGGAATTAGTAGATGGGGAGATGGAGGTATTGGGTAGATGGCGGGAATATTTTGAGGAACTTTTAAATGTCAACGAAGAAAGGGAGGCAGTAATTTCATGCACTGGCCAGAGAGGTATACCATCTTTAAGAAGTGAAAAAGAGCAGGATGAGTGTGGGGGAGGTGCACGAGGCATTACATAGAATGAAAGGGGATAAAGCAGCTGAAACTGAAGGGATCTTGACAGAAATGTTAAAACCAGGTGGGAATATAGTGTTGGAGTGGTTGGTATTTTTGTTTAACAAATGTATGAAAGAGGGGAAGGTACCTAGGGACTGGCAGAGAGCATGTATAATTCCTTTATATAAAGGGAAGGGGGACAAAAGAGATTGTAAAAATTTGAGAGGAATAAGTTTACTGAGTATACCAGGAAAAGTGTATGGTAGGGTTATTATTGAAAGAATTAGAGGTAAGACAGAATGTAGGATTGTAGATGAGCAAGGAGGTTTTAGAGTGGATAGGGGATATGTAGATCAAGTGTTTACAGTGAAGCATATATGTGAACAGCATTTAGATAAAGGTAGGGAAGTTTTCATTGCATTTATGGATTTAGAAAAGGTATACGATATAGTGGATAGGGGAGCAATGTGGCAGATATTGCAAGTACAGTGGACCCCCGCTTAACGATCACCTCCAAATGCGACCAATTATGTAAGTGTATTTATGTAAGTGCGTTTGTACGTGTATGTTTGGGGGTCTGAAATGGACTAATCTACTTCACAATATTCCTTATGGGAAAAAATTCGGTCAGTATTGGCACCTGAACATACTACTGGAATGAAAAAAGTTCGTTAACCGGGGGTCCACTGTATATGGAATAGGTATTAAGTTACTAAATGCTGCAAAGAGTTTTTATGAGGATATTGAGGCTCAGGTTAGGGTGTGCAGAAGAGAGGGAGACTACTTTCCGGTAAAAGTAGGTCTTACACAGGGATGTGTAATGTTACCATGGTTGTTTAATATATTTATAGATGGGGTTGTAAAAGAAGTAAATGCTAGGGTACTGGGGAAAGGGGTGGGATTAAACTATGGGGAATCAAATACAAAATGGGAATTGACAGAGTTACTTTTTGCTGATGATACTGCCAGACTCTAAAGAAAAGGAGATTCTAAAGAAAAGTTGCAAAGGTTAGTGGACGAGTTTGGGAGTGTGTGTAAGGGTAGAAAGTTGAAGGTGAACACAGAAAAGAGTAAGGTGATGAGGGTATCAAATGATTTAGATAAAGAAAAATTGGATATCAAATTGGATAGTAGTAGTATGGAAGAAGTGAATATTTTTAGATATTTGGGAGTTGACATGTCAGTGGATGGATTTATGAAGGATGAGATTAACCATAGAACTTATGAAGGAAAAAAGGTGAGTGGTGCATTGAGGTACATGTGGAGACAAAAAACATTATCTATGGAGGCAAAGAAGGGAATGTATGAAAGTATAGTTGTACCAACACTCTTATATGGTTGTGAAGCTTGGGTTGTAAATGCTGCAGCGAAGAGGCAGTTGGAGACGGAGATGTCCTGTCTAAGGGCAGTGTGTGGTGTAAATATTATGCAGAGAATTCAGAGTGTGGAAATTAGGAGAAGGTGTGGAGTTAATAAAAGTATTAGTCAGAGGGCTGAAGAGGGGTTGTTGAGGTGGTTTGGTCATTTAGAGAGAATGGATCAAAGTAGAATGACATGGAGAGCGTATAAATCTGTAGGGAAAGGAAGGAGGGATAGGGGTCGCCCTCGAAAAGGTTGGAGGGAGGGGGGTAAAAGGAGGTTTCGTGGGCGAGGGGCTTGGACTTCCAGCAAGCATGCGTGAGCGTGTTAGATAGAAGTGAATGAAGACGAATGGTATTTGGGACCTGACGAGCTGCTGGAGTGTGAACAGGGTAATATTTAGTGAAGGGATTCAGGGAAACTGGTTTTTATAAGCCGGACTTGAGTACTGGAAATGGGAAGTACAATGCTTGCACTTTAAAGGAAGGGTTGGGATATTGGCAGTTTGGAGGGATATGTTGTATATCTTTATACGTACAGTAGAACCTCTACTTACAAGTTTAATCCTTTCCATGACCTTGCTCGCAACTGGATTTGCTAGTTTGCAGAGTCAACTTTCCTCATTTAAATTAATTGAAATGGAATTAATTCGTTCCAGTGGAATTCCAGGCACGAGAAAATACTTTAATAATTTCCCTAATATCAACTCTACAGCTTATTTATCTATCACAATTCATGTAATATGATATAATAAACAATATTAATAACATAGAAACATGATATATACACTAGAATGAATAAAATACATGTCATTAGGTATGTGGCTAGTGGTGGTGACAGCAGCCATTGTTGTTGGGGTTAATAGGGCCACCACAGCGGCCATTCCTGCTCCTGACTACATGTGTAGAGAACCTAGGATAACCCAAAAAAGTCAGAGTGACTTGTAAGTGCTACACTCTTAATGCTGCACTTAATTGGTACACTCTTAATGCTACACTTAATTGCTACACTCTTAATGCTACACTTTGCCACTGCTGCTTCACCTTGTCTGCCACTGCTACCTCATGATGTCTGCCACTGCTGCTTCATGTTGTCTGCCACTGCTACCTCATGATGACTGCCACTGCTCCTTCATGTTGTCTGCCACTGCTACCTCATGATGTCTGACACTGTTGTTTCATGTTGTCCGCTACTGCTGCTTCATGTTGTCTACCACTGCTACCTCATGATGTCTACCACTGATGTCACCAAAGAATCGAACATTTCTGTTATTTTGAGCTCAATTTCAAGGTACTTTTCATCGTGAAAGCAATTAAAATCATATTTATTTTTGTAGTATATCTTCCACTCTATCACAAGAGACCAAATAAAACGAGAATACAACCATAAAAACCATACGAAAATATACCGCTAAGGGGAGGCTAATGGCTGAGAAGTGAACTCTGTTATTTATGGTCCGATTTCTTTCATTTTTGGTGTACGTTAAGAAGCATCTTTTCATCATACATTGCCCAAGTTTTAATAAGATAGTCCAACAAACAACTGAGATCCAATTCCCTAGATCAGGAGCAAGAGCCCCCCCCACCAGTGACAATTAACCTCCCTTGAGTCCTGCTCACATCTGGAAATTTTGCTCGCGTCTGGAAGCAAAAAATCGACCAAGCGGCTGCTCGTATCTGGAAAAACTCACACGTGGATGCACTCCTAAGTAGAGGTTCCACTGTATATGCTTCTAAACTATTGTGTTCTGGGCACCTCTGCAAAAACAGTGATTATGTATGAGTGAGGTGAAAGTGTTGAATGATGATGAAAGTATTTTCTTTTTGGGGATTTTTTTCTTTTTGGGTCACCCTGCCTCAGTGGGAGACAGCTGACCTGTTGAAAAAAAAAATTAATCCATTCCAGATACCCAAAAATAATAAAAAAAAAAAAAAAAAAAAAAGACATTTTGTAAAGTTTAACTATAGTTTTACATACACAAAACAATGATAAATAAATATAAATAAATATAAACATTACATACCTTTATTGAAGACTCTAGTTGGCATATGAAAGGCGAGGAGGGGAGAGGAAGTTTGCGTTATTGTTTGGAAGGGGAATCCCCCTCCACAATGACTTCAGGTAACAAGTCCCTCTCTGGAGTTACTTCCCTTCTTTGTCTTTTAATGGCACTAGGACTAATTTGAGAGTCACTGGACCCCTGTCACACAAAATATCTATCCAGAGAGCTCTGTTTCTGGTGCCTCTTTAATATGTGCCTGAAGTGGGCCAAGGTTTTGTCACTGAACATGTTGCAGATATGGCTTGTTTCAGCTTGGTAAGGGTGATATTTCTTGGCAAAAGCTTGCACCCTACTCCACACTGCACAAATCTCATTAATCTCTGAAGAAGGCACATCCTTTCCTCTCTCTTTCTCCTCCTGTGAAGCAAGCTCCTCAGCTGTGGTCTGTTACTGTCCCAGTTGAATGTGTTGCAGCTCTTCATTGGTTAGCTCTTCCTTGTGGTCCTCCACCAACTCTTCCACATCCTCGTCACTCACATCCAACCCCCATGGACTTCCCCAAAGGCACAATAGATTCCACAACAGGCATAGGGTCGTCAGGGTCAGCCTCAAACCCTTCAAAATCTTTTTTGAGAACACATTCTGGTCACAATTTTCTTCAAGAAGAATTCAAAGTCCTGTAAGTCACTCCTTGCCAAGCCTTACCCATAAGGCTTAAGCAGTTGTAGATACTGAAGTGATTCCTCCAGAACTCTCTTAGGGTCAATTCAGTGTCCAAGGTCACTTCAAAGCACCTTTGAAACACTGCTTTTGTGTAGAGTTTTTTGAAGTTAGAAATGACCTGCTGGTCCATGGGCTGGATGAAAGGAGTGGTATTTGGGGGCAAGAACTTCACTGTTATAAAACTGAAATCCCTAGACAATTGGTCTACCAAGTTTGGAGGATGAGCAGGAGCATTGTCCATTACCAGGAGGCACTTGAGTGGTAATTTACTTTCCTGGAAGTATTTTTTCACACTCCAGCCAAACAATTCATGGATCCAGTCAATGAAAATTTCCCTTGTGACCCATATCTTACTGTTAGCCCTCCACATCACACACAATCTACTCTTGACAACATTGTTTTTCTTGAACACTCTGGGATTTTCAGAGTGATGCACCAGTAAAGGCTTCACTTTGAAATCCCCACTAGCATTAGCACAGAATAAGAGAGTTAGCCTATCCTTCATAGGCTTGTGTCCTGGCAGTGCCTTTTCTTCCTGCATGATGTAGGTCCTCTTTGGCATTTTCTTCCAAAAGAGGCCTGTTTCATCACAACTGAACACTCGTTGGGGTTGGAATTCTTCAGTCTCTATGTACCCCTTGAATTCCTGCACAAATTTTTCAACCGCATGTTTGTCTGAACTTGCAGCCTCACCATGCCTTACAACACTGTGTATGCCACTATCCTTCTGAAATCTGTCAAACCAGCCTCTGCTGGCCTTAAATTCACTAACATCAGCACTAGTTCCAGGCATTTTCTTTACGAGATCCGCATGCAACTACCTTGCCTTTTCACAAGTGATCATCCCTGAAACACTGTATCACGCTGTTTCTCGCTGATCCAGAACAACAACTTCTCCACATCTTCCATTTTCTGTGATCTCTTTTTCGTTAACATGTTTACCCCTTTTGCCACATCAGCTTCCTTGATTTGTTCTTTCTTTGCCAGGATGGAAGTGATTACTGATTTGGATTTCCCATACATCCTGGCAAGTTCCAACACTCGCACATCACTCTCATATTTTTCAATAACTTCTTTCTGAAATTCCATTGTGTTTCTCACTTTCTTTACCAAACGGCTGGCACTCTGAATTTTCTCTGGGCCCATGGTGGCTTATTTCACAGTCGCACTTTCTAAACAAGAACAAAAACCACTGGATTTTATGGAAATGTTTGGATGAATGAGCGGAGTATATGCTCATTCACCAAGAGACACAGGGAGACTGATTCACCTATGTGCAGCGTCCCGGTGGGAGGCAGGCTGATGCATATAATACGGACAATTTACGAGGCACCGGTCGAAATATAGGACAAAATTTCCGCCCAAAAACCGGACTATATATGAATCGGCCGATAAACGCAGCGGCCGATATTTGGGGTTCCACTGTACCTGGATAAACTTACTTACTAAGCAGCTGGTAGATATAAGTAGCCAGTAAAGGTAGGTAGCCTGGGCTACATACACCTACCTACATAGCTACACAATATTTAATGTGGCCCAGAGGCATATTATTACCATCAACATACCTTGTTCACTGAGTTTAATCATTTCTAACAACTACCTTTAGATGCCATCATAAACAAAAGGAGAAGTAATGAATAAGTCATGCTGAGAATTGTAAACAAAAGCCAGATGCAGATTCATACAGTTTTCTCTAATGCTCGACCAGAGAAAAAGAGAAAACGTAATGTTTTCCCTCCACCGACTACCACCCCTCGATGGCATATAAACATTGCATGTTTATACTATGCTATGTAACATGTCTCTTACATAATTTTGAAGAAAATATCATAGATGGATTAATGAAAATGTCTATATTAACATAAGACATTTAATGCATCCAAGAGTGATTATTATTAAATATACATAGCATATAAACACTGCATGTTTATACTATGCCATGTAACATGTCTCTTATATAATTTTGAAGAAAATATCATAGATGGACTAATGAAAATGTCTATATTAACATAAAACAAGACATTTAATGTGCCCAAGAGCGAGTCATGAAAGTATGAGCAGCCCATGTGGACGTGTCCGATACGTATGATTTCTGGATCAAGGTCCGATATCCAGAGCAAAATTTTGCACAAAAAATGCCTCTAAAACCAAATCATCTAATAACTGGGGCATGTGAAAACCGGGGTTCCACTCTGCAGCCTCTCCTCACTTAGCAATGTTTTGTTTACTGACGACTCTGATTTACAACGGGCTCTTTGACCAGTATGCATACCTAAATAATGTACAGGAAGGCCCCACTTATACGGCGGGTTAGGTTCCAGGCTACCGCCGTAAAGCGGAAATCGCCGTAAAGTGGAACACCCTTTTTTTCCACTTATAAATGCATACAAACACTAGATAACAAGTTTACACTAACATATATTAAGTTAGCAATAGAACCAGGCATCAAAAAACAATAAAAAGGTACAATACACACATAGTGCACTCATTACTTACCTTAAAATATTTATAGTCTTAATCTAGGGTGAGACAAGTAGTATTTATTGTAAGAAATCAAGTGTGGTATGTATTGTAATAGCCTCACCAGGCCACCCCACCCACACATACTATTCTATGATATTTAAGCATCCCAGAGCGATAAAATGTATATACAGTTCACTCATTACTTACCTTAAAATATTTGTAGTCTTAATGTAGGGTCAGGAGTAAGTAAATGAGATAAAACGAATAAATGAGAGAGAGAAAGAATGAATACATGAGAGGGGGCAGGCGCAGTTATGTAAACAAACCAGGGGAAGGTAAGTTTTGTAAACAAACGAAGTGTACACGTCTGGTTTGTGTACAAGTTACATTGTGTACAGGTTGTCTCTACATTGATACGGTAGAATTAATAAAGAAGAACACTCCCATTCTCATGTAACATCATTTTGAGAAGAAATGAAGCTCTGAGTGAAGGCAATGGATATAAGTCACACTGACTTTTTTGGGTTATCCTAGGTTCTCTACACGTATGTTGTTATGTATGATAATCTATGTAACTGTATTTGTGTATACCTGAATAAACTTACTTACATACGAAAGGAATAATTTTCTACAGTTACCCCCAGTAACACATTTACTCTTATGTTAGATTAGAGAAAATGTTATTCTTGGCGTCACTTGTACAAGTTATGTGGCTCCCACATCTTATATTTATGTTTATTTATTCTATTGTGGGGTGTATTTATCATCTTTTTATGTTATGTATCGTGTTTATTATATAATTTTGAAAAAAATATCATGGATGGATTAATGAAAATGTGTATATTACCGTAATATACGACATTTAATGAGACTCGGTATTGTTATTATCACCACTTGTGCAAGTCGTCTGCTACGACATCTCACATTTGTTTATTTATTCTACTGTGGGGTGTATTTATCTTATTTATATGTTATGCATCGTGTTTATTATATGATTTTGAAAAAAATATCATGGATGGATTAATGAAAATGTGTATATTACCGTAATATACGACATTTAATGAGACTCAGTATTGTTATTATCACCACTTGTGCAAGTCGTCTGCTACGACATCTCACATTTGTTTATTTATTCTACTGTGGGGTGTATTTATCTTATTTATATGTTATGCATCGTGTTTATTATATAATTTTGAAAAAAATATCATGGATGGATTAATGAAAATGTGTATATTAACGTAATATACGACATTTAAATGACTCGATGTATGTAAGTTTATTTAGGTACAGGTATACATAAGTATAATTATCAGAGTATATATAAAATATGAAATAACTTTTAAAAACATTTGAAATTTTGGAGTTTCCAGACAAAATGGAGAGACTTAGTGCTTACTGAGCTCATGGAGAATGTAAACAAACAGGGTGGGGCACGGTGACCGTATTAGAAAGTCAGGTGGGGGGAGCCGTATAGTGAGTTTTGGTCATAATTTGAAATGTCCGTATTAGCGGAACGCCGTAAAGTGAAACGCCGTAAAGCGGGGCCTTCCTGTATATTAGAGCTGATTTGCTCTATTGTGTTTATTACAATGTACAGTACACTACTGTATAAACATTTAAAAATATACCAGAAATGTTATAAATGGTGCACAGGTTACATTAAATCAGTATCAAAGATGGGTGACAAAAACCCACTACCATTACAGTATGCTCCTCACTTAGTGACGAATTCGTTTACCGACGTGGTATTAGGAACGAAACTCCATCATTAAGTGAGGAGAGGCTATATATACAAAATCAATATTTAATTCGAACTAACTATGATACATATATATATATTTTTTTTCAATAAGTCAGCTGTCTCCCACCTAGGCAGGGTGACCCAAAAAGAAAAAATCCTCAAAACGAAAATACTTTCATCATTCAACACTTTCACCTCACTCATACATAATCACTGTTTTTGCAGAGGCACCCAGATACAACAGTTTAGAAGCATATATAAAGATTTTTTTTTTTTTTTTTTTTTAAACAAGTCGGCCGTCTCCCACCGAGGCAGGGTGACCCAAAAAAGAAAGAAAATCCCCAAAAAGAAAATACTTTCATCATCATTCAACACTTTCACCACACTCGCACATTATCACTGTTTTTGCAGAGGTGCTCAGAATACAACAGTCTAGAAGCATAAACATATAAAGATACACAACATATCCCTCCAAACTGCCAATATAGATACATTATAAAAAGCGACCCGAAATAATATTATAATACAGTGGACCCCGGTTCACGATATTAATCCGTTCCTGAGAGCTCATCGTAAACCAAAATTATCGGAAAGCGAATCAATTTTCCCCATAAGAAATAATGGAAATCAAATTAATCTGTGCAAGACGCCCAAAAGTATGAAAAAAACTTTTACCACATGATATATTAAGTTTAATGCAATATAATAATTACAATAACAATAATAACAATAGAATAATCACAATAGAATAATTGACACTTACCTTTAATGAATATCTGGTGATGATTGATGGGATGGGAGGAGGGGAGAGTGTCGAAGTTTTTAATGTTTAGAAGGGGAATCCCCCTCCATTAGGACTTGAGGTAGCAAGTCCTTTTCTGGGGTTACCTCCCTTCTTCTTTTAATGCCACTAGGACCAGCTTGAGAGTCACTGGACTTCTGTCGCACAACATATCTGTCCATAGAGGCCTGTACCTCTCATTCCTTTATGACTTTCCTAAAGTGGTTCACAACATAATCAGTGTACAGGCTGCCAACACGGCTTGCAGTAGCTGTGTCAGGGTGATTTTCATCAAAAAAGGTTTGCACTTCAAGCCACTTTGCACACATTTCCTTAATTTCAATAGTCATTAGCACCCTTGGTCTCGATGGGTTGGCACTAGAAGCTTTCTTGGGGCCCATGGTGACTTATTTTGCAGAAACAAGCACCAAAAACAGTGATAATATGGATAATTTCTAAATAAATATAGAATGTACCGAATGTATCCTTAGATGCATGCACACTGGCTGGCTTGTAAACACTGGACACGTCTCGTACGAATCGTATCGCATACCGGGTTTTGTAACGGGAACCGAGGCAAATTTTTTGCGATATAATGCTTCAGATACCGGATTTATTGGATACCAATGGCTTCGCGAACCGGGGGTCCACTGTAATATATATATATATCTAGTATTAAGTCTAGTCTGCAATGCTTTATGTTTAGTCTGCCCGAACTACCTTGGCAAGATAGTGGCTTTCTTTGCACTTGCAAATCAACATTGTAATTAAACACTGTAAACTATGCATGAAATTAGACTCCTTATAACATTTCAGTCACACATTGTACACTTTGCAAAGAAATAAAAATTTGAATCTGAATTTGAATCATCCTGTAAAAATACATATACAAATAAAAATGCAATCTAATTTTATTAACTCCTGGCATCATTCCTCACTATGTAAGGAATGATAAAGTAAGATGAGAGTAACATGCTCCAGAGCCTTGAAGTTCAAGTGGTAACTGGTAAATTAGAGTGTACCATAGTGTGTTCATTTACCTTCCTTTAACACTACATGCTCTCTCAAAAAAAAAAAATGCCAAAACAATTAATTATTCTTAGTAATTTTCAACTTTTATCAAGAGGAAATAAGCTATGCAACATCAAGATATTTTTATTATTCAGACCTGGTCTGGGACTAAGAGGGAACAGCGAGTCCCAAAATTATCTATAGGCAATATTCTGTAGGCAATAAGTTATAGAATTGGCCTGCTAATTTAAGCACTACCTTATCAAGGGTTCAAATCCTATCAGTTCAATACAGTCTTTACAATTATTATAATGTTGCCAGTGAACTATTGTGTATTTTTGTAACTTTAGTTTACCTCAAGAGGGTTTCAAGGATCAGCACTCCCACAGCCTGGTCCCAGATCAGATTACAATTTCTTTAACTTTTTCTTTTAGAGCAATACACAAATTTCTATGAATTCACAAGAGAATTATAAATGACACTACTTCACATGTTCTACCCAACTGCAAAGGGATGCTGCAAGGCAGCATCCTAGGACCTCTCGTTTCTCATTTACATTAATGATCTACAAACTCGTCTCAACATCTTAAACCAGTTATATTCACACATGACAGTACCTTCATGATCTCGAAATTAAACCCAGTTAAATTCATCAACAAAATAACTAGTGGATGGCAATAAATAAACAATCATTACTCATAAAACCTACTGTATAATGTCTGGGAATACAACTAAAAATATTCACACCGAAAAACAAGAAGCAAAATTTTGGGATATTCACATGGACAGCAACCTTAAATTCAAGAAGCACATCCAGCACATACCTCAGAAAGTTTCCAAGAGTGGAAATTCATTCCAGAATATGCTGTACAAAAACCTATACTATTTACTCTGTCCTACTCTTTAACCTACCCTAATCTCATTTATGGTATATGTGCATGAAGATCCAAAATCAGTGATAATGGAATAAACCTCTGCCATCAGAATAATAAACAATCAATTCCAGGGAAAGAAAAAACTTCCCTCATTATTCAAAGATTTGAACTTACTTAACATAAAAAGAATCCACACAAACCCCTGTGAAACTTACATATACAGAACACTCAATAAAAATATTAATCCTGAGCTTAAACAATTAATAGAGGGATACAACAGAAGACACAGGCAAAAGAAAAAAAAAAATCTGTTGAATTTGATGTAATACTTCAGATGATGACCGTAATTATCTACTATGTCAATTGTACCTTAAACCATTAGTTTTGTTCATTTACTACCTCTACCACAATCTAAACCCCAACTGTAATCTAAGCCTCCACTGTAATAAGAACATAAGAACATAAGAATGAAGGAACACTGCAGAAGGCCTACTGGCCCATGTGAGGCAGGTCCAAGTCTCCTACTGGCTTAAGCCAATGCACCCAACCTAGTCAGGTCAGGTCACACTGACTTAAGGGAGGAACACGGCAACCGACCTGGTAGCACAAGCTATCAGGTCCAACTCACACCCACCCACATCCACTCATGTATTTATCCAACCTATTTTTAAAGCTACACAACGTTCTGGCCTCTATAACTGTACTCGGGAGTTTGTTCCACTCATCCACAACTATTACCAAACCAGTACTTTCCTATATCCTTCCTGAATCTGAATTTTTCCAACTTAAAACCATTGCTGCGAGTCCTATCTAGGCTAGATATTTTCAGCACACTATTTACATCCCCTTTATTTATTCCTGTCTTCCATTTATACACCTCAATCATATCCCCCCTAATTCTACGTCTTTCTAGAGAGTGCAGATTCAGGGCCCTTAGTCTATCCTCATAGGGAAGGTTTCTGATACATGGGATCAACTTTGTCATCCTCCTTTGTACATTTTCCAGAGAATTTATATCCATTCTGTAATACGGTGACCAAAACTGTGCAGCATAATCTAAATGAGGCCTAACCAAGGATGTATAGAGTTGAAGAACAGCCTGAGGACTCCTATTATTTATGCTTCTTGATATGAAGCCAAGGATTCTATTAGCTTTATTGCGAACACTTATGCACTGTTGTCTTGGTTTCAGATTACTGCTAACCAGAACTCCTAAATCTTTTTCGCAATCCATAATATTAAGATCTACATTATTTAGTTTATATGTGGCATGGTTATTGTCCTGTCCAACATTTAGAACTTTGCATTTGTCTATATTAAACTGCATCTGCCACTTCTCCGACCACTGCATCAGTCTATTCAAATCTTCCTGGAGTGCTCGAATGTCCTCGTCAGAATGAATTCGACGGCCTATTTTAGTGTCATCGGCAAACTTGCTGATGTCGCTCTTTATGCCCTCATCTATGTCGTTTATGTATATTGTGAACAGCAGGGGGCCCAACACTGAACCCTGTGGAACACCGCTCGTGACGCTTCCCCACTTTGATTTCTCCCCATTTATGCAAACTCTCTGCTGCCTATTTGTCAACCATGCCTCTATGCCACCTTATAATTAACAGAAAATGTAATTATGGAACTAGAGGAAAGGAGAACAACTTTGCCGTACCTACAGTCAGTGGTCAGGCTTCAAAGACATTTTTCTGTACAGTAATTAAAGAGTGGAAAAGACTGCCTGCACAAGTCAAAGCCTGTCATAGCATGAGCAAGTTCAAGAAGAGAGCCAAAATGTATCTCATGAATAAGGCTACAAGAAAGGGAGGAGAGTGATTTCTTGTATAACTAACATATATATACTATAATCTGATCCTGTCTTTAATGGCAATGAAAATGACTAATTTTACCTCTCCGCTAGTATAGCTTCTTTTATCGTAACTGCTTTTACGTTGTTAAGATACTTACTTGTTTTTAACTTTTAAATACATACTATAAATAATACATATCACAGGGACCCCAATGGAAATAAGCCACTTTGACATTTTTGGGTTATCCTAGGTTCTCTACACATATGCTGCTATACATGATAATCTATGTACATGTAACTGTATTTGTGTATACATGAATAAACTTAATTACTTAATTATTCATGCTAAACTGTCACACAAAGTCTAAATAAATTTACACACTAGTACTGTCTAGCAGTCTCCCCAAAATGCTTGGCATAACAAGGAGCTCTCCTTAAAAGATACAAAAGATGCAATCTCAGAACTGCATCAAATCTGTACACAAAATACTGTTAATTGCCTCATTGTAAAAACCATGTATGATATAAAAAACAAGGCTTCTTTATTTGTTTTTATTTGTGTGTGGATATATACAGTACTTCAAAAATATGCAAGTCATTGAAAAATCTTCTCAGCATGATTTATTTCAACAGTTATAAAGTGTGCACAAGCAATGTCACATCTCATGAAAATTATTATGGGTTACCTTACGTTACATAACCAAAACATAAAAAATAAGGTGACAAGACAAAGCTCAGCTGAGTTTATATTATCAAACCTGGCAAACAAAAATCACAAAATTAATTTAATAAAAATTTCTTACTTTGCCCTCTGCTGTGTGAATAATTGCTAAATCCATGGGGGAGAGGTGACCATAGACTATGTTGAGCGTAGACACCAAGACAGGGTTGGACATGTAAGGTTCACTGGGAAATGAAAGGGTCTGGTTAAGCATTTCTAACAATCAATGTAAAAGTAAAAGTAGGCTTAGACATTGATGTGTAATATTACATATTTATTGATGGGGTTGTAAAAGTAGTAAATGCTAGGGTGTTGAGGAGAGGGGTGGGATTAAGTTATGGGAAATCAAATACAAATTGGGAGTTGCCACAGTTACTCTTTACTGATGATACTGTGCATTTGGGAGATTCTCAAAAGAAGCTGCAAAGGTTAGCGGATGATTTTGTGAGGGTATGTAAAGGAAGAAAGTTGAAAGTGAACTTAGACAAGAGTAAGGTGATGAGGGTATCAAACAAGTTAGGTAAAGAAAAATTGGATATTACACTGGAGGGAGGAAGGATGGAAGAAGTGAATGTGTTCAGATATTTGGAAGCAGACTTGTCAGCAGATGGGTTTATGAAGGATGAGGTTAACCATAGAATTGGTGAAGAAAAAAGGGGTGGGTGGAGCACTGAAGTACCTGTAGAGACAAAGAATGTTATCCATGGAGGCAAAGAAGGGAATGTACAAGAGTATAGTGGTACCAACACTTTTTTATGAGTGTGAAGCATGGGTTTTAAATGCTGCAGCAAGGAGGCAGGAGGCAGTGGAAATGTTGTGTCTAAAGGCAATGTATGGTGTCAGCATTATTCAGAGAATTCATAGTGTATAAATTAGGAGAAGGGTTATTGAAGTGGTTTAGTCATTTAGAGAGGATGGAGCAAAATAAGATGACTTGGAGGGTGTGAGTGTGTTAGATAAGAGTGAATGGAGACTAATGGTTTTTGGGACTTGATGAGTTGTTGTAGTGTGAGCAGGGTAATAACTTGTGAAGGGAGTTAGGGAAACCGGTTAGCTGGACTTGATACCTGGAGGTGGGAAGTACAGCGCCTGCACTTTAAAGAAGGGGTTTGGGGCATTTGCTGTTTGGAGTGACATCTGAACTGTTATATCTGCATGCCTCTGAAAAGACAGTGATTACAAGTGAATGATGGTGAAAATGTGTTTCTTTTTTTTTAGGTCACCCTGCCTCTGTGGGAGACGGCCAGCATGTTAGAAGACAAACAAACAAGCAAGCAGGCATGCCTGCACGCACACACAGGCACGCACACATGCGCACGCGCACACTTGCATACACACACACACACACACACACACACACACACACACACACACACACACACACACACCCACACACACACCCACACACCCACACACACACCCACACACACACCCACACACACACCCACACACACACCCACACACACACCCACACACACACCCACCCACCCACCCACCCACCCACCCACCCACCCACCCACCCACCCACCCACCCACCCACCCACCCACCCACCCACCCCTGAGAACAGTGTTCCGATACCTTAGTAAGGAATCGTTCAAGACACCGTACACCGTGTGCATCAGGCCCATACCGGAGTATGCAGCACCAGTTTGGAACCCGCACTTGATCAAGCACATCAAGAAATTAGAGAAAGTGCAAAGGTTTGCGACAAGGTTAGTTCCAGAGCTAAGGGAAATGTCCTATGAAGAAAGGTTAAGGGAAATTGGCCTGACAACGCTGGAGGACAGGAGGGTCAGGGGAGACATGATAACGACATATAAAATACTGCGCAGAATAGACAAGGTGGACAAAGACAGGATGTTCCAGGGAGGGGACACAGAAACAAGAGGTCATAATTGGAAGTTGAAGACTCAGATGAGTCAAAGGGATGTTAGGAAGTATTTCTTCAGTCAGAGTTGTCAGGCAGTGGAATAGCCTAGAAAGTGACGTAGTGGAAGCGGGAACCATACATAGTTTTAAGACGAGGTTTGATAAAGCTCATGGAGCAGGGAGAGAGAGGACCCAGTAGCAACCAGTGAAGAGGCGGGGCCAGGAGCTAAGACTCGACCCCTGCAACCACAATAGGTGAGTACACGCACGCGCACACGCGCGCACACACACTAGTAGAATGGAAAAAGCCAAACTACAAAAGGGGGAAATACACAGGTATGAGGAACTTCCTGCAGGAGGTTCAGTGGGAAAGATAATTGGTAGGAAAGTCAGTAAATGAAATGGACTACGTAACAACAAAACGCAAGGAGGCAAAGGAAAAGTTTGTTCCCAAGGGCAACAGAAATAATGGGAAGACCAAAACGAGCCCCTGGTTTACCGGAAGGTGTAGGGAGGCAAAAACTAAGTGCACTAGAGAATGGAAAAAGTACAGAAGGCAAAGGACTCAGGAAAATAAAGAGATTAGTTGAAGAGCCAGAAACGAGTATGCACATAAGGAGGGAGGCCCAGCGACAGTATGAAAACAACATAGCATTGAAAGCCAAGTCTGACCCAAAACTGCTGTATTAGCCATATCAGGAGGAAGACATCAGTCAAGGACCAGGTAATCAGGCTGAAGAAAGTAGGTGGGGAGCTCACAAGAAATGACCAAGAAGTATGTGAGCAGCTCAACACAAATTCTAAGGAAGTATTTACAGTGGAGACAGAAAGGATTCTGGGAAGACAGAACAGAGGGGTACACCAATAAGGGATGAAAGTTAAGACACATGTGCAACATCTGGATATCTTTATTGTAGTAGACGTTTCGCCATCCAGTGGCTTTATCAATACAGATTCTAGGACATAATAGGAAGACAGTAGAACTATATACAAAAGATGAGGTAATCAGTCCCTCGGCCTTGGAGTTAGTGTTCACAGCATCGTGGTGGAGGAAAATCTGGAGCAAAGACAAGAAGACTGGCGGTTTATATAGGCCTATATAAACGCCTATATATACGCCTATATAAACCACCAGTCTTCTTGTCTTTGCTCCAGATTCTCCTCCACCACGATGCTGTGAACACTAACTCCAAGGCCGAGGGACTGATTACCTCATCTTTTGTACATAGTTCTACTGTCTTCCTATTATGTCCTAGAATCTGTATTGATAAAGCCACTGGATGGTGAAACGTCTACTACAATAAAGATATCCAGATGTTGCACATGTGTCTTAACTTTCATATTGTCGGTATTTTATACCTTTCTTGCACACCAATAAGGGATATACCAACAAGTGTTGAATGAAATACACACAACCGAGGAGGTGAAGCTGCTAAGTGACCTTGATACCTCAAAGGCGGTGGGACCGGACATCTCTCCGTGGGTCCTTAGAGAGGGAGCAAAGACACTGTGTGTTACTAACCACAATTTTCAACACATCCCTTGAAACTGAGCAACTACCTAAGGTATGGAAGACGGCAAATGTAGTCCCCACTTTTAAAAAAGGAGACGGAAACGAGGCACTAAACTATAGACCAGTGTCAGTGATGTGTATAGTATGCAAAGTCATGGAGAAGATTATCAATAGGAGAGAGGTACATCATCTGGAATGGAACAAGATTATAAAGGACAACCAGCACGGATTCGTGGAAGGCAAATCCTGTGTCACAAACCCGGAGTTTTATGACAAGGTAACAGAAGTAAGACATGAGAGAGAGAGAGAGGGGCAAGTTGATTGCATTTTCTTGGAGTGCAAGAAGGCCTTTGACACAGTTCTTCACAAGAGATTAATGCAAAAGCTAGAGGATCAGGCACATATAATAGGAAGGGCACTGCAATGGATCAGAGAACACCTGACAGGGAGACAATGAGTCATTGAACATAATGAGGTATCACAGTGAGCGACTGTGATGAGTGGGGTCCCACAGGGGTCAGTCCTAAGACCAATGCTATTTTTGGTATTTGTGAATGACATGATGGAAGGGATAGACTCAGAAGTGTCCCTGTTTGCAGATGATGTGAAGTTAATGAGGAGAATTAATTCAGATGAGAATCAGGCAGGGCTACAAAGAGACCTGGACAGGCTGGACATGTTGTCCAGCAACTGGCTCCTCGAATTTAACCCCGCCAAATACAAAGTCATAGAGATCGGGGAAGGGCAAAGAAGACCGCAGACTAATTATAGGCAAGGCGGCCAAAGACTGTAAACCTCACTCTAGGAGAAAGATCTTGGGGTGAGTATAATACCAAGCACGTCCCTGGAAGCACACAACCAGATAACTGTTGCAGCATATGGGCACATGGCAAACCCGAGAATAGCGTTCCGATACCTCAGTAAGGAATCGTTCGAGACTCTGTACACTGTGTACGTCCAGCCCATAATGGAGTATGCAGCACCTGTTTGGAACCCACACCTGGTCAAGCAAGTCAAGAAATTAGAGAAAGTGCAAAGGTTTGCAACAAGGCTAGTTCCAGAGCTAAGGGTAACGTCCTATGAAGAAAGGCTAAGGGAAATCGGCCTGACGACAGTGGAGGACAGGAGGGTTAAGGGAGACATGATAACAACATACAAAATACTGCAAGGAATAGATAAGGTGGACAGAGACAGGATGTTCCAGAGATGGGACACAGAAACAAGGGGTCACAATTTGAAGTTGAAGACTCAGATGAGTCAAAGGGATGTTAGGAAGTATTTCTTCAGTCACAGAGTTGTCAGAAAGTGGAATAGTCTGGCTAGTGATGTAGTGGAGGCAAGAACCATACACAGTTTTAAGACGAGGTATGATAAAGCTCGTGGAGCAGGGAGAGAGAGGACCTAGTAGCAACCAGTGAAGAGGCAGGGCCAGGAACTGAGTACTGACCCCTGCAACCACAATTAGGTGAGTACACACACACACACACACACACACACACACACACACACACAGGATCCATACGTAGCTTTAAGAAGAGATATGATGAAGTTCACGGAGCAGGGAATGACCTAGTAGCGACCAGTGAAGAGGTAGGGCTAGGTGCTATTGTACTAGCCTAATTGTACTCACAATTAAGTGAGTACAATCAGGTGAGTACACACACACACAGGCCATTCCCCATTGAGGCAGGGAGGGTGACCCGAAAAAGAATAAACACTTTCATCATCACTCACTCCATCACTGTCTTACTAGAGGTGTGCCAATACTACAATTCAAAACTGAAACACATCTCCACACTCCTTCAGTATGAAGGCACTGTACTTTCCACCTCCACAACTTAAGTCCAGCTAATCGGTTTCCCTGAATCTTTTAATGAATGTTACCTTGCTCACACTGCAACAGGATGTCAATTCAAAGAAACCACTTGCCTCCACCCACTCTTATCTAACATGTTAACACATGCCTGCTGGATTCTAAGCCCCTTGCACATTAAACCTTTATTTACCCTGTCCTTCCAACATTTCCTAAAATGACCACTACTACATCTCCCCTACACTACAGATTTGTATGCCCTCTTAAGTCATCCTATTTTGTTCCATCCTCTCTAAATGTCTGAACCACCTCAACTCCTCCTCATCCCTCTGAATAATGAATAATACTTTTAGTAACCTTGCACCTCCTTTTAATCTCTAAGCTACAGATTATCTACATAAAGTTCACACCACACATTGCCCTCAGACACATTTCCACTGCCTCCAGCCTCCTCTTTGCTGCAGTATTCAAAACCCATGCTTCACATCCATATAAGTGCAGTCATACCACTATATTCTTATATATTTCCACTTTTGCCTCCATGGATAACATTCTTTGTCTCCACAGATCCCTCAGTGTACCACTCACCTTTTTACCTTTGTCAATTCTATGGTTTGCCTCATCTTTCAGACCCATCTGCTGATAAGTCCACTCCCTAATATGTGAATAAATTCACTTCCTCCATAATCAACTCCCTCCAATCTGATATCCAATCTTTCATTACCTAAATTTTTTTGTTCCACTCATCACCTTGCTCCTTCCTATGTTCACTTCTAATTTCTCTCTTATATACCCTCCCAAATTTGTCCATTAACCTTGGCAATGTCTCTTCAGAATCTCCCAAAAGTAGTGTCATCAGCAAAAAGCAACTATGACAACTCCCACTTGTGTTAGATTCTTTTTCTTTTAATCCCACACCTCTTCCCAACACTGAAGCATTCACTTCTCTTACAGCCCTATCTATAAATATTTTGAACAACCATGGTGACATCTATTATATAGTGGAACCTTGATTTTCGTCATTAATTTGTTCCAGAAAGTCTGACGAAAACCGAATTCAAAGAAAACTAAAGCAACATTTCCCACAAGAAATAACGTAAATCCAATTAATCCATTCCAGACACCCAAAAGTATTAACAAAAAAAAATTTTATAGAGAGTAACTATAATCTTACATACAGAAATAAATATAAAGGACTAATGAAATGGCTAAATGAACATTTAATATCACTCATACCTCGCATGTGGAAGACACGAGGAGGGGAGAGGGAGGAGGAGAGGTTATTGGTTGGAAGGGGAGTCCCCCTCCATAAGGACTTCAGGTATCAAGTCCGCACCTGGGGTTACTTTCCTTCTTTGTCTTTTACTGGCACTGGACCCCTGTTGCACAAAAAATCTGTCCAGAGAGGTCTGTTTCTTTAAGATTTGCCTAAATTGGGACAAGGCATTGTCAATGAACATGTTACAGACACGGCTGGCAACAGCTTTGTTAGGGTAGTGTTTCTCCACAAAACTTTGCAACTCACTCCACTTTGCACTCATCCTTAATCACTTCCCGAATATCCTGGCAAGATCGACCACACATGCCCCACTTTCGTACTTTGCTACGAGTTCTTTCTTGAATTTTTTGCGTTTCTCACCTTCTTTATCAAAGGCTGGGACTCGGAACTTTCTTTGGCCCCATGGTGGCTTATTTAGCAATAGCACTCAATAAACAAGCACAAAAAACAATGGATTATTATGAAATGTCTTGGATGAATGCACAGGGTAAGGCTCACTCGACAAGAAACAAAGCCAGGCTGACTCAGAACATGTGGGATGCTTTGTGTGGGCGTGGGCAGGTGAACAAGTTCTGTACAGCAGACCAACGAAAACTGGGACAAAATTTTGACGAAAAAAGTTGACGAAAACCAAATTCGATGAAAACCAGGGCAAACAAAAACCAAGGTTCCACTGTACTCTTTAAACATTACTGAAAACAAACAGATTAATGAAATTTAAAATAAAGCTATGATTTATACTATTCAAAAATCAAATATTTTCTGATCATTTAAAGTGCAGTACCTTAAATGTACCTTACACTACTTACTTCAGCCAGTGTGCTAAAGATCTTGCCAAGCCATTGCCTGATCCACCAGGAATAATGCCAACTGGAAATCTGATTGCTTGCTCTGAGTCTGATCTTCTCAACAGTCCATTGTACACCTGTCATGAGGAATACTACTTTTATGATGCATTCTGTGCAACAAGCATTTACAGTCTACTCTAAAAGGAGCAAACACTCAAAAGAAAGGGATAGCTTATTTTACATTATTATCATCATTATTATATTCAGGTGAAAGCAACAAACCCACAGATGACTATACAGCAGCTTCTGCATGGCAAAAATTATTGGTTTTGTAAATACAGTAAACCCTCAATTTAATGGACCCCAATTTGATGGAATTTGGAAATACAGGACAAAATTTAAAGGGTGAATAGATTTGGAAAAAAGGAAAAAGTCTATTGGCTAAAGAATTGTCTGTTACTGTTATAATCACAGCAAAACAATCTCTTATTATCTATCACAATAACCACTACCAGCCACCTGCTCCACCTCATTTTAATCCATCAAATCAAGGGTTTACTGTAGTACACTATATTATAAACCCTGCAATTTTTTTTTTTTTTGAGACAGAGAGAAAAACAAGACATACTAAAATTAGATTAATAAAATTAGCTAACTTTAAATTTCCTCGGTGGGATGCGGCCAGTGTGTTGAAAGAAAGAACTTTAAATTTATATATTAAATTATGCATTTGTTCTTTAAACTATCAGATTACTGTACTTTAAAATGCAAGTCTTACAAACCTCAAAGAGGAGTCCATCCCCAGAGAGAATGACAATTCCAGAATACTTGGTGAGGTCAAGAGATTGTACTATCTCAAGTGCATGGTTGGGCCTCTCTGTTATTATAACCTCATGAGCTACCTCTGCCTCACCAAGCACTGATGCCACTTGCTTCTTGTATATTTGGTGAGCTTTTCCATGTCCCGAATTTGGGTTGATAAGTAAAAGAAGTCTCTTGCTCTTATCTATCTGGGGATTTGCAATACCTATAGGAAAAACAATACTGGTTACTTCAAAATATACACCGTAGTGCTTACATAAAACAATACAATATTATGTATATTTTTATATGAAAATTATTACAGTTCAGTTAACAAAAACACATAAATAGAATTTCTAAAAATTAAGAAATAATAATTGCTAGCTATAATGAAAAATATTAGTGTTTAATTAAACTGTTTTATTGTAACTGATTAAATTTCATAAATATACTAATGAAATAAACAGCATGTACATGAGACACAGATAAAGCTGAGATATAAGACACATGTGGGCTGTGTATACTGTACACCCATATGACAGAGCATAAGCAACAGAACAAGCAAGGGCTAAAAAAGCAAAAGCAAAAGGAAAAATGCATACAAAAGAAGCAGCAGCAGAATTAGAATAATTATAATCAGCAGGAGGAGTAAAAGCATAATTAGAATAATCATCATTATCATCAGTATCAAAAGCATTATTAGAATAATTATAATCATCAGCAATGCAACTGCAGAATTAGAATAATTAACATAATCAGTAGTAGCAACAACAGCAGCATTAAAAACTATGAGAAACAGTAACAGCAGAATTTGGGAATAGACCTTTCACTGATTTCCACTGAAAGGGGGATAGAGGTTGTCCACTAAGTTCTACTAGGGGAAATATCTTCTGAATTCAAATGGGTTGGAAGTCTGTGCACAGAGTTCCACTGGTTTAAGGAAAGGGCCTTCAACACTTATACACAAAATTCTACTTTAGACTGGGTTTAGATCATCCACAGAGTTCCACTGGAAAGGAAGGAAGGAAGGTTAATTCTCTCAGTTCCATTAGAAGGGAAGACAAACTCGTCAAGTTAAGATCAATTAACCTAGTTTCACTTTGGGGATGGTCATTTAACCACATTTCACTTCAGAGGGAAGGTAAATTAACCTAGTTTCACTTCAGGGGGGGATGTCAATTAATCTAGTTTCACTTCAGGGGAAAATAAATTAACTGAGTTCCACTTCAGAGAGAAGTCAACTCAAAGTTCTACCGGAGGAAAGGTTATCCAAACAAATATCTTATCTACCAAGTTCCACAGAGTGCGCAGAGTTCCAGTAGAGGGAAGGTTATCTACAGTTCCACTGGGAAGAAAGATCCGAGTTCCAGTGGGGAGGATGCCCATAGAATTCCAATGAAAGAGGAAGCCTACCAAGTTCTACTGGAGAGTTCATTGGGTTCCAATGGGGAAAAAAAAGTTCACTTGACTTTAAGGGGAAACGTCAACTGAGTTCTATTAGAGAAGAGGTGATCCACTGAAATGCACTAGAAAAAATGTCACCCAAATTCCACTGGGATGTGGGTGTATTATACTAGGGCATACAGAATGTAAGAGTTATACTGGGATCCACTGTGATGTGTTATACTGGGATCCACTGTGATGTGTTATACTGGGATCCACTGTGATGTGTTATACTGGGATCCACTGTGATGTTTTATACTGGGATCCACTGTGATGTTTTATACTGGGATCCACACTGATGTGTTATACTGGGATCCACTGTGATGTGTTATACTGAGATCCACTGTGATGTGTTATACTGAGATCCACTGTGATGTGTTATACTGGGATCCACTGTGATGTGTTATACTGGGATCCACTGTGGTGTGTTATACTGGGAGCCAGATCCACTGCGGAGTGTAATGCTGGGATCTACAGACAGTCATGTTGTGACTGGAGGTCTACTGGGTTCCACTATGGGATAAGATTTATTGGGTTCCATGCAGTTCAACAAGCTTCACTACAGGAAAAGTTCAGTGGATTCCACTGGAGGGTGGAGGTTCATTGGGTTCCACTGAGAAAGAAGATTAACTTGATTCTATTGCGGAGGTGATCTAATGTTGAACATCAACTGGGTTTCACTGGGGTGTTAAGGTTAAGGATTCCACTAATTAGATAAAGGCTCAGTGGATGCAATGTATTTATAGTGGTCCAATGGGTTCCACTCAATGGATAGAGGTCCAGTAAGTTCCACTGGGAGGGGATCCACTGGAGGAAGGAGGTTCATTATGCTGCACTGGAGGAAGTTCAGTGGGTTCCACCAGGTACACTGGGTTCCACTTAGATGGTTCACTAGGTTCCACTGGGGAAGGGGTATCACTAGACTACACTGGGGAGATTCACTGGGTTTTATTATGGATAGCTCCACTGGGAAAAGGGGTCCAATGGAAGAAGAGATCCACTGGAGGAAATGAGAAAGATGCTTATTAGGGTTAGTCCACTGGAGGAGTCATGTCTACTAGGAGATCTGATATCTACATTCCCTAGGGAAGGTCCACTGAAGGGAGGTACACTGAGGGATACACAATGGGGAGGTACCTTGGGAAATATAGCTAAGGGGAAAATACACTGGGGTTAGGTCCAATGAGGGAAAATATACTGGGTTCCACTACATGAAGATCCACTGGGTTTCACTAAGGGAAAGGTCCAATGGGTTCTACTTGAGGACAGGCCCACTGGGTTCTGCTAGGTTAAAAGTCCACTGGATTCCATAACGAAAAAGGTCCACTGGGTTCCACTAAGAGAATAAGTCAACTGGATTCCACTAGGGCAAAGGTCAACTGGATTTCACAATGGGGAAGTCCAGTGAGTCGCACTGGAGGTGAAGGCTCACTGGATTCCAATGTAGGTGGAGGTTAACTGGGTTCCACTAGGAAGGGGGAAGGGAGATTCACTGGATTGCACTGGGGAGGTACACTAGGTTTCCCTGAGAGATACACTGGGTTCGACTGGGAAGGTGGTCCACTGGGTTCCAATGGAGCGTACATTGGTCTACAATGCGATGATCTAGTGGGTTTTACTAGAGGGGAAGCTTACTGGAACACATTTTTTTTATTAAATCTATGATGTAGCGGCAAATTCATATGTCAAACTGCCTGAGGAATAGAAGGCGATCAGGTTCGATCCAAGGAATGGGAAGGCAGCTCCAATTCCCTGGATCAAGAGGGTTCGTCGTCCTCGGGAGGGGTACGAAATTATGCAAATTCACCGTGATATAAAAATGCCCTCTCACCGCAGTTCCGTATCGTCTGGTGAACAGCGGTTCTCCATCCATTCGCTATCTCCAAATTCTTCTCGAAAGTGTCTTCCTTATCTACCTCGAAGGATAAGGAGACTCTCGTCCTCTTCTTGCCCCTGTCGTCCATGGGATAGGCGAAAACGGTAAAGAAAGCCAGGTGTGTCCTTGGTTCCTGGGGACCTGCCTTCATGCACAGGCATCCCACCAGCTCCGACGCCTTCAACACTCGTTTCTTAGCGGTGTTCCGTCCGTGGCACACCGTCAGGCCATTCTCGTCTAACCGCACGTCACATGGATCGCCTTTATGTCGGTATTGTCTGAATTTGTCTTGCAGCGGGAGGACCAGCGTCGTAGATGCTCCCTCCATGCTGGGTGTCGTGCTACTGAGCTAGCTCGCCTGGCTGCCACTGGACCTGCTCAACCCCCCGAACCCCTCGAACTTTACCTTTGAGAAGTGGTACGAAGACATTATTTTGCAAAGCAATCCTCTACTCAAATCCAACGTATCGCTCGATGAAGAGCTTTTCCAAGTAAAGTCGTTTACTTAAAAAAGCTCGCCACCTAGAGAAACACTGTCTTTATGCAAAGATTTGCTCCACAAATAGCGTCTTCTTGCCAGACTTGTCAGCAGTTGTGTTATCCCGTAACATGGAGTTACGAGTCCTGTGAAGCAAACAAAGCAGTGAGTTGAGCAACATCAGCTGTCCTCAGGGGAGGGACCTTGACGCTGGTGAAGTGCTCTTGATCTAGGAATTGGATCTGTGCTTCGGTTCCCTGAATTAAGCCTGAATACCTTCCATCCCCATCCCACATGCGCTGTATAATCCTATGGGTTTAGCGCTCCCCCATAATTATAATAATATAAGCTGTCCAACACACTTATGTATGTATATACGTATAAGTAAGTTTATTTAGCAACATGAACTCAAAATTACAATTATAATACATAATGTAAATTACCTAGAATAACCCCAAAAAAGTCAAAGTGACTTGTTTAACCGGAGTCCTTGATTTATATACTGATTTAGAATTTAGATTTTTTATGGTATTGTCTCTTTTAGAGCTCCAACATTTGGTATTAACGCCAAAGGGCTGAATTGTGTAAAATATTAGTAAGTTTATTTATGCACAGGTCCACATAAGTACAATTGTCATACATAGTATAAATTACCTTGGGATAACCCAAAAAAAAGTCAGTGACACGTGTTCTCCTATACTATCTCATTTTGAGAAATAAAATATTTTAAAATAAGATTAAAATAAGTACAAATTAGGGAAACTTCCAGTAAAAGAATCATTTTTGCGTTTGAATCATAAATTGTACGGATCCGTATAACAAAATTTTGTCACCAATCTTTTTTTTTTTTTTTTTTTTTTTTTTTTTTTTTTTTTTTTTTGAGCTGTCACTCGCAGGAGGAGCAGCAGGTGCGCAGTAAACTAGTTACTCAGGAGAAACCACCAAGCCTAACCTGGACGTATATCAACGGTAGAATATATTGACAAGAAAGTGAATAAGACACGATATGCAAGTTGTGGCATTTTACTGAGAAAATATTTCATCCACCAGGGACTTGCTCAATTCACCAGATGATAAAATCCCTAGTGGAGGAACGTCTCAACAAAATACCGTATTTGTGTCTTATTCTCACATAAAATAAGAAAAGAGCACTGCAGTAGGCCTATTAGACCATTCTAGGCAGGTCTAACTCACAATCAATTACATCCACTTTTATACCTGTCCAACCTATATCTAAAGCTCTGGCCTTAATGAAGCTCCCTCAGAAATTATTCCCTTCCTTTTGATTATAATAAAAAAATCAGAGATTATTCCATCCATCTGCGACTCAGAATGTGCAACTATTACAAGTGGTGTACCACAATGGAAATAAATGGAATAAAATACCGTCACAATGGAAGTATAAACACATAAATACAACGTTTCGTCCACACAGTGGTCAGGTGGAGGACGCTGCATTCTCCACCTGACTACATCCTATAAATATTCACGTACCTTTCATCCAGGTAGATATGTTTGTGACTTGATAAAAACCACTGTGTGTGCGGAACGTTGTCAGTAAAGGATCACATTATACTGCTTATGTGTTTATACTTCCGGTGTACCACAGGGGTCATTATTAGGACCCCTTGTTTCCGATCTACCTAAACTACATAGATGTGGGAATAAACAGCGACATAAGACAGCTTGCCGGTGACACTAACAGAGGCTAAAGGATGACCTGGATAGGTCATCCTTTAGCAAAATGAAAGGAAAAGACTTGGTAGGAGATGCAACATCGCCCCAATGAAAAGCAGAGGCGCCACAAGTACGCTAAGAGACAACATAATAAAGTGTCAGGGGTCCAAGACTGTTCGACTGCCTATCAGCATACATAAGGGGGATTACCAATAGACCCCTGGCTGTCTTCAAGAAGGCACTGGACAGACACCTAAAGTCAGTATCTGACCAGCCGGGCTGTGGTTCGTACGCCAGTTTACGTGAAGCCAGCAGTAACAGCCTGGTTGATCAGGCCCTGATCCACCACGAGGCCTGGTCACAGACCGGGCCGCGGGGGCGTTGACCCCCGAAACCCTCTCCAGGTATGTGGCCAGAGAAGTAGCAGATGTAGTTCAGTGCAGACAAATCCTAGAAAAAAAAATAACTACCACTTATAAGGTAAATAATGAATGCGAAAAAAAGATTTAGGAGTTCTGGTTAGCAAAAAAAATCAAGGCAAGACAACAGTGTTGTAGTAAAACTAATAGCTTTCTTCGTTTCATATCAAGACGTTAAAAAAACAAAGGTTAGTGCTACTGCCAGCCACGAGGAAAGTGCAGAAATTTACAACATTCCTTGGTGTGCCTGTGATATTGTATTTGGGTGAGACAGCTTGGACTCTGACCTCACGTATGTCATGTTATAATAAACGCTTACATTTTTTTTTTGTTTGTTAATCCACTAGTAGGTTCACAAGTCCTTCCGGCCGCAAGCCCAGGTCCTCCAAGCCCTACCGTAGTTCTTAATTAGCACATGGCCTTACACCCAGGTGTAATATGGAGGGAAGACTTGGCTGGTTTTAGTGTCTAGCAAAATTTATATTTCCATCTCGTGTGTGGGAAGTAGTTGCAAACAGTGCAGTCACTCCTGAGATATGCTATGTATTTGTATTCTGCCAAGCTACAACTGATGCTGCTTTCATCTTAGCTTTTCTGTTTATCGCATTAATATATGTTTTACTATATAAATCTGATAAATATGCAGAGTGATGCTTGGTTTTTCGTCTAAATGCATCAATCTATAACCCACTATGATAACATGAACGTAGATAAGTATGTTTATGGAGCAACTTGCAATGTGAACAGACTGACTGATGTTGTAGTGGCCAGGCTTAGGCTTGGTTACAAGTACTTCTGGCAGTTTGGGAGACACACAGATGATGATCAAACTAAATGTAAATTATGTGATCAGGCATATGGTCACTCTCTTGAACACTATGTGCTTAATTGTCCACTTATTGAGGAATACAGAGACAGACAGTATAATAACCTATGTGACATGTCAAGATATCTTATTAATGAAAATAAGATACCAGATATACTAAGCAAATTTCCTAAATTTGCTTGTAACAGATAAGTGAACTATAGATATGTAGATATAAATCCATATGTATTCCTGTTAACCCTTTGGGGCCTAGTTCCTAGGCCTTTTGTGTATCCATATGCTCTCGCGCTACCGTCCACAGGATGGATATGGGGTGCACAATAAACTAGCCACTTCGGTGGCAAAATCTAAAATCTAATCTTCAGGTCTCTTCAAGGAGGAACGGTTCCTTGGTACCCGTGAAGAGCTCTTGACCCAAAAATATGAGCTACCCACCCCTTCCTTGGATTAAGTCTGAATACCTCCCATTGCCCAAGCGCTGTATAACCACTACGGGTTTAGTACTTTATCTTAGTAATGCCATTACTTGCAATGAGTTAGGTAAGGGCTAGGTTTAAACACTATCGATTGAATTGTAATGGGTTCAGGAACTGGACCTCAACATTATAATTACATTAGTAATAATCTATTTACATCAATAATAGGTTTTCTTGCAAAATTAATGAATAGAAACTATTATTACATATATAAACATTTCTCTCGTCCACTGGACAAATGTGCGTCGATTAGTTTGGTTTGAGGCCCGACCAACAAGCATCCTTGCATTCATATACAGGATAAATCATGCTATACCTGGAGGGTGTTCCGGAGGTCAACGCCCCGCGACCCGGTCCATGATCAGGCCTCATGGTGGATCAGGGCCTGATCAACCAGGCTGTTGCCAATGGCCGTAAACTGACGTACAAACCACTAGAAAACATCTTATCTCCCTGATAAACCCCATCAACTAACTACACGAATACCACCTGGTGGTTCACACTTACACTCACTCACCCATTTGACCATAAACAGAAATATTAATCCCAATCTTAAAATAATGAATCCTATGATACTCCAATACTGAAACTATGTACTGTGCCAAAACAAAAGCATTCACATTGCTAAACTCACAAACTAGTATTTAGTCACTTAGCCATAATACCAACTTACCTCATAATTTGTAATATTTTAAAATAAAGAATTAAACTAAGTCTGCCCGAAATGCCTAGCCATGCTAGGCGTTCTAGTGGTACACTCTGTAATCATTATTTAACTACATGTAAAACACACAACAACCAAATTCTGTAAATTCAACATTGTAATATTTATAGAGAATAAACTTTGAATTGAATTGAATTGAATTGAACCACAGCCGGGCTGGTCAGGTACTGATTTTAGGTGCCTGTCCAGCTCCTTGAAGACAGCCAGGGGTCTACTGGTAATCTCTTATGTATGCTGGGAGGCTGTTGAACAATCTTGGGCCCCTGACACTTACTGTGTTCTCTTAATGTACTCATGGCACGCCTGCTTTTCACTGGAGGAGGAGGGTGTTGTAAAGAATGTAGACTATATTGAGTTCACAAGCTTTAAACCATGACAATTTTATTGATCAAACTTCTTAGTGCGATAAGTTGTAGCTGCTGTAGATGGCGTATGTAAGACATAGTTGTACATGTTAGGTAAAGATTGCAACATGCATCGATGGTGTGGTGTCTCGATATGACGGAAAAAAATGTCGAGACGATGAAAAAAAAAGGGGGGGGGGGGGCCAAAGACGTGTTGTAAAATAGCTTCAAGACCTGTGTCGGGAAAGTCTTTTTTTTTTTTTTCCTGACTATTAAACAAGCAACAACATGGACAGTGACTCGGAGCAGCTATTAGTTAGGCATCTAGTGACGGCTGATGCAGCCACCAGATGAGTTAGTTCTGGAAGGTTTGCCAGGTGGGTCCCGGCCCGGGTATTCTATATGCAGTAACCCGAGTTTGTTATAAACACCAGGCGAGTTAGTTAATAAGCAGCTATCAGGTGAGTTAGTTATAAACATCCATCAGATGAATTAGTGCTATAATTACCCATCAGATGAGTTAGCGTTATAATTAGCCATCAGATGAGTGAGTGATATAATCATCCATCAGGCGAGTTAGTTCTATAAGCGGCTATCAGATGAGTTATTTATAAACATCCATCAGGTGACTTAGTGTTATAATCAGCCATTAGATGAGTTAGTGTTATAAGCAGGTAGGTGTCAGGTTGTCAGTGACCAGCAATGTAAACACAGAGCCAGTGTTCGGGCATATATAACTATTTACATCACTCTCTGTGGTGGCCTTGAGGTGGCCAGAAAGTCTTGCACCTTCCTGTGAACCGAGTTTTACTAATAAATTTGAAGTGATAAGGTATGTCTTATCTTAACGAACGAAAACAAACTTTTTTATGACAACAGAATGTTACTGTAATACTAATACAGTTTTTTTTATTTCTTCATGCGGTAAAAAATAAAGTGGTTTACATGTAATAAGACATTGTAAGGTACAAGAGAAAGCCACACTAGCATGCAACGCATTTTGAGCAAACGGAAAGGTGAGCAGCAATATATATATATATATATATATATATATATATATTCAAATTAAGTTACAATGAACAACTATCAATGAATTAACAGAATGGTGGAAAGGGAAGGGAACTGCTGCCTGCAGACTGACAATCGAACGCTCTGCTGGTCAAGCTACCCAGAGCTTCAGTTTTTTTCAAAGTTTGACAGGGTTAGGTTAAGGGTCCCTAACTTTATTGACAAGTTAAGGATTCCTAACTATTGGCGAGCTAAGAGCTGTTACCTACATCAGCTCATTTAAAAGCATTTTTATTGTTATGAAACATACCTGGAGAGAGTTCCGGGGGTCAACGCCCCATCGGCCCGGTCTGTGACCAGGCCTCCTGGTTGATCTGAGCCTGATCAACCAGGCTGTTACTGCTGGCTGCACGCAATCCAACGTACGAGCCACAGCCCGGCTGGTCAGGTACTGACTTTAGGTGCTTGTCCAGTGCCAGCTTGAAGACTGCCAGGGGTCTATTGGTAATCCCCTTTATGTATGCTGGAGGCAGTTGAACAGTCTCGGGCCCCTGACACTTATTGTATTGTCTCTTAACGTGCTAGTGACACCCCTGCTTTTCATTGGGGGATGTTGCATCGTCTGCCAAGTCTTTTGCTTTCGTTGTGAGTGATTTTCGTGTGCAAGTTCGGTACTAGTCCCTCTAGGATTTTCCAGGTGTATATAATCATGTATCTCTCCCGCCTGCGTTCCAGGGAATACAGGTTCAGGAACTTCAAGCGCTCCCAGTAATTGAGGTGTTTTATCTCCGTTATGCGCGCCGTGAAGGTTCTCTGTACATTTTCTAGGTCAGCAATTTCACCTGCCTTGAAAGGTACTGTTAGTGTGCAGCAATATTCCAGCCTAGATTGAACAAGCGACCTGAAGAGTGTCATCATGGGCTTGGCATCCCTAGTTTTGAAGGTTCTCATTATCCATCCTGTCATTTTTCTAGCAGATGCGATTGATACAATGTTATGGTCCTTGAAGGTGAGATCCTTCGACATGATCACTCCCAGGTCTTTGACGTTGGTGTTTCGCTCTATTTTGTGGCCGGAATTTGTTTTGTACTCTGATGAAGTTTTAATTTCCTCGTGTTTACCATATCGGAGTAATTGAAATTTCTCATCGTTGAACTTCATATTGTTTTCTGCAGCCCATTGAAAGATTTGGTTGATGTCCGCCTGGAGCCTTGCAGTGTCTGCAATGGAAGACACTGTCATGCAGATTCGGGTGTCATCTGCAAAGGAAGACACGGTGCTGTGGCTGACATCCTTGTCTATGTCAGATATGAGGATGAGAAACAAGATGGGAGCGAGTACTGTGCCTTGTGGAACAGAGCTTTTCACCGTAGCCGCCTCGGACTTTACTCTGTTGACTACTACTCTTTGTGTTCTGTTTGTGAGGAAATTATAGATCCATCTACCAACTTTTCCTGTTATTCCTTTAGCACGCATTTTGTGCGCTATTACGCCATGGTCACACTTGTCGAAGGCTTTTGCAAAGTCCGTATATATTACATCTGCATTCTTTTTGTCTTCTAGTGCATCTAGGACCTTGTCGTAGTGATCCAATAGTTGAGACAGACAGGAGCGACCTGCTCTAAACCCATGTTGCTCTGGGTTGTGTAATTGATGGGTTTCTAGATGGGTGGTGATCTTGCTTTTTAGGACCCTTTCAAAGATTTTTATGATATAAGATGTTAGTGCTATCGGTCTGTAGTTCTTTGCTATTGCTTTACTGCCCCCTTTGTGGAGTGGGGCTATGTCTGTTGTTTTTAGTAACTGTGGGACGACCCCCGTGTCCATGCTCCCTCTCCATAGGATGGTAAAAGCTCGTGATAGGGGCTTCTTGCAGTTCTTGATGAACACGGAGTTCCATGAGTCTGGCCCTGGGGCAGTGCATGGGCATGTCATTTATCGCCTGTTCGAAGTCATTTGGCGTCAGGATAACATCAGATAGGCTTGTGTTAACCAAATTCCGTGGCTCTCTCATAAAAATTTATTAGAACAGTAGGGAACAGGATGAAGTTGGAGCCATCTGTGGGCCAGCATTTTCATTTGATCAACTGACTTTATTTCGTTCACATTATTATGCTGTACGAATGTGTTCCAGACTCGAGTCATCCTGGGGATAAATGATCTCAGATGAAGTGATGTTCTGGAGAAGGGTACAGCCAGAGTGAAGTTGCTGCTTTCTGCCCGTCTTGTGGTGTAGAAACTCGCTTCACGCTGTCCTCGAAGTGGATCCAAGTGTGGTACTTTGACAATATTGGCCTTGTACATAACAGTAAGGCCACCCACATCCCTCCTGTATTGAAGGCTCTGCTGAAATGACAGATCTATCCAGGATGGGTCCAGGCGAGAGATGAGACGTCTTGCTCTGTTCTCTACTCTATCAAGCAGTCGCAGATGAGAGGGGGGGCAGGCAAACCAAGAAAGTGGAGCATACTCAAGGTGTGAGCGTACTTGTGCCTCATACAGAATCTTGCAACCCCTACTGTCAAGCAGATGCGAGATACGTCGAAGTGCTGTAAGCTTCCTGGCTGCCTTATTTGCAATTTTTACAACGTGGTTCTTCATGGTCAGTTTGGAGTCAGATTTCACCCCAAGGATATCAACTGCTTCACCAGGTACCAACATTCTCCCATTCATACTTACTACTGCTCCGGCATTACCATCACGGTGCCTGGAGACCAGGTGGCCTGGTGGCTAAAGCTCCCGCTTCATACACGGAGGGCCTGGGTTCGATTCCCGGCGGGTGGAAATATTTCGACTTGCTTCCTTACACCTGTTGTCCTGCTCACCTAGCAGCAAATAGGTACCTGGGTGTTAGTCGACTGGTGTGGGTCGCATCCTGGGGCACAAGATTAAGGACCCCAATGGGAATAAGTTAGACAGTCCTCGATGACGCACTGATTTTCTTGGGTTATCCTGGGTGGCTAACCCTCCAGGGTTAAAAATCCGAAGGACCCCAATGGGAATAAGTTAGTCCTCGATGACGCACTGATTTTCTTGAGTTATCCTGGGTGGCTAACCCTCCGGGGTTAAAAATCCGAAGAAAATCTTATCTTATCATTTATGTTTTCTCAGGTGCAAATATTACCTGCCATCGGTTTCTGAAGCTGATATAGCTCTTAGCTGGTGGTTGATGTAGCTTAGAGCAGCTGGAATTTCTTCTTTTGGATAAATAAATGTCAGAGTACAGTCGTCTGCATATGCATGGAATTCTGGGGTGAGATGAAGAAGGTCATTGAAGTAGACATTCCATAACAATGGTCCCAGCACACTTCCTTGTGGAACGCTTGCCCAAGTGGGATGTCTTGCTGATTCTGTTCTATTGAGAACTACCCTTAGAGAGCTACCATGAAGGTAATCACTGAGGAGACATAGTGTAGAGCCTGCAATTCCCAGTGCTTGCAATTTTGCCAAGAGGCTCTAATGCCACACTCGGTCGAAAGCACCAGCAAAGTCCAATGCTACCACACAGCTGCAGCGGGTAGCAATATGGTAGCAATTAGCATTTTTTCTAAAATCTTTCTTAATAGAAGTCGTGGGTAGCTCCATCAGTAGAGCGACGGACTGTCAAATTGCATGCCACGGTTTTCCTCCTCGTCCACCATTCTGTTTATCCATATATATACTCAGAGCTAAGGTTTTACATTGTCATGCATACGTATAAGTAAAATAAAGCACCTCAGTTACTGGGAACTGTTGAAGTCCCTGACCTGTGCTCCTTGGAACGCAGGCGAGAGAGATACATCATAATATACATTTGGAAAGTCCTAGAGGAACGAGTCCCAAATCTGCACATAGAAATCACTCCTTGCGAAAGCAAACCCCTCGAGGAAGGTTCCTTGACGCTGGTGTGAGGGGCTCTTGATCAGGAGAATTGGATCTGTGCTCCAGTTCCCTGAGTTAAGCCTGAATGCCTTCCACATCCCCCCCTCCCACAGGCGCTGTATAATCCTATGGGTTTAGCGCTTCCTCCTTGATTATAATAATAATAATAATAATAATACAAAAGCAAAAGATTCGACAGGCGATGCAACATTCCCAGTGAAAAACAGTGTTGCCATAAGTATACTAAGAGACAACACGATAAGTATCAGGGGCCCAAGACTGTCCATCCGTCTCCCAGCATACATAAGGGGATTATCAGTAGACCCCTGGCTGTCTTCAAGCTGGAACTGGCCAGCCACCTAAAGTCAGTACCTGATCATCTGGGTTGTGGCTCATACGTCGGTTTGCGTGCAGCCGGCACTATCAACCTGGTTGATCATGCCCTGATCCACCGCGAGGCCTTGTCATGGACCATCTTTGTGGGCGTTGACCCCCGGGACACCCTCCAGGTACACATGGGAAAGGCAGATAACATAAAACTTGGTACTCCATATGGAAACCATCTGGAAATGGTACACATCCGAATGAGTCGGATGAAAATTTCAAAGTAACATTTTTTTCCAAGTGACAGATTTATCGAAAATATAAAAATCGCCAGTAGTGACATAACGCTTTATCAAGAGACAGATTTATTAAAAGTATAGCAATAAAAAACAATTGCCATCACCAGATACTGTAGGTTTTTACTCTCTGAGCCTCGCATATCATTACAATATTAAGTCAAAAAAGGCAGCTGTAATGTAAATATTGGGGTCGGGGGGGAGGGGAGGGAGAGGAAGCTGTCATTCGCTTGCATTTAGACTTCATGATATGGCATAAATGTTGTTTGTAGAGTGAAGTGCAACATCTCAGGTAAGTAGGTAAGTTTATTTCAGTACAGGTACACATAAATACAATTATCATATAGTATAGTGTAAGTTTCCTAGGAGACTGAGAAACCTAGTATATAAAAGGGAAGAGAGAAGTAACAAGTTGACAGAATTAAGGAATGGTGATTATAATGAAGAAAACATACACCCGCCCCAAAAAAAAAAAAAATACTGTGGGGCGCGTGTGAGTGCTTTCTCAGTGCTGCGGGATGAGTGTTGGGAAGTGGTAATCAATCAGTGATCTGTACCTCACTCCTAGACAGTTCACCTCATGACCGAAAGTATTCAGGCTCGATTCACGGGTAGGGAGAGCCGTATGCATAAGTCTCCTTGCACCTACTGCCCTTCTTAACCTAATGATAAATAGGTACAATACCTAGGAGTTAGTCGACTGTTATTTGTCGTATCTTGGGGAAGGACTCCAATGGAAATAAGCCATAACACATTTCTTTGTTGCGTTATACAGAGTTAATAGCCCTGAAACTTTCTTCTTTCTCCACGTTAATTGTTAGGGATGTCCATGTTAGCTAAGTAAACAGTATTCTGCAATAGGAATAGTAAGAGAAGGATGAGAATGTGCATCCGAGATGAAATATTATGTAGTTACTAGGTTAGATGAAAGTATTTCAAGTGAGAAACCATATCATCCGCCTTAGCGTTGTAGGGGCGAGGCAAAAGGACACAAGAGAAACTAATGAGACATTTATTGCAGTTCCCTTTCGCTCTCAAGGAGTTTTATGAAATCACTACAAACAATATCGGGAGTGGGAGGGTATGTGGAGGCTCACACTGTGAGGTGCGGGAAGAAAATAAACACTGCAACAGGTTTATTGGTCCATGTTAGTAGTAGCAGCAGTAGTAGTAATGGTAGTTTACCTGGAGTTACCTGGAGAGGGTTTCGGGGGTCAACGCCCCCGCGGCTAGGTCTGAGACCAGGCCTTATTATGGTGGATCAGGGTCTGATTAACCAGGCTGTTACTGCTGGTCACACGTGGTGGTAGTAGTGGTAGTAACAGTAGTGGTAGTAAAAGTAGTAGTAGCAGTAGTAACAGTAACTTTTCTGTTGTCTATTGACAGCGAGTGTTATCGTTTCACGAAGAATTTGTGCTAATATTTTAGAGCTAACAAGACTTGCTATATTTTCTGTAATTGTGGCTGAAATTGAGATTAATGATGCTTCAAGACATTCTCTTCTGCGGATGTCTGGTTCCTTAACCATTGAGCCTATGTCATTCCACCCCATTTGTTCAAGTTGTCACATCTGCACACGTAGATGTGTTCATTCACACCTTTTCCTAGCTTTTGCGTTGTTTCCCCGATGCATGCCTTGTTATACAGCCTCCACGAGGATTATTTTAACCCCTGGGTTAACTGGCTCAAGGTTATTCACTTTGGTCCTGGTGAGGTTTGCCGGTGGATGTGCTGCTTACTGTTGAGATTATAATGTTGCCTTGTACGAGTGCTTTGGAGACGTTCCGGACAACTTGGTGGCGTCCGATTTCGACGCTGGTGAGAGACTCACCCAACCGGGTCATTCAGTGTGAGTCAGTAAGAGATACACATGCAACCGGGTGATTTACTGTGAGTCAGTGAGAGAGACCTTTGCAACTTGGTCATTCAGAGTGAGCGAGTAAGTGAGAGACTGACCCTTGCAAGCGGGTCATTCAGTGTGAACGAGTGAGTAACCCTTGCAACCGAGTCATTCAGCTACATCCTGCCTCGTCTCACCTCTCCTCCCGCGCCCTGACAAGCAACACTTAGTCCTCAGACACACCTTCCTCTCAATCTGATATTGCTGTATAGTCCTTGTGGCTTAGCGCTTCTTTTTGATTATAATAATAATCAATCTGATATTACACCAAGTTCTCTTTCACATAAATGTTTGCTACAGCGTGGACGTGCATCAATTTCTGAACAATCTATGCTAACAACAATAATTTACAGCCAACCTACAAAGTGCTGGAAATCATATCCTCTAGTCTTGATGTTAGTCATATTCTGCATTAGAAAATTCCAGTCCGGCCATAAGTCATAATCTGTGTAGGAAAATTTCAGTCCTGCTGGAACACATATACTCTATTGTGATATGAAAATCCAGTCCATTTCATTGAATATCATATCCTGTTCAAAATAGCAATTTATACGACAACTTCAGACCTGCTGAAAATATTCAAGTGTTGTATAAAAGTTACCTCTTTAATACGATGTATCTTACGATGTTAACAAACAGATTCAAACATTTTCGCCTGACAATGAAGACAAATATAGCCTTAGGTTAAATATTATAGTTTAAAACTGTTTGTGGAAACAGAAGGTGAGTGTGACACTGTAGCTTTAGGCAGTGTATATTATTGCAGTGTTATAGATTTTGAAAATAACAACGCTCAAGAAATAAAATAAAATTGTCAGTTAATATTAAGCAAAGAGAAGGGAAAAATTATTCAGAAGTATTGGTATATAAGGAATAGAAATAATGGAACAGCAAAGATGAGTTTACCTGGAGAGAGTTCCGGAGGTCAACGCCCCCACGGCCCGGTCTGTGACCAGGCCTCATGGTGGATCAGGGCCTGATCAACCAGGCTGTTACTGCTGGCTGCACGCAATCCAACGTACGAACCACAGCCCGGCTGGTCAGGTACCGGCTTTAGGTGCTTGTCCAGTGCCTGCTTGAAGACTGCCAGGGGGTCTATTGGTAACCCCCCTTATGTATGCTAGGAGGCAGTTGAACAGTCTTGGGCCCCTGACACTTGAACAGTCTTGGGCCCCTGACACAGTATGGGACAGTAAGATACAGAAGAATTTTTTTCTTAGCATTTACTGTACAAATAAGCGTAGCACTAGACACAAGATCAACAAACTGAGATTTGCTTCACATGCATGAAACGTTGATGTTGCTGTAATAGCTGAGACGAGGTTTAATTTTAAGAGTTGGGACGTGCCTACCACGTCAGAGATTTAAGTTATTCCACTTAGACGGAAATAACGGGAAGCTGCCGAAGAAGACTGTGGTGGAGCAAAAGGTCTGGAGAAACAGACAGAATCTGTCATATCTAGGACACGTGAAGTTGATTTACGGTGTTATACTGACCGCTGAACTTGAGAAGTCACCAAAGAAGAACTTCTTTGAGATTAAATTGCTAAAGATCATTAGATAAGAGATAAATATTACCGACAAGGTGATGAATAAGACCGATGTGCAACACTTGAGGATCTTGACTGAAAAACGTTCCGCCCTCCACGGCTCTATCAGACTGGGCGAAATGTCTCTAGCTGGGGATACCCAGGTGTTACACATGTGTTTTATTCATCGAAATTGTTAAAACTTCACGATAATGTAATAATTCTAGGGGATTTTACCTTAAGAGAAATTGACTTGAATTCCTTGACTGGGAATTTAGAGTCCAACGGCTTCCTATTAGCACCGGCCTACATTTTGAAGTGATTTGTAACAGAGACAATCGCAGGGAATAACCTGCTTGTCCTGGTTTTAACAAACAAAGAAATCCTAATAAATAATCTAGAGATTGCAGAAGACCCTGGCAGAGGTCTATCATCATTAATATTAACTGGAGTGGGATAAGAAGGATATTACAGTAAAAGTCTGGCCCCGGTGGCCTGGTGGCTAAAGCTCCCGCTTCACACACGGAGGGCCCGGGTTCGATTCCCGGCGGGTGGAAACATTCGACACGTTTCCTTACACCTGTTGTCCTGTTCACCTAGCAGCAAATAGGTACCTGGGTGTTAGTCGACTGGTGTGGGTCGCATCCTGGGGGACAAGATTAAGGACCCCAATGGAAATAAGTTAGTCCTCGATGACGCACTGACTTTCTTGGGTTATCCTGGGTGGCTAACCCTCCGGGGTTAAAAATCCGAACGAAATCTTATCTTGTCTCAGTTTTTTGTTTTTCGAGTTAGTGGACATAAGGAGCACCTAAGTACAGTTGACTCGGGTTATCTGGCTAGTGATTTTATCGACGATTTTACAAACAGTTAATAAAAGAATTGAAAATGACATAATTGCAAATAATGGACAAAGAAAACACATTTCCACAGTGAACGCTGGTCAAATAAAAATCATATCCTTAATTCTATTTAAATCTTGACATCCCAGGTCAGTGGGGTGTAGGCGTTGAGATTACTGAAAAAAATATTTCTTAGTCTGATTGTCTCATTAAATTAATCATAACATATGTGGTATATAACATATGTACAGCAAGTATAACCTTTATCTAATTCATCAACATGAGTCTAGTTTATCCTTCAGAGTTCAAGGCTGAGAAACTGATAATCTTATCTTCCACTATCAAAGTGCTTTAGCTTTGTATTGAATTAATAATATCACTGGTTGGTGAAACCTCTTCAAAATAAAGATACCCGGGTATTGAACATGCATAACTAAATGAATATTTGAACTTTGATTCTTAAGAAGCATCCACACAAGCAACTGCGAGAGATAACACCATCTATGACCTTGGCATCTGTTGACGGTGTAGCTGCTGCCGGTAATGACCTGCCGCTCCCTTCTTATTATTTCATATAACCTGTCTCACCGGATCTAACAGAGTATTCCCTTGTCTTCTGTATTTATTTGTTTGTTCTTTCTCGCTTGTTTATCAGCTCACAACTTCCACATATGTCTAAAAAAAGTATTGTTGAGTAGAATAACTGTCGAATTTATGATTGCAGAGGTAAATCAGGTTAATTTAGGACTGTAGATTATGTGTTATAAAAAAAATTTGTCAATGATGATTAATAACATATTTTTCGCTGCCTACACCTCCATTAAGTATTACAAATATGATTTATTTAAGAATTTACAAGAAAACATGCAATGAAATAAGACACGTGCAGCATGTATAATCTTTCATTAAGAGACGCGCACACTGAAGGCTTTTTCGGTTCAACACAAAGAACAGAAAATACAGAATATATAAGGAAAGGTTGTCAGGTTCTGTGACACCAGGTGCCTGACCATGCCTCACCTTCTTAATCAAGTTTTAGACTACTGTGTAGGAAATTCAAGGCCGCCTCCATGCAGCGACATTTCTGCAGGTTATCCCCCTTTACGACCAACTTGGCATCTTTCCATTTCATCAAGTGTCCTTGTGATGAGGAAGGAGTGACCCCGCTCATTGTATGACTAGTGAGTGTCTTAGTAACATTTTAAACTACTCTATCAACAGGAAGCGTCGTACTTAGTGGGTGATCATCCCAGTGCGGCTGTGTGGATAATACCGCCAACACTTGGATAATGTGATCACGTTCTTTTTTGAGGAACTGGGAATCACAAATCCTAAGCATTCTAAGAAAGAACCCAATGGAGACACCATTTTAATTTGTCATGGTGCGAGTAGAACTGCAGCGGGTTTTTATGCTTCCTGTACAGTTTAACGTGATCTACCCCACCTGTGCCTAGAAGGACACCTAAAAATGAAGGTTTATCATCCTTTTCTCCCTCAGGAGTACATTTGATCGTTAATTTTACACTATTCATCTGGACAAGCACAGTGTTAACTTTTAGATGTCTAGGAACGATAACCAGAATATTATCGACATAGTGTAGCCATATAATATTGCTGGTTTAAGTTAAGTTAAACATTTCTATTATGCACACCATACCCATCCTTTGGGAGGCACTGAAAAGATCAGAGGCACATAATGAGTCCCGGGACTGTGCCGCAAAGTTTTGATAGAACATAAGAACATAAGAAAGGAGGAACACTGCAGGAGGCCTGTTGGCCCATATTAGGCAGGTCCTTTACAATTCATCCCACTAACAAAACATTTGCCCAACCCAATTTTCAATGCCACCCAAGAAATAAGCTCTGATGTGAAAGTCCCACTCAAATCCAACCCTTCCCACTCATGTACTTATCCAACCTAAATTTGAAACTACCCAAAGTCCCGGCCTCAATAACCCAACTAGGTAGACTGTTCCACTCATCAGCTACCCTATTTCCAAACCAATACTTTCCTATGTCCTTTCTAAATCTAAACTTATCTAATTTAAATCCATTACTGCGGGTTGTCTCTTGGAGAGACATCCTCAAGACCTTATTAATATCTCCTTTATTAATACCTATCTTACACTTATACACTTCGATCAGGTCTCCCCTCATTCTTCGTCTAACAAGTGAATGTAACTTAAGAGTCTTCAATCTTTCTTCATAAGGAAGATTTCTAATGCTATGTATTATTTTAGTCATCCTACGCTGAATGTTTTCTAACGAATTTATGTCCATTCTGTAATATGGAGACCAGAACTGAGCTGCATAATCTAGGTGAGTCCTTACTAATGATGTATAAAGCTGCAGTATGACCTCTGGACTTCTGTTGCTTACACTTCTTGATATAAATCCCAGTAATCTATTTGCCTTATTACGTACGCTTAGGCATTGCTGTCTTGGTTTAAGGTTGCTGCTCACCATAACCCCCAAGTCCTTTTCGCAATCTGTATGGCTAAGTTCTACATCATTTAACTTATAAGTACTAGGGTTATGGACACTCCCAAGCTTCAGAACCTTGCATTTATCTACATTGAACTGCATCTGCCACTTTTCTGACCAAGAATAGAGCTTGTTTAAATCCTCCTGAAGTTCCATAACATCTACGTTTGAATCAATTATCCAACCTATCTTTGTGTCATCGGCGAATTTGCTCACATCACTAGTAATTCCCTCATCAAGGTCATTGATATATATTATAAACAACAACGAGCCCAGGACTGATCCCTGTGGAACGCCACTTGTTACAGATCCCCACTCGGATTTAACCCCATTTATGGACACTCTGCTTCCTGTCAGTGAGCCATAACTCGATCCACGAGAGCACTTTTCCCCCAATGCCATGAGCTGCCACTTTCTTTAACAGTCTATGGTGCGGAACTCTATCAAAAGCCTTACTAAAATTTAAGTAAATAATATCAAATTCTTTATCGTGGTCAACAGCCTCAAAAGCTTTACTGAAGAAAGTTAATAAATTAGTTAGACAAGACCGGCCTCTTGTGAATCCATGCTGAGTATCATTAATCAAGCTATGCTTGTCGAGATGGCTTCTTATAATCTCAGCTATAATTGACTCTAGTAATTTGCCTACAATTGAGGTCAGGCTTATTGGGCGGTAATTTGACGGTAACGACTTGTCCCCTGTTTTAAAAATAGGAATTACATTAGCCATCTTCCACATATCAGACACTACACCTGTCTGAAGAGATAAATTAAAAATACTAGTTAATGGTTCACAGAGTTCCATTTTGCATTCCTTAAGAACCCTTGAAAAAACCTCATCAGGACCCGGCGACTTATTTTGCTTCAGTCGGTCTATCTGCTTCACAACCATTTCACTAGTGACTGTGATGTTACATAATTTATCTTCTTCTAGCCCACTATAAAAATTAATTACTGGAATATTGTTAGTGTCTTCCTGTGTAAAAACTGAGAGAAAATAATTATTTAAAATCGAGCACATTTCATTCTCTTTGTCAGTAAGGTGCCCATAGTTATTTTTAAGGGGACCTATCTTATCTCTAACTTTTGTTCTATAGACCTGGAAAAAACTTTTTGGGTTAGTTTTAGAATCCCTAGCAACTTTAATTTCATAGTCCCTTTTAGCTTTTCTTATCCCCTTTTTAATGTCCCTCTTAATGTCAATATACTGATTCATAAGATGACCCTCACCTCTTTTGATACGCCTATAAATTCCTTTCTTATGCCCTAGTAGATATTTGAGCCTATTATTCATCCATTTTGGGTCATTTCTATTTGATCTAATTTCTTTATATGGGATAAACGTTCTTTGAGCAGCATGTATAGTGTTCAGAAAACTGTCATATTGATAGCTCTCTTCGTTACCCCAGTCAACAGATGATAAGTGTTCTCTAAGCCCATCGTAATCTGCTAAGCGAAAATCTGGGACTGTTACTGAGTTATCGCTACTATCGTACTTCCATTCAATGCTAAATGTAATTGATTTGTGGTCGCTAGCACCCAGTTCCTCTGAAATTTCTAAATTATTAACAAAGGATTCATTGTTTGCCATAACTAAGTCAAGCAGGTTATTTCCCCTTGTAGGTTCTGTCACAAACTGCTTCAAAAAACAATCCTGAACTACTTCTAAGAAGTCGTATGATTCTAAATTCCCAGTCAAGAAATTCCAATCAATATGACTAAAGTTAAAGTCTCCTAGAATTACTACATTATCGTGCCTTGTGGCCTTAACAATTTCCTCCCATAGTAGTCTCCCTTGGTCCCTATCTAAGTTTGGGGGACGATATATCACTCCTAAAATCAGTTTTTCATGCCCCTCTGAAAATTCTATCCAAACAGACTCTGTATGTGTTACTTCAGACTTAATACCCGTTTTTATGCAACAGTTCAAGCGATCTCGGACATACAATGCCACCCCACCCCCCTTCCCGATACTTCTATCTACTTGGAACAATTTAAAGCCCTGAATATGACATTCCGCAGGCATGTCCCGACTTTTTGAATTAAACCACGTCTCAGTTAAGGCAAATACATCAATGTTACCTGCACTAGCAACTAATCTCAACTCGTCCATTTTATTCCTAGCACTACGGCAATTAGCATAATAAACATTGAAAGACTCTCCTTTCTCTTTACCCTTCCTGCTCATTTCTGTTTTTCTACTAACCTATTACTGTCCTTATCACCCAAAGTCCCTGGCTTTTCAATATCTACCTCGTTCTGCTTATTACTCGTTCCCCCCTAGAACTCGTAATATTACTACACTGGGACTTCACTGTTTTCCTGCCAAAACCCATACCACTAACTATTCCTAGTTTAAAGTCCTAACTGCTCCCTCCACTGCAGTTGCCAGTGCTACCACCCCAGACCTAGATAAGTGAACCCCATCCCTGGCATACATGTCATTTCCGCCATAGAAGAGGTCCCAGTTGTCAATGAATGTTACTGCATTTTCCTTACAGTATTTGCCCAGCCAGCAATTGACACCAATTGCCCTGGACAACCATTCATTTCCAACTCCTCTCCTTGGCAAAATACCACATATGACAGGGTTCCCACCCTTACTCCTAATTATTTCTATTGCTGACCTATACCTGCTAATCAGATCTTCACTCCTACGTCTGCCAACATCGTTGCCTCCAGCACTGAGACAGATAATAGGATTGCTCCCATTACCTCTCATGATGTCATCCAGACGGCTAACAATATCCTCCATCCCAGCCCCAGGAAAGCAAACTCTCTGTCTCCTACTCCTGTCCTTCAAGCAGAACGCCCTATCCATATACCTAACTTGGCTATCCCCAACAACAACAATATTCTTACCTTCCTTAATGTCTTTCGTCGTGACGTTCCCAGTAGTCGACTCACATTCGTCGGGTAGCACTGAGAATGTATTAGATGTTTCCACAACAGTTTCCACGGCAGTCTCTTTCTTCTTAATCGTTTCTACCTTTCCATTCGTCTTCTTGATCGTCAACTTCGTTCCCTGCTGTCCAGCCACTGACCAGTTTCCCTTCTTGACCTGAGGACTCAAAACAGGAGGACTACTACGAAACTTCTTGTTTTCCTCGGTCAGTTGCCGAATCTCCATCTTCGCCATCCTCAATTCTTCCTTAAGCTGTTGGTAAAGTTGCTCGATGGAGGGCATCTTGCTTCAATTCGTAGAGAGCGCGCAAACAGGTCTTCACAGAGCTAAGTACATGTCACCACTGCGCAAAAGCCAACTCAATCAGGAGCTACTGCGCAGCACGTCCGCACGGCCCAATAGCGATGCAGGTTTTAAACAAGTTAGTGATAATGAAATATTTACATGTTTATATCTGGCTACAGTCGCAATGAGTTATTTATGCAAACACGAATTAGGTCACAAAAATATTACAAAAATATTACCTTCTATTTTAGCAAGGTATGCTTGTAAAAATAAAAGTTAAGCGGTTATGCGTTATTTACAGAGGGCAAAGTCAGGGTATTTTGGGAATGACGGATAGGATGCACTCTCTTTCTAGATGCTCTCTATATACGTAGGTTAGCCAGGACAGCGCTGATGAGGGAGTCCATGGTCATCACAAAATACTGTCAAAACTTGTTCTTCGCAAACCTAAAACAAATTAAATTAACACATGACTCAATGAAGTTCCTCGACCTGTACTCCCTGGAACACAGGGTAGAGAGATACATGATTATATACACTTGGAAAATCCTAGAGGGATTAGTACCAAACTTGCACACGAAAATCACGCCCTGTGAAAGCAAAAGATTCAGCAGACGATGCAACATCCCCCCAATGAAAAGCAGGGGTGTCACTAGCACGATAAGAGACAACACAATAAGTGTCAGGGACCCAAGACTGTTCAACTGCCTCCTAGCATACATAAGGGGGATTACCAATAGACCCCTGACTGTCTTCAAGAAGGCTTTAGACAGGCACCTAAAGTCAGTACCTGAAGAGCCGGGCTGTGGTTCGTACATCGGTTTACGTGAGGCTTACAGCAACAGCCTGGTTGAACAGGCTCTGATCCACCATGAGGCCGAGGGGGCATTGACCCCCGAAACCCTCTCCAGGTATAAAAGGACCCCAATGGAAATAAGTCACTCTGACTTTTTTTTTTGGGTTATCCTAGATTCTCTACACATATGCTGCTATGTACGATAAACTATGTAACTGTATTTGTGTATACCTGAATAAACTTACTTATTCCAGGTAATGAAATAGTGGCCAGGTGGCAAAAGCTCTCGCTTCACACGGTGAATGTCCGGGTTTAATTCCTGGCAAGGGTAGAAATGTGCCACTTGTTATGCTCTGCTTAACAAGCGACTTTCTATGCAGTAGTATGTTATTAATGTCAGCTAGGCCTGTATACCATGAACATGTAGAAATAAAGATATTTTATCATCAACAAGGTCACTGATGAGCACCGGAAGGTCTTAGTTATCGCTGATTTTTACTGCATAATAGTGCAAAGTAAGTGAGTCATCGAGGACTGTCTGTTCATGTTCATGTAGGTTTGCCAGGATGGGTCCTGGCCCGGGTCTTCTCCATTTGGTGACCCGGCAGTGGCTCCCGAAGGAGTATCGGAGTTTGTTCAAGTGATGCACCGTTTACAGCCTGTGGCATACCTGGAGTTTACCTGGAGAGAGTTCCGGGGGTCAACGCCCCCGCGGCCCAGTCTGTGATCAGGCCTGGTGGATCAGAGCCTGATCAGCCAGGCTGTTACTGCTGGCTGCACACAATCCAACGTACGATCCACAGCCCGGCTGTGCTTGTCCAGTGCCTGCTTGAAGACAGCCAGGAGTCTATTGGTAATCCTTCTTATGTATGCTGGGAGGCAGTTGAACAGTCTTGGGCCCCTGACACTTATTGTATTGTCTCTTAACGTGCTAGTGACACCCCTGCTTTTCATTGGGGGGATGTTGCATCGTCTGCCAAGTCTTTTGCTTTCGTTGTGAGTGATTTTCGTGTGCAAGTTTGGGACTAGTCCCTCTAGGATTTTCCAAGTGTATATAATCATGTATCTCTCCCGCCTGCGTTCCAGGGAGTACAGGTTCAGGAACTTCAAGCGCTCCTAGTAATTGAGATGTTTTATCTCCGTTATGCGTGCTGTGAAGGTTCTCTGTACATTTTCTAGGTCAGCAATTTCACCTTCCTTGAAAAGTGCTGTTAGTGTGCAGCAATATTCCAGCCTAGATAAAACAAGCGACCTGAAGAGTGTCATCATGGGCTTGGCATCCCTAGTTTTGAAGGTTCTCATTATTCATCCTGTCATTTTTCTAGCAGATGCGATTGATACAATGTTATGGTCCTTGAAGGTGAGATCCTCCGACGTGATCACTCCCAGGTCTTTGACGTTGTTTTTTTGCTCTATTTTGTGGCAGGAATTTGTTTTGTACTCTGATGAAGTTTTAATTTCCTCATGTTTACCATATCAGAGTAATTGAAATTTCTCATCGTTGAACTTCATATTGTTTTCTGCACCCCATTGAAAGATTTGGTCAATGTCCACCTAGAGCCTTGCAGTTTCTGCAATGGAAGACACTGTCATGCAGATTCGGGTGTCATTTGCAATGGAAGACACGGTGCTGTGGCTGACATCCTTGTCTATGTCAGATATGAGGATGAGAAACAAAATGGGAGCGAGTACTGTGCCTTGCGTGCAAAGAGTACATAACTTTTATTCGGTGCATGTACACACCCTCATTGAAAGACTATCTCCCCCAGCCAGCGAGCCAGGTGCTAAGGGTTAACGATGTGGGCCCCATCGTTCAATCAGTACCCAGGTTCTAGCCAATGAGAACATGGTTTTGGCAATCGCAGAGGTGTTGTGGGTACCACACACCTGTCTGCCCTTGTCATTCCCATTCTAGAGCTGGTTGAAGCACGGTCTGCTCTCTAGTGGCTTCTATTCTGCCTTGCTTACCGTGGAGTGCACTAATACCTATTGTTGTACATAGTGTATATAGTGTACATACTTTTGTTCTTGGCGAAAGATAATATAAATCAAAAGCTTTTCTGCTGTGTTTATTTTCCTCCCTTTACACCCAGGTTAACAGGCCTTTGGACATCTGGGTTGTAATAGAGCCCTATACACAAATAGCTCCTATGACAGGGGCACGGAGAGCATTCTTGCCAGGTGGACTACCGCTTACAGCCCTACGACAAGGAAAAGGTGAGCCGTCTTTGTGTCAAATGGAGTACCGTTTACCGCTCTATGGCGAGGGCAGCCCTATCGCAAGGGCAAGGTGAGCATTTTTGTCAGGTGGAGTACCGCTTACAGCCCAATGACAAGGGCGCGGCGAGTCTTCAGTGATTTAGCAGTTAGCTACAATCGTCTTCGACGCTTTGGAGTCAAGGCTGGTGTTCTCTCTGGTAAAAAGGTCTGCTCCATCAGGGCAGCAGCCCGAGTGCCAGAGCGACTTCATGAGATTCTCGGGATGGAGGATGTGAAAATTTTGTCTGGGCTGCCTCCAAGTGAGTCGCCTACCCTGGCAAACTCTGTTGACACCGAGCTCTGAGATGGGTACCTCAGCCTCACAAGTGGCTTATAGGACAGATTTTTCACAAATGATTGGTATTGCAAGAAACCTCGCCTGCATGCACGTATAAAGGACTAACTTACTTGGTGTTGCAGCATATATCCTGATCTTCAACTTCCTAAGCCTAGCTTTAGCCCCCTAGGACTTCCCCTTGGGAATCACGTGCAACCGGGAGCATTAATTCCTGCAATATTCAATCGTTATTAGTGTCCTGCCTGCACCTCAGAAATTCCTATATCCAAGAGGGTATGTATCCCCTAGTATAACTATGCAGACTCAGACGCTAGCTTCAGACGACTCTGAGACGCTGGTACTTACTGGGCATACTCTCTCTGTAGCACGCCGAGCCCTCAGTCACTCAACTCACAATCTCCTAAGTCACTGGCCAGATCCTACGGGAAAAGGTGAATATCTCGTCTTACTGTATGGGCTGATGGAGGAGATCATCTACGGTACATCGAGGTGTCTCTACCAGATTTCCCCAGGTCTCAGATGTGAAGACACGTGGGGGCGCCGCCTGATGTTCACGGCACGTCTTGTCCAGTCGAAGTCTATCGTAAGAAGGACGCTATTCTGTCTTTGTGACCTGCGCCCCGCCATTCAAGCTAGGGCTGCCAGTTCTCCCTAGCTAACTTATCCTAATGTTTGCCTACATTATCGGCCTATTACTACCTATGTTAAGGTCTTAGGTCTACTCTATCATTATCTACAGATGCCTTAGTAAACCTAATATTAGTGTATTACCAGTAAACCTACCTACTCCTTCCCTGAAGAGTAAATCTATAAATTAAATAAGCTTACCAACCGCCAACCAGAGAATGCCTTGCTTGTTTGGGAGGGTTTAAGGGTCGCTCGGCTCAGACGACCAGACGCTCATGCTGGATCTGAGCTGTGGAACTATTTGGACCAAATAAATTTCCACATCCTCCCGCCGGCGAAGGTAGGCGCTAAGTCTAGATCAAGTCTGCCTCCCGCAGGCCCCCCCAGTGGGCCCTGGACTCGAGCGCCGTTCGACGGGTCGTCCGGCCGCTCAGCTCGCTCAACCTCTGGTCTGATTTCTCATGTCCCGGTCCCACCGTGTGGACCTCGAGAGGCAAAAGCCTGTTGATGGGTCTTATAGTCTCGACACCGTTCATTCTCACTTTCACCATTCTCAACCGCCCAGCCTTGTCTGGGTGGGTTGACACTACCAGGCCAAGAGGCCAGTGTGCCCTCGGCGCCTCGGATTCTACCAGCACCAGGTCCCCTTCACTTAGCATCATCTTATTCGCCTCGGGGTCGGCACCATAGAAATGTTCCCGCAAGGTTGTCAAGTAATCCCTGCGCCACACCTGGTTCCATTTGTCCAGGATGTTCACCAGTCTGTTGTGACTCCTGTGCAGTTCTTCATTGATGGGGGGACCATCTGGCCCATAATAATCCAGCTCCTTGGAAGACTGACTCAAATTTGCGGGGAAGGGCTCAATCCTTCTTCCAAACAGCATGTGATTGGGGGTGAGAGCTTCTTGCTCGTCAATCCCATTTTGTACGTAGGTCAGAGGCCTGTTATTAACTCTTGCCTCTATCTCAACTAACACTGTCCTCAGTTCATCACAGCTCACCCTCCTGCCGTGCAAGACCTTCCGAATGCACCTTTTGACTGTGCCCACCATGCGTTCATAGAATCCCCCTTGCCAGGGTGCCCTGGGAGCTATGAACCTCCACTCGCACTCTATTCTCTTCAGGTGTTCTCGTACTTCTCCGTTGTCCCTAAGATTCCTGAAAACTTTATCGGCCGCCCTAAAGCTTGTGCCATTGTCCGAGATAATCAATCGCGGGCACGAGAATCTGGCAGTAAACCTCCTGAACAACTTCACGAAAGTCTCTGTCGTCATATCTTCTGCCAACTCCAAATGCACCGCTCGAGTAGTGGCACAGGTAAACAGGCAGACATATACTTTCTGAGGGCCCTCCTTAACGTCTCCTGGGTTCTTCAATGTGATAGCCCCCGTATAGTCTATTCCTACAGTCTCAAAGGGCCTGTCACTATGTACCCGCTCCTGAGGCAGCGGTGGTGGACCTGGGTAGGGTAGGGTCCTCCCATCGTACCGCCGGCAGACCGTGCAACTCTTTAGCACCCTTTTGACGGCAGCTCGACCCTTCAGTACCCAGTAATTCTGACGTAGGCAGGTGAGGGTATCTCCAAACCCCCCATGTAAGGTCCTCTGATGGGCATCTTGTATCAATAGCTCTGTCGCCCATCCCTCCTTTCCCAGCAGCACGGGATGTTTGGCCCCATAGCTGAGCTCAGAGTTTTGTATTCTTCCCCTGCATCTTATTAGCCCCGCATGATCTAGGAACAATCCCAATGAGTGAACCAATTTGCTGTTCCCTGAGTCGTCATCGTTGGACACGCGTCCTGACGCCATAACCTGCTGCCGGGTCGCAAGTACTTCCAGCACTCCTGGAAACCTCCCCCTTTGGTACTGCCTTATCCAATATTCTCTGGGACCCACTAGAGACAACTGTCGACCCTGGCTTACCTTGTCATGCAGCTTCCTCACGAATCGAAATACCATTTCCGTGACTCCTATAAGTTTTCTCCACGAGGAGTAGCGCCTGGGGTCAAATAATTCAGTGTCGTGTTCCCCCGCAAAATGTACTATGCTGCTGATTGTCTCCACGAATTTCTGCTCCGGCCAGCAATCCCTTGCCGGTAACCAGTCTGGGCCTTTGAACCAAAGCTCGCTTTTACTCAACTTTCTGTGTGTCACCCCTCGGCTTATCAGGTCGGCTGGGTTTTGATCTGTAGGCACATACAGAATTGTTGACGTTGACTGTAGTTCCCGTATCTCCTTTACCCGATTCCTGACATAGGGGAGCTTAGACCTGTCATTCTGGACCCACTGTAAGGCCACCTCCGAGTCTGTCCATACATAGGTGTGTGTCGCCCTCAAATTACTTAACACCTCCTCTACGTACTTACCCAGTCTTGCTCCCAGCAACATCGCTGTGAGCTCTAGCTTTGGGATCGAGCAATCCTTCAGGGGTGTCACCCGCGCACGACTGGTGACCAGATTGACTTGGTCCCCGGCCACCAAATACGCTACTGCCCCATAGGCCCTGGAGGAGGCATCACAAAAGACGTGCAAGTCATAATCCCGCCCGGTGCACCCGATGGACCTGGGGAATGTGAACTCGTGCAATTCCGCTAGGTCTTTGTTAACCAGATCCCACTCCTGGCAGACTGTTTCTGGCAGTGGGTCGTCCCAACCTAGGTTCAGCTCCCAGGTCTGTTGTACTAGCATCCTCCCTCGAATGGTGATGGGTGTCAACAAACCCAAAGGATCGAAGGCAGTCTGCACTTTGCTCAGCAAAGACCTCCTGGTCAGCTTCCCTTCCCCATCAGGCTTCCTCTTTAGCCTAAGTCTGTCTTCCTTGACTTCCCACTCTAGTCCCAACACCGATGTTACCTCAGGCACTGAGTAGCCAGTATAGTCATGTTCCACCATGCCCCGCAACGTTGGATTGTTTGTCACCCATTCTCTCAATGGCATGTTAGCTGAGAGCATCTCCTGATTAGACTCTCGGTAAATATCCATCAACAGCCTTTCATCTGAGGTGGTACCCTGCATGTTGTCTACATAAAATAGGGTCTTCAGTAATTCTTTAAGCGGGCTGTTACAGTTCACAAGGTGGTAGTCTATGGTAGCCTGTAATAGGAATGGTGAACTAGTGGCACCAAACAACACTGCCCTGAATCTATAGGTATCATACCCTTGCTTGGGCATCTCCCTGTTAGCCAGCCACAAGAACCTTGTGTAGTCCCTATCCTGTGGCTGCAACCCAATACGTAGGAAGGCTTTGCTAATGTCTGCCGCATAGGCGTACTGTTCCGTCCTGAATCTCAACAACACATCTGCTAATTTCTGCGTCAGGGAGGGCCCTGTGAGCAGACAGTCGTTCAACGATGGCTCTCGGGGACTCGCCTGCGAGCTGCAGTTGAAGACTACTCTGATGGGAGTGGTTACCGACTCCTTGGTGACTGCCATGTGTGGAAGATAATGGGTGTTTTCCCCAGGGCTGGCATTGGGCACTTTCTCGATGAACCCAAGGGCCAGCTGTTCCTTAATAATATCATCATATTTCCCCACCAGACCCTTCCTGGTCAGGCTGTTCACCAATGAATTCAACTGACCACGTGCCCTCTTGAAATTAGTGGGCAGCGTTGGGTGGCCCGGTTTCCATGGGAGTCGCACCCAATACTGCCCGTCCCTGAACTGCACATGGTTCAAGTAATCTCGATACGTCTCTTCGTGTTCGGGGGGCGGCTGGTCACCTTTAATCCCTACTACATCCAGGTCCCATAGTTTATGGACCGGCTCACTGTCGGATATGCCAACTTGCGCCTCTGACAGGCCTTCGTGCACACCAATCTGCATCACCAGTACAGCCTCAGTCGCTGTAATACCAGAGCCCTCCTTTCCCGGGGTCGCAGGGAAGTGAGCTGGTATTCTGCCTCCTACGATGTACCCCGCTGGAGTCCTGTACAGGCCCACACCTTCCTTGATAACCCTTCTCGTAGACACGAACTCGTCTAGGTAATCCCCTCCTACCAATATGCCTACATTACTAACATTGTCTGTAGCAATGTCTGGTTCTGCTAGCTTCACACCCAACTCCCTCAAACGTTTGACTGCTTCAGCCAGTCCCCTAGTGGTAATGATATTGGGCAGCCTCTTCACCATCAAGGCTGAAATTTCCCGTCGATGCCCGGCTAACCTGACCGTCACATTGACTACTGGATAAGACCTGCGTGGGACTTCCCCACCAAACCCTTCCACCTTCATGTCAACTTTACCAACTGTCTCCAGCTTCAACCTAGTGGCTAGACTCTCCGCTATGAAGGATCTCTGTGCCCCACTGTCGAAGAACAAACGGGTTGTTTCAGACTTCTTCCCGTTCGCGACCACCGCCATTATGGTGGGCAAGGCCACCGAGCCTTGAAACTGCTCACCAGAACAAATTCTCGGTGCCGTACTCACCACACTCATCGTTACTTCTGACTTGTTCTTGCTCTCCGCCCTTTCTTGCGGTTTGCTCTCCTTAACTTGTGCTAATCCGGCATCATTAGGACACAGTGCACTGTGGTGCTTTCCCTTCCGGCAGCCCCGACACTCCCTGAGCATGGTGTTACAGTCCCTGGCAAAATGTTCTCCACAACACTTGAAACAAAGTCTCAACTCTCTTAGCCGTTGAACCCTTTGGTTATAGGTGGTGAAGCTTGAACACCCTGAACTAGCGTGTTCTTCATCACAAAACACGCACCGTCTCATACTGGCCGCTTTAGTGGCTTCTCCCTTGGCCCTGTGGGTGGAGGGTTCGCCCTGGGCATAATACGTGCCTACTTTAGTGGGAGGTGGTTTAGGTCTATCTCTCGAATGTCTGGGGAAGTCGACCGACTTCTCCTTGGTAGGTAATTTCTCCCCCTGACCTATGCTCAGGTGAGATATGAGATCCCCTAACCCTTCAACAATTTGGTCTATCGTGAACCTATTCGTCCGATGTTTTAAGTGTAACTCATGCACTGTCGTGCTAGCCAGTTTCCTCTGAATCACCTGGCTAAGGATCCATTTTGAATCATTCTCATCATGCAAATCTCTGAAACTATTGGACAAGCTCATAACCTCAATACGGAACTTCTCTAGACTTTGACGGTCATGTCGGCAAGCCTCTAGATCCAACAACCGATAAAGTATAGCTACCTTTATCTCCTCAGTGTTGCCAAACATGTCTTCTAATTGGTCTTTGGCATGTTGGTAATTAGCGTCAGTAATCGGGTAGTGCCGGACCAGATCTAAGGCTTTACCCTTGAGTTGCGACCGCAAATACTGCAACTTGACGGCATCTGACAAATCATTTCTGTCATCTATCTGGGCTCTAAACTGATCCCAGAAACCAATGTACTCTGTTAAGGTTCCGTCAAACGTTGGTAAATTCAGCTGGGGCAACTTGGGCAACATATTGACAGGTGTGTGGTTGTTTGGGGTACCTGCGGTGTTCAACACCATCCTTGGAATACTAGCCTTTAATGTACTTAACTTATCTTTGTACATATTCATCTCCTGATGACAATCTACATCATCCTTAGTGAATTCGTCCATAGCCTGCTGAAGACTTCCCTGGGATTCCTCATCCTCAATAGCCTGTAGCTCATATGCTGTGAATGCTTGTTCATAGGCTTCCCACTTTTCCCCCAAACTCTTCAAGCAGTTCTGCAAATCATCGCAGTCTACATTACTGCGTTGGCAAGTAGCCTTGCACCTGTTACGCGTTCTGTTCAGATGCCCTTTGTATGCTGCTACTGATCGTTTTAATTTTGTTAGCACTGAACCAGACTCTCCTGAACCCCCATCTGCCATTGTCGAAGTTTAATGAGGAGTGTGACACTAATTGTACTTTACCCAGTCCACCCCACAGCACGTCACGGTGTTAGGTAAGAATGAACGAGTCTTAAGGCTTCTCAACAAGCTTAACAATTCCCTTTGTTATATTGACTCTACTATGAATCAAAAATGTACACTGTTAGCTCTCAAATCCCAATCAAAATGTGTATCGATGTGAAAGCTTAACCTAGCACTTAACTGTACAATGCCAGCAAATAATTACAGGACTTAACCTAGTCTCAGGTATAATTCACAAATCCCACATTAACATGAATCAAAGATGATGAAAATCACAATAAAAGTGCAGTATACAAATTAAATCACTTGGTTAACACAAGTAAATTCAACAATTCAACTTGTGAAACAGTAAATAAATAATGTATGTAAACAGCTTGGCCTAACTGTGCCCAGCTTACTCTGTTTAGCGTGGATGGTTGGATAAGGTAAATCCTAACCTAGCTAGTGTGCTATAACTTAAACCTGGCTTTATAACTCCCTGTAAATAATAACTAGGTTAAATCTGTCCTAGCTACTATAACCTTTTGTAAATATTGCACAAGCCTAGCCTAACTGTGGCTACCTTGCAAATCCACTGTAAGTAATTAACACACAAGTCTCCTACTCTGGATTACTTGTAATCACTGTAAATAATTAAATTCACAAGCTTCTCTAGCCTACCTGGCCTGCCTGTAAATTACTGCAAATAACAACTTCTGTGTATAGTCAGCTTGGCCTAGCCTCTGAGTAACTTTGACCTAGGTGTGCTAACTTAAACCTAACTTTTTTAAAACTGGTTCCTAACTGTGGCCTAGCTATGATAGCTTAACCTGTGGCCTAGCTATGATAGCTTAACCTAACTTTCTTAAACTGGTTCTTAACTGTAGCCTAGCTATGATAGCTTAACCTAACTGTGGCCTAGCTATGATAGCTTAACCTAACTCTGTAAAACTGGTTCCTAACTGTGGCCTAGCTATGATAGCTTAACCTAGCTATTCCACATCCGGTTTTCGAAGGACCACTTTTGTGAAAATTTTGTCTGGGCTGCCTCCAAGTGAGTCGCCTACCCTGGCAAACTCTGTTGACACCGAGCTCTGAGATGGGTACCTCAGCCTCACAAGTGGCTTATAGGACAGATTTTTCACAAATGATTGGTATTGCAAGAAACCTCGCCTGCATGCACGTATAAAGGACTAACTTACTTGGTGTTGCAGCATATATCCTGATCTTCAACTTCCTAAGCCTAGCTTTAGCCCCCTAGGACTTCCCCTTGGGAATCACGTGCAACCGGGAGCATTAATTCCTGCAATATTCAATCGTTATTAGTGTCCTGCCTGCACCTCAGAAATTCCTATATCCAAGAGGGTATGTATCCCCTAGTATAACTATGCAGACTCAGACGCTAGCTTCAGACGACTCTGAGACGCTGGTACTTACTGGGCATACTCTCTCTGTAGCACGCCGAGCCCTCAGTCACTCAACTCACAATCTCCTAAGTCACTGGCCAGATCCTACGGGAAAAGGTGAATATCTCGTCTTACTGTATGGGCTGATGGAGGAGATCATCTACGGTACATCGAGGTGTCTCTACCAGATTTCCCCAGGTCTCAGATGTGAAGACACGTGGGGGCGCCGCCTGATGTTCACGGCACGTCTTGTCCAGTCGAAGTCTATCGTAAGAAGGACGCTATTCTGTCTTTGTGACCTGCGCCCCGCCATTCAAGCTAGGGCTGCCAGTTCTCCCTAGCTAACTTATCCTAATGTTTGCCTACATTATCGGCCTATTACTACCTATGTTAAGGTCTTAGGTCTACTCTATCATTATCTACAGATGCCTTAGTAAACCTAATATTAGTGTATTACCAGTAAACCTACCTACTCCTTCCCTGAAGAGTAAATCTATAAATTAAATAAGCTTACCAACCGCCAACCAGAGAATGCCTTGCTTGTTTGGGAGGGTTTAAGGGTCGCTCGGCTCAGACGACCAGACGCTCATGCTGGATCTGAGCTGTGGAACTATTTGGACCAAATAAATTTCCACAGAGGACTGTCTGTTTTATTTTCATTGGGGTTTCAGTCTTGCCCCCCAGGATGTGACCCCTACCAGCCGACTAATACTGAGGTACCTACTTACATGTCAAACATGTAAACATGTCAAACGTTTCCACTCGACCGGGGATTGAACCACAGACACTTGTCAGGCGAGAGCGTTGCCTACTAAGCCAAGGTTAGTGTTGCTCACTTATCTACAGTCAAGTGAAATACACATTTTTTTTGTAATAAACTTAATGAGATACTTACCTACATGCAACACGGTCCTTTACCTTATGTGAACCCATTTCAGATCTGTACCTTTTCAAAGTTGTAAAGATTTCATTTGGACACTTCTAGGTTTAGTTTAACCGTAATGCATCGCATAATTTGTGGCTTTCTTTTGTGCCTACTAATGTTTTACTACATGTAAACAACATTATTTATACCACATAAAAAATTAAAATTGTAATGTATCTTATCTTACTGTCCCCGGTGTGCCGGGTGTTAGGGGCCACTTAAGCGTCATCTGTGGTGGTCCGGAATAACCTCCAACAATGACAACAACAGCGTTTTGCGCCAGCCTTCGTCAGTAAGTTTATTCAGGTACAGGTACACATAAATATAGTTACATAAATTATCATATATAGCAGCATATGTGTAGATTACCTATGACGTCTCGCTGTTTTTTTTTTTTATCAGTAATAAATTTCCCCCGTTCTCTCTGGGACACCTGTTCCCATCATACTTTTCCGGCTGGGCACGTTACAAGACAGGCACGACTTACGAAATTGTAATGACACGATTGCAAACAAACCATCGGTTTAATTTTAGCCACCTCCATTTTTCCGCCTGCGGATAATTCATTTAATGGTTTTAGTGGAAAGCCGGTTACTGTGTGTAGGCGTCGCCATCTACTGAGGCTTGGTGAAGGTGGTCCATCTTGTCTGTTTGGAAACTTCTAGTTTTTATTTATAAAGGGACTCATGTTACCTCTCCATTCATCGCCCAGGTAATTTACACAGATGTTACTGATGCATGTTAATTTGTGCAACTGTTTATGTATACGTATACCTAAATAAACATAATTTTGTACATCGGGAAGCACGGCGCAATATGTAAGCTGTCACTTGCTCTTACAAACCCAACAGCTGCATGTTAGGTTTTAATAATAATGATAATAATAATAATAATAATAATAATTTTTATTTGGACATGATACGTAGTTGTACAAAGAATTATAGTAGTTGGGTGTACATGCCAAAAGCCCCTTGTATACAGAGTATTATGGGCAGGCTTAAAATTAACTTAAAATTAACTAAGCATTGATATATTCAGTGGTAAAAATTACAGTAAATAAATTACAACATGAAGTACAAATGAGTATTTTAAACTGAAATTTGAACATTTCATTAAGAAGCATTATATTGTACAAATTTGTAGCATTACAACGTATAACAAAATGATCAATATACTATATGAAGTCATATAATTTATTAATCCGATCAAATCGAATAAAATCAATGATTTATAGCGCAGAAACAGGTTATATTGTCATTAGATGAGTTACTGTGCATTCAAGAGAATGAATTATTGTATTACGTAATGTAATTAAAAAACAGTTTGATAGGGTTATCTTGTTATTAAGGTATTTTAAATACATTACGGCGGTTGTTCTCTCTCTTACAACATAAATGTATTTTAATTTGTACGTAATCTCAATAAATATTTAAAAAAGCGAATTTTGCTGTTCATATTAGAGAGGTTGTAAAATGAGTTGGAATTTGTGACCTGAGATACGAGTTTGAGTATAATTACGTATTTTTTGTAATGAAAATTGTTTTTTTTTTTTACATGTAACAGACATTTTATGGCTAGGTACTAACCACTTTGTGTTTTTGCAAATTTTCATATACTTGAGTTAGTTGTACCTCAGGGTATTGCCCTGGGTCCTCTTGTGATAATTTTGAAAAACCAAGTGATTTGTAAGGTGACATTATTTATGACTCGTGACAGTTAATTTTCAGAGTATCGCATCTGTTGTATGTAATTTTAAGTAAATTTTGTTGCAAAATATTGAGTTATAACTTGTCTACAAAATATAAGAGAGGCCATGCAGTAAGTCAGGGGAAGTTTCTTGATGCCAGTGAGGGGCTCTTGATCCAAGGAATTGGACCTTGTTGATCTCTTAGTATAGTCTTCTTATGTGGAGATGCAGTTTTTAAATTATTGCTTGTTTTAGCATTCATGATTTTATTTTGGTGGAACTATGCGTGTAGCTTATTTTTGTATTGTTTTAATTTATGAGCAGGTAATTATGTACTGATATATTGACATTATGGGTCAAGAATGGACTGCATATAGTGTGACAATAGTACAGAATAACAGTGTCAAGGACTGGGAGCACAGAGTTCATCAAAAACCCTCTAGCCAAAGGCGAGGCTGTATGTATGATATAATAAGAATAAGTTTATTTTGACATGATACATGGTTGTACAGAGGAATATAGTAGTTGGGTGTACATGCCAAAAGCCCCTTAGTGTGCAGAACATTTCGGGCAAACTTAAAAATAAACTTAAGATTAGAAAGGCAATAATAGTTAATATGGTCATTAGATAAGTTAGAGTTAGTACAAGAGAATTGAATATTCTATTAAGTAATGCTACATGGCTTTGATAAGTCTAGTAGAGAATAATTACACTATTGAATTAGTTTATAAAGATTACAGTATTACAATAGAACAGTTTAAAACAATTTACAATATGATGTATTACAATTTAGTACCATTTAAAACAATGAAATTTAGACATCCTAATTTTGAAGTAAGATAAGATTTCGTTCGGATTTTTAACCCCGGAGGGTTAGCCACCCAGGATAACCCAAGAAAGTCAGTGCGTCATCGAGGATTATATACACCTGGAAAATCCTAGAGGGACTAGTACCGAACTTGCACACGAAAATCACTCACTACGAAAGCAAAAGACTTGGCAGACGATGCACCATCCCCCCAATGAAAAGCAGGGGTGTCACTAGCACGTTAAGAGACCATACAATAAGTGTCAGGGGCCCGAGACTGTTCAACTGCCTCCCAGCACACATAAGGGGGATTACCAACAGACCCCTGGCAGTCTTCAAGCTGGCACTGGACAAGCACCTAAAGTCAGTTCCTGATCAGCCGGGCTGTGGCTCGTACGTTGGTTTGCGTGCAGCCAGCAGCAACAGCCTGGTTGATCAGGCGCTGATCCACCAGGAGGCCTGGTCACAGACCGGGCAGCGGGGGCGTTGACCCCCGAAACTCTCTCCAGGTAAACTCCAGGTAAACTTATTTCCATTGGGGTCCTTAATCTTGTCCCCCAGGATGCGACCCACACCAGTCGACTAACACCCAGGTACCTATTTGCTGCTAGGTGAACAGGACAACAGGTGTAAGGAAACGTGTCGAATGTTTCCACCCGCCGGGAATCGAACCCGGGCCCTCCGTGTGTGAAGCGGGAGCTTTAGCCACCAGGCCACCGGGCCTGGGATATCGAAGAGTGATTAGTGCCTCGTATTATGGCTGTGTGTTCTGTTACAGTTATCAAGGAGTAGTTTGAGAGGAGGGTTTATATTTGAGTGGGCTAAGAACACTCCCCTGTGGGAATCCAACAAGAATAGGTTGTGTAGTGGAGTTGGCTCCATTTGTGTATTCACACTGGGTTCTGTTGCTAAGATAAGATTTTAGGTAATTAAAAGAGTGTTCTCTGACCTCGTAATGTTCAAGTTTTAGGTGCAAAACGTCAAGGTCAGCTGTATCAGAAGCTTTTCATAAGTCTATGAAAAGTCATTCAGTTATGGGACAAATTTTACGAATTGTAGTTAACTGATTAAGCTTTTGTTGCCTGTACTGTTATGCTTGTTACCTTTTTCTGCTGTGGGGAAAGTAATGGGTGTAACCTTTCCAACCACTGTTAATTCTTTTCATTGTGTCATGCAAGCTGCACCTTCTCTGGATAATGTAATAACCAAACAGTACCTGGAGTTTACCTGGGGAGGGTTTTGGGGGTCAGTGCCCCCGTGGCCCGGTCTGAGACCAGGTCTCATGGTGGATCAGGGTCTGATCTTTAACATATATCCCCATTATACCTTCAGTAACAAGATTAGTGAAATATCTGATGAAAACTCTACATTTGACTGCATATTCATGAAAAGTGACCTCTCAGAGGGAATAAAGCAGAAGAGACAGGCAAAACTGAGTAATGATTCATATATGGAATGCACTAACTAGAGTTCATTATAAAATAATAAACATTTCCAGGAGTAATGTTCATCTGAACTCGTATTATACTACCATAACTGCATTGAGATCACTGATACTCTACAAACAATGGACTGTAATTGTATGATTAATATTGATAAGATTAGACAGCATGATAAAGCTACACCCAGACAATTGTTGGATGTCATGTGTGATTGATATGCACCACTGACACTTCGACTTTGATTCATTGGCATATTACATGTGAATTTTGCAGTGACTCCTTTTATAGTGTTTTTATAATAGTATAAAAGAAAAGAAAATTTAGAAAATAAAATTAGCAGTATGAGTGATCCTGTTCTCCAAAACATTTCTCCATATGACCTTGCAAAACAAATTTTACCTCAGGAAAAGGAAAGATCTGGGATACAGGAAATTAATCACAGATCTTCCCTGACAAAGCAGTCTGAGGAGAAATTGAACAATCAGAGGGTATCCAACAATGCACAGGATGAAAGTTTGGTTCCATCAGCAGATGTTGGCACTCAAGACAATAATTGTCATGTGTCTCCAGAGACTTTAAATTTTACACTCAATAGTATGAAGGAAAAAGAATATTCAGGTATAGCTTATTCTGACTGGTACAACCGTTTTGATCAAAGAGAAGTGAGAGAGAGGAAAGACTCAGACCAAAAGGACACATCAGGCAGTGGCTACATTACTTGTCATTCAACAGGTGAAGATGAGGTAGATGGCTTTATGTAAGTATTTGAAATGCAATTCTTCATTAAAGTATTAAATGTTTTAATGCCTCAAGGGTGTGCCATAATGTTGGTGAAAGGATCTTGAGACAAAAAATTTGAATTATCCTCCCCTTCCTTGGATCAAACCTGATTTTCCCTTATTCTCTAAGTGTTGTATGGCCCCCATGGGTACATGTGTCCCAACGAATATAATAATAAATAACAAAGAGGCACAATACTGTGACTGGACCAATGCACAGATAACCTACACATAGGAGAGAGGAGCTTACGATGACGTTTCGGTCCGACTTGGGCCGGAGAAAAAATTCTTTTCCTTCCCCATGGAGATGAAAGGAAATAGATAAGAATAATAACTATTAAGAAAATAAAAAAATTTAGATGGGTGTGTATACATATACTACATGTAAATGTACATGTATATGTAGTGTAACTTAAGTGTAAGTAAAAGTAGCAAGATGTACCTGTTTTCTTGTGTGTTTATGAGACAGAGAAAAGACACCAGCAATCCTACTATTGTGCAGAACAACTACAGGTTTCCGTTTCACACACATTTGGCAGGACAGTAGTACCTCCCTGAGTGGTTGCTATCTATCAACCCACTACCATGAAGGGATTCAGGAAAATTGGTTAGCTGGACTTGAGTCCTGAAAGTGGGAAGTACAGTGCCTGCACTCAGAAGGAGGGGTGGAGATATTTTTTAGTGTAGGCACACTTCTGACAAGACAGTGATGGAGTGAGTGGTGATGAAAGTGTTTCTTCTTTTTTGGATCACCCTTCCTTGGTGGGAAATGGCTGATATGTTAATAAAAAAAAATTAGTGATCTAATAAATATTGTACTGCATTAATTATTTAGATTTTAATAAACATTATTACATTAAAAGCTCAATTTAACAAACCCTGATTTAACAAATTTTGGATTTAATGGACAAAATCCAGAAACAACAAAGTTTGTTAATTCCAGCATTGTACATTATTGATACAATCTGTTGGATAAATTTATTTCAGATTTAACACCATAGGGGTCATACAGTGCCTAAGAAATGGGAGATGATGAGGTTTGATCCAAGGAAGGGTACCTACAATTCTTTGAATCAAGAGCTCATCACCAACACCAAGGCATCCCTCTCTTGAAGGGATTGCCCTGTAAGATTAGACTTCAAAGTCAAACCACAAAAGACCTCCCAATGATCTGGAGGATAGATCTTGTAGGTTTAGGATGGATGTAAGTTCATATATTTCTTGGTAAATATTAGTCAAGCAGTAGAGTTCAGTCTCAGAATGAATCTCTATGTTTGAATGTTATATTAAGTTTGCATTATGCACCATAGGCTGGGAACATATCTATCATTTATTTGACATAACTTAAAAGTAAATTTTGTTATGCCGTAATTATTATTACATATAGTATTACACAAATAACCTGCACTTAGGAGAGAAGAGCTTATGACGATGTTTCGGTCTGACTTGTACCATTTACAAAGTCACACTAACAAAAACTTCAGAGCACCCATGACTTAACCTGATTCTTTTTTCCCCTTCTCCCTCTTCCCCTTTCCTCTTTCCTCTTTCTCCTTTGGGCTATCTTTCTTCTGCCTTGGGGATTTGGTCCATTATTATTATTATTTCCCCCCCATCCATGTTCCTGTTCCTACCCTTTGTGGGCTCCTAGCTCCCTTGCAGTGCTCCTCTTTCTTAGTACAGTGGACCCCCGGTTAACGATATTTTTTCATTCCAGAAGTATGTCCAGGTGCCAGTACTGACCGAATTTGTTCCCATAAGGAATATTGTGAAGTAGATTAGTCCATTTCAGACCCCCAAACATACACGTACAAACGCACTTACATAAATACACTTACATAATTGGTCGCATTGGGAGGTGATCGTTAAGCGGGGGTCCACTGTATTTGACTACTACTACTACTACTACTACTATTACTACCACTACCACCAGATCTACCACTACTACTACTACCACCACTACTCTTCTTCCCTTCCTACTGCCTCTCTTGTCCCATCCCTGTCTGCTGGCCTGTATGTACTCCTTCCTTCTCTCCTCTTTGTTAGTGTGACTTTGTAAATGGTCCAAGTTAGGCCGAAATATCGTTGTAAGCTCCGCTCTCCTATGTGCAGGTTATTTGTGTAATACTATATGTAATAATAATTACGGCATAATGAAATTTACTTTTAAGTTATGTCATATAAATGATAGATATGTTCCCAGCCTATGGTGCATAATGCAAACTTAATATAACATTCAAACATAGAGATTCATTCTGAGACTGAACTCTATTGCTTGACTAATGTTTACCAAGAAATGTATGAACTTACATCCATCCTAAACCTACATGATCTATCCTCCAGATCATTGGGAGGTCTTTTGTGGTTTGACTTTGAAGTCTAATCTTACAGGGCAATCCCTTCAAGAGAGGGATCCCTTGGTGTTGGTGATGAGCTCTTGATTCAAAGAATTGTAGGTACCCTTCCTTGGATCAAACCTCATCATCTCCCATTTCCTAGGCACTGTATGACCCCTATGGTGTTAAATCTGAAATAAATTTATCCAACAGATTGTATCAATAATGTACAATGCTGGAATTAACAAACTTTGTTGTTTCTGGATTTTGTCCATTAAATCCAAAATTTGTTAAATCAGGGTTTGTTAAATTGAGCTTTTAATGTAATAATGTTTATTAAAATTTAAATAATTAATGCAGTACAATATTTATTAGATCACTATTTTTTTTTTATTAACATATCAGCCATTTCCCAGCAAGGAAGGGTGATCCAGAAAAGAAGAAACACTTTCATCACCACTTACTCCATCACTGTCTTGTCAGAAGTGTGCCTACACTAAAAAATATCTCCACCCCTCCTTCTGAGTGCAGGCACTGTACTTCCCACTTTCAGGACTCAAGTCCAGCTAACCAATTTTCCTGAATCCCTTCATGGTAGTGGGTTGATAGATAGCAACCACTCAGGGAGGTACTACTGTCCTGCCAAATGTGTGTGAAACGGAAACCTGTAGTTGTTCTGCACAATAGTAGGATTGCTGGTGTCTTTTCTCTGTCTCATAAACACACAAGAAAACAGGTACATCTTGCTACTTTTACTTACACTTAAGTTACACTACATATACATGTACATTTACATGTATATGTATACACACCCATCTAAATTTTTTATTTTCTTAATAGTTATTATTCTTATCTATTTCCTTTCATCTCCATGGGGAAGGAAAAAATTCTTTCCTTCGTTAGTCATCCGTGTCGTAAGAGGTGACTAAAATGCCAGGAGCAATGGGCTAGTAATCCCTTGTGTATAAATTACTAAAAATAATAATCAGAAAAACTTTATAAAGCTAAAGCAATATTAATTGTATATGTATTTCTGCATAGAACTGTGTTCCCAGTGAAGAGATTAAAAATGTTGCATTAGTGAAACACTGTAAAGCGGGGCCCTCCTGTAAATACCTGTACAACCAATTCTACCTTTTGTATCATACTATGTACTATAAATTTTTTTTATTATTTTTTTATTATCACACCGGCCGATTCCCACCAAGGCAGGGTGGCCCGAAAAAGAAAAACTTTCACCATCATTCACTCCATCACTGTCTTGCCAGAAGGGTGCTTTACACTACAGTTTTTAAACTGCAACATTAACACCCCTCCTTTTTTTACAGATCAAATATCAAGGAAATAATGTCTCGCCAACGTTCTGAATCCGTTGCTTCCCTGGATTATTATCGTTCACAAGATACCAGTTTGCAGGTACAGTTTGTAGTGCATATTTTGATTCTTTACAGCTGTTTGTGATGAATATAACATGCTTCACAACATGGAGCTTGGAGTAGAATAAGTTTGTGATTACCTGTTTGTAGTTTTGCTCCTGAATAAAGCTGTATTTGTGGTGTCCAGTCTTCAATGTTTAGTTTGTAATATGCAGTAATTGCTTCACATTTCCAGTAGTATTAAAATACTGTGGAACCTTGACTTACGAGTTTAATTCGTTCTGTGACCTAGCTCGTAATTCAATTTACTCGTACTATATCAAATCAATTTTCCTCATTTAAATTAATTGAAAAGCCATTAATCCATTCCTGCACTCTGGAGACAAGACAAAATGCTTGAATATGACACTAATATCAACTGTACGGCTTATTTAATTATCACAATTCATCTAATATGAAATAATAAATAATATAATTATCACAGAAACATGATATACTACATATACTCTAGAATAAATAAAATAGGCCATGATATGGTGGTAGAGGCAGCGGCGGAAGTGTCCACCATTTCCTCTCTAACTTTGACTATATTATCTTCCCATGCTCTTATTGTAAGAGAAAATGGAGTATTTGTGAGGCTAATTGCAGAAATATCACATATAAAAACAATAAATCATAATACATATGATTTAAACTGTTTATATAAAGTGTATATGTACTAACACACTTGGAGCAGGGATGGTGGGGGATGTTGAGGGTGGAGGATGTTGAGGCTGCAGCATATGATGTCAGTGACCCTGTAAACCTCCAACAACATTGTTTTGTTTAATCACTGAACATAACTGATACAACTTTAGTATATACATGTCGTAGATGTACTAAACTGGTATTGCCTGGCTAAGTCCATGGAAATCAGCGTTTTTTTTCTTCTTAGCACTGTCCTTTGCACTTATTTTCTTAGGACCCATGGTTAGAAAAAAGAAATTTGGCCAAATGACTTAAAAAAAAATGCAAGCAAGCATGAGAGAACTGCTCCTACAGCAATGTAAATGTGTACTGCTTACCAGACGTTTTGGCATCAGCTGTGCCAACTAGCGGCAGCATTCTGAATTATTATTATGTACGTATTAAGTATTATTATTATTATTATTATTAGTTTAGGGAACTGAAGCTCTATCACAAATAATAATAATAATAATAATAATAATATTATTATTATTATTAATTTAGGTAACGAGAACTGATCCAATTCCCTAGATCAAGAGCCCCTCACCAGCATCAAGGAGCCTTGATGCTGGTGAGGGGCTCTTGATCTAGGGAATTGGATCTGTGCTCTAGTTACCTAAATTAGTAATAATAATAGTAATAATAACTAATAATTATTATTATTATTATAACGAACGCTGCCAACTCAGTGCACCGTTTACCTCGCTGTGGGAGCAGTTCTCTCATGCTTTGCTTACATTTTTGACAGTCATTTGGCCAAATTTCGTTTTTCTAAGCATGGGCCCTAAGAAAATAAGTGTAAAGGACAATGCTGAGACGAAAAAGAGGATGATTTCCATGGAAATACAGCATGAAATTATAGATAAACAAGCGAGGTGTCCATGTTTTGCATTGATGGGGAAGCAGGGGGAGCTGGCTCGTAACTCAAATGGTGGCTCATAACTCAGAGCAAAAAATCGACCCAGGGACGGCTCATATCTCAAAAAGCTTGTACGTTGGGACACTCGTAAGTCAAGATTCCACTGTACTTAATACAGTGTACCTCTTTTCAGATCCCATTCCAGCAGTCTACCACAATTTATGAAGGAACACTGTACGTACTAAACTTTCTAGCATTTTGTGATATTTTTTATTCATACTATACAAGGGTGGTGCCAGAATTTCTGTACTGGAGGGGCTTAAGGGTGGCTCTGATTTGGAGGGAGGGAGGGCTAGGTTTGTTTGAAGCAGCATTATTATTACAGTATTACTATTTTTATTTGGGGGGTATAAAGCCTCCCCAAACCCCCTCTTGGTGCTACCACTGATACTGTAGCTTATAACTGTATCCTGTTCTTTCTATTGATAGTGCTAAAATATCCTTCACATTTCAGATAGCAGCAAGAGAGGAACTACAGGATCGAGGACAGTATTCTGCAAGTAATGGAAGACAAATGCAGCAGTCACGGAGACTACCATTCTGGCTCTGGTTCATTATAGCCAAGAGTCTGGGTATCAAGCTTCATGCTGAAGACAAACCAATTATTGCTACTGTCCTATACACCATTACATTTATGAGTGCATTAGGTGAGTCCTTCTCCTGTTATAGAAGAACATGCATACACTATTGATATTTTTATTTCTTCAATTTTTTGCTGCTATATCTTATTGATGTGTTCATTTGTTTCCACTTGGAGCTGTTGAAATTATTAACCCTTTGAGGGTTTCGGACGTACTAGTACGGCTTACGACCCAGGGTTTTTGACGTACTAGTATGCCTAAATTCTAGCGCCCTCAAATCTAGTGGGAGAAAGCTGGTAGGCCTTCATATGAAAGAATGGGTCTATGTGGTCAGTGTGCACAGTCTAAAAAAAATCCTGCAGCACACAGTGCATAATGAGGAAAAAAAACTTTGACCGTTTTTTTGGAATAAAACAGCGACTTTGCACTGTATTTTCGTATGGTATTTATTGTTGTATTCTAGTTTTCTTGGTCTCATTTTATAGAATGGAAGACATATTACAGAAATTGAGATGATTTTGACTGGTTTTACAATGAAAGATACCTTGAAATTGAGCTCAAAGTAGCAGAAATGTTCGATTTTTACCAAATTTCAAAAGTAAACAAATCATGCCAATGGTCCAATACACGTCAACTGGTGAGTCTAATATTCTTTCACAAGTGTGCCAATAATATTTGTACAATTTTTTATACTAATGCAGTAGTCTGCATAACAGTAAATCTTATATTTTTTGTGAGAATAAAAATTCAAAGTGGAAAGCAAAAGAATATAAGAGGGGCCTTGAGACGTGACTAATGACCAGAGGAAATGTCATTTTAGTGTCAGGAATGTCTTTCTTATTTATTCTGGACCCTATTCGGAAATTGGCATCTTTTGAAATTTGTATGAAATTGGCAAAATTGCTAAATTCTGACCACTGTACTGGATAGTTGAATTTCATAAATGGGTGGTTTCTTGCACCCATTCGATAGAAAAAATGGAGTTCTAGCGAAACATTCATGTTTTTTGTCGACTAGTACAGTGGAATTGGCCGAAAATGGGGCTCAAAGTGGGCAAAATCGCCGATGCGTAAATATCCCCGAGACCGCTAACTTCGCGAGAGCATAATTCTGTAAGTTTTCCATCAAATTTCAAACTTTTGGTGTCCTTATGATCGGGAAAAGATTCTCTATCTTTTCATAAGAGAATTTTTTTTTTTTTTTTTTTTTTTTAAATTTGGCCGACCCTGAGAACGAGTTTCGGAGAGGGCCTGTCGACCCTCAAAGGGTTAATAAATTAATGCAAATTGTACACATTGATTTTTATACATCTCAATGATAATTTCATTATTTGTTTGACAATTTTTATTGTATTTTTGTAAGAAAAAAAATGAAAAATGTATTTTAATGATATTTGCATCAACTGTACATTTAATCTGTGACTGGCCTGTGACCAGACTTCCCTGATGATTTTCTGATCACCCAGAGTATTACCTTGAACAGTTATGGACTCTGTAAACAATTTTAAGGTGTTTATAATCTTATGTCTGCCAGACATACACTGCATAACTGTGGCCTTTTTATGTATGATAAAACCTTTATGTAATGTAATACAGTGTATCATGGAAAATAAACTTTATTTTAACCTTCAGGCCCACATAGCCATTACAGCAAGGCTTATAGGCACCTCCTGCAGTAACTTGTCTGAATGTTGACATAATGTTCTCTTACCTTGCTTATTGCATCTCTACTTTTTTCATTGAGTTTATACTTCTTTCATATCTCAAGCTCTATGTTGTTACTTTAGTGTGCAGAATAGATATTCCATGTGTAATATGATATACAGTATTTCTTTACTCCATTCTAGAGAATACATTCTGAATGCTTTGAAGCTGTCTCTGAAGTTTGAAAATTTAGTTGACCCTATGAGAGCAGCAAATTAGCTGTACTATAAATTATATGTGTGCTTTTTGCTCAGATATTTCATCTGTTATGAAAGGGAGTGTAAACACAACAGTATTCCAAATGACAGAGTATAACTTCCTAGTCATTGGTGTTGCATCTTTTGTTTTAAATGTTTTGCATTCACCAGATTGTTTTCCTATTCTTTGCTACATATGTTTTGTTGTGTCTGATTGTTAGGACATCTGACATTAGTATGTCTACAGCATTTTTTTATGTTCCGTCTCTTTCTTTCTTCTTTCAACAAACTGGCCATATCCCACCAAGGCAGGGTGGCCTAAAAAGAAAAACATGAGTTTCTCTTTTTAATTTTAGTAATATATACAGGAGAAGGGGTTATTAGCCTCTTGCTTCCAGAATTTTAGTCATCTCTTACGACACACATGGCTTACGGAGGAAGAATTCTGATCCACTTCCTCATGGAAAATGTTCCTTATCTCTTAAGACAAAATCTGACTTCCATATACTGTACTGTACTTATTTTAGGCTCTTTATTCTTTACACATCAGAGCACTTGGAATTTGTCACTACTAAGCATCATATTTTCTTTGCTGTCCATTGAAATATTTTGTTGATATTTGATTGTTTCAGTGTCTTCTATTAGGGTAACTTTCATGATTATTTTGGAATCAGCTAAAGAAGACATAGCTGTTATATGTTTTCTCTATATTTACTCTGAAGATGAGAGAGAAAAGTTGCCAGGACAATGCTTTGTGGACCTGATTTTTTTAAAGTACTCAGAATGAATTTGACTTTGTTTACTGTCACTCAGTGATCTGTATTAGTAACTTGAATATCCACTTTCCTCTGTCACTTATTATGTCTTTGATCTCATTTTACAAAGATTTGCAAAATGTGTAAAATACATTGAAAATGATTTTTTGCCTGTTTCCCAGTGATTTTGTTGTAGTGGTTCAATAATTATGAGAGATATAATCATTCTGCTATAAACCTTTGGTGACCTGAGTTGTGTAGCTCAGGCTTTTTCCTTAAACCAATACATGTAGGTATAATTTTTTAGTACTCTCAAGGACCTTCATGATACATGATATTAGTAATACTGGTCTGTAGGTTTTTCCTGTAATCTTTCTTCTTCACACCTGAATCTACAATAAGATTTTTTCCCAAAGCACACTTAGTTTCTGTGCATATGATATTTTGCATTATTTTTATAAATACAGCATTCCAGGAATAGTCCCATTGCTTGATGAGTGCATGGTCATGTTTTCAATTTTTTTAAATCTTTGTATCTAGTACAGTGGACCCTTGGCTAACGAACGCATCGCATAAAGTTAAATCCGCCCAACAAAGTGTTTGAGCGTAAAAATTTTGGCCTGGCTAATGGTAAAAAACTCGCCCAGAGTGATTCATCCCGAACCTGTCCGTCCAGCCTGAGTGCCTCAGCTGCCCTGCTGTCATTGTTTACAAGCCAGGGTGGCCAGTTTCATGCATGCATTCAATACATTTTGTATTATTCCATTGTTTATAGTGCTTGTAACTGCTAAATAAGCCACCATGGGCCCAAAGAAAGCTTCTGGTGCCGACCCTGTGGTAAAAAGGGTGAGAAATACTATCGAAATACTATCGTACCACCGTCAGCTGGTGCTGCACCACCGTCAGCTGGTGCTGCACCACCGTCAGCTGTACTACTTGAAGATGTGGAGAGACTGTTGTTGGTGTGGCTTAATGAGAAACAATTACCGAGAAACGACCCCCAGAGGGTTAGCCATCCAGGATAACCCAAGAAAGTCAGCGAGTCATCGAGGATTGTCTAACTTATTTCCATTGGGGTCCTTAATCTTGTCCCCCAGGACGCGACCCACACCAGTCGACTAACACCCAGGTGAACAGGAAAAAAAATGCCTGGAACTAGTGCTCATATTGGTGAATTTAAGGCCAGCAAAGATTGGTTTGAGAGATTTAAGAATTGTAGTGACATACACAGTGTGATAAGGCATGGCGAAGCTGAAAAATTCCAATCCCAACAAGTGTTCAATTGTGACGGAACAGGCCTGTTCTGGAAGAAAATGCCAAATAGGACCTACATTACTCAGGAGGAAAAGGCACTCCCAGGACACAAGCCTATGAAAGACAAGCTAACTTTCTTGTTTTGTTGTAATGCTAGTGGGGATTGCAAAGTGAAGCCTTTACTCATGTATCACTCTGAAAATCCCAGAGTGTTCAAGAAAAACAGTGTCTCATCACTCATCAATACTCCTCAATAAAGATAAGTGTCATTTTAACATTTATTTATATAGTAATTGTGCATGTCTCATTGTTTTTGTAGGGAAATGTATATTTCATGAAAAAAAAAATTATTTTTTTAATACTTTTGGCTGTCTGGAATGGATTAATTGGATTTCTATTATTTCTTATGGGGAAAATTAATTCGGCTAACAATAATTTCGTCTAATGATGAGCTCTCAGGAATGGATTAATATTGTTGGCCGAGGGTCCACTGTATCTAATATCACATAGCATTCATAGAGGGAGTAGAGTGTGAACAGTTTCTAGGTCTTCAACTGTTATGATGTAGATTGATTTGCTAAATATATATTCATACTATTTTTTCAGGATTTTGCTCATTCATTTGTCATCAGCAAATATATGTACCTCTTGTAAGTAAAAGACAAGTATTGTACGGGGTTTTCTTTTTTGATTTTGCCTGTAAATATGTTTTTAGATCTTTCACAATAAACTGAATGGTTTTTTATTCCTTTTGTGTTTCTTCCATCATATATGAATGTTTTAGTTTCTGCTCCTATCAGTGATTTCTGTGTAGATTTTTCCTTCTTTTATCATTGCATTTGGTGTTTTGAGCGGCTCCTCAGTTTTTCAACTATTTTCTTCTGTAAAGTGCTCTCTTTCTAAATTTCTGTCTTCCAACTATCTCTTTGGGACATTTTATAGACATTGTATGTTTCTGCACTTAGCTTTTATGTATTGGCTTGGGTTTAAATTACACTAGCATATATATATATATTTTTTTACCACACCAGAAGTCTCGCATTAAGGTAAGGTGATCCCAAAACAGGAAAAGCATTCACCATCATTCATTTAAATGCTATTATGCTAGAAGTGTGCAATCATCACAATTCAAATAATCCTCCACACTTCAATAACCATCCATGCCCCTCCTTTAAATGCAGGCAGTACAGTACTGTATATGTCTTGCCTCCAGGACTTGAGTCTGACTAACCAGTTTTCCTGAATGTATGCTACCTTGTTCACACACTAACATCATGTCAGATTCTACAAACCACTTGTCTCCACCCACTTTAATCCAGCACTAACACGTGCCTGCTTTATGCTCAAACCCTACTACATAAAATACACTTCACACCCTCCCAGCAGATTTTCCTAGGAAGACCCCTACCCCTCTTTCCTTCCATTCTAGATTTATACACACCCTTTTGGTCATCCTATTCTTCTCCATCTTTTCTTCACCCTTAAACTGTCAAAACGTAGATCTACGTTTGCACTCATAGCGCTCCAAACGTAGATCAACGTTTTATTTTTCATTCCTTCAGATTTGGCACAATAGGCTTGAGTCACCTAGACATGAAAGAATGGGTCTGTGCACTCAGTGTGCACACTATTAAAAAAATCTGGGAGCACTTAGTACCTTGTGGGAGCACAAGTTCAATTGAGCGCCAGCTAGAGCAAATAGCTTGGCAAACACCGGGAATTCACTGATGCCATGTCGCATTAACACTCCCATTTTAAGAGGAAAGTAAAAATAGGTTAGATAAATACATGAGTGAGTATGGGTGAATGTGAGTTGAACCTGACTAGCTTGTGCTACTAGGCCTGATGTCATGCTCCTTCCTTCAATGGATGTGACCTGACAAGGTGGGTCATTGGTCTAAGGTGGGGGGGGGAGGGTGACATGTACCTGCCTTGCATGGGTCAGTAGGCCTGCTGCAGTGTTCCTTCTTTCTTATGTTCTTATATATTCGGCAGGCTGGCCGGCTGGCTTGCTTTGACTGTCTCTGGCTGTCTCTCTGTCTATACAGTGGTCCCTCGTTTTTCATAATTAATCCGTTCCTGGAGGAGCTACTATAAACAAAATTTACGATTTGCGAATCAATTTTCCCCATAAAAAATAATGTAAATACAATTAATCCGTTCCTGACACCCAGAAGTATTAAAACAAAAAAAATTTTTTACATGAGATATACATGTAGTACATAAACAATACAATGGGAAATGATGAATGAAACATTAACAGCATAACACTTACCTTTATTGGAGATTCTTCTTAGTGTATAGGAGACTGGAGGAGGAGAGAGATTGGATTGTTTACAGTGTGGAAGGGGAATCCCCTTCCAGCAACACCTCAGGTACCAATTGCTTCTCTGGGGTTGCTTCTCTTCTCTGTTTCTTAATGCCACTAGGACCACCTTGAGAGTCACTCTAGTCCTGTCTCGCAAAGTAATGTGGAGAGAGCTCTGTTTCTGGCGTCTCTTTAACACTTCCCTAAAATGGCCCAAGACTTTGTCACTGTACATATTTCTCACCTTCTTTACCACAAGCTTGGCACTAGGAGCTTTCTTTGGAGCCATGGTAGCTTATTTAGTACTTGCAAGCACTAAAATGAGTGGAATATTATGAAATATTTCGTAGGAGCACTTGAGGGGCCCTTCACTCACTGGTAAACAATGCCAGACTGGCTGGGTAGGGAGGCTGCCTTGGCTCACACCGTGCGTACGCGTCCCGGACGAACTACTATTCGCGAGTCAACCTATGAAAAGCGAGTCCATGTTTATACAAAAATACCCCTATGATTGGCGAAATTTACGATTGCCGAGAACTACGAAAAGCGAGGGACCACTGTATCTCTGTCTATCTATATCTCTGTCTATCTATATATCTATCTATATCTCTATCTGTCTATCTATATCTCTGTCTCACATGTACACATAAGTACAGTTATTATACATGGTGTGAATTACCTAGGATAATCCAAAAATTCCAGGCAGATAGACAGACAGTTAGATAGATAGATACAGACAGACAGACAGATAGATAGAAACATGTTTGTGTGTATCAGTGAAAACAAATAAAGCCAGGGATCCCCCGAGCACCCATTTATCAAATGTCACCGAGCTTATAACAGATGTCATAACACGATTCTTCAAGGAGTTTGGTATCCTATACTCCAGGCAGACAGAAAGACAGATAAGCAGAGACAGACAGACAGGCAGGCAGATAGACAGATACAGATAGATAGGCAGACAGACAGACAGAAATAGACAGAGAGACAAGACATGTTTGTGTGTAACAGTGATAACAAATACAGTGAGGGTTAGCTGGAGCAGTGGGCATTTATCAATTGTCACTAGGCTGTCAACAGTATAGGGATGCCTTTCATAACAACATGCTTAAAGGTATATGCCAGGGTGTCTAATACATTGCTGGGACCTACAAATACTTTGTATATAGTATTTCTAAACAATAGTAAATAACCCAAGCAGGTGTAAATGTTCACCTGTCAATGTGATTATGACTATTTGAGCACTATTTCAGTACCTAATATTAGTGTCAGAACAAAGATTGGCTTGAAATTACAAGAACTATTATAAATTGTAATTATCAGAACATAAAAAAAATATAAATTAAAACAAAAACGAGAAAAAAGGTACAGGTCTCCCTCAACATTCACGTTTTCAACTTTCACGGGCTTCACACATTCGCGAATTCCCAACCGCCAAATTCCCAGCCACCAAATTCCCAGCCGCCAAATCATATTTAAGTTTCCCATCACCTGTGAGTCCCTACAACCCTCCCTCCGACCCCTGCAACTGGCAGCCAGCCTTCCCACCACTCAGTGTGGTGAGTGTTTTGTTTGTTCATTATTTGCTATTAAACTACAGTATAAATAATGTAAACCCATTCATGACTGCATATTGGAATGGCTATTCGGACAGGTATTAGACGGTGACATCATGTGTTTACTCTCGAACACTGCAAAGAATTAAACATTTCTGCTACAGCTAATAATAATAATAGTAATAATAATAATAATAATAATAATAAATATGATATAATTGAAGAAGGAAATTGTACAAAAATACAAGGGAGTGGTTGACACATCGTCAGTGTGACTTTGTTTATGCTGGAGTGAACATTAGTCTCCCTGCTCTTCCAAACATTTCACAATAATTCATTGTGTTTGGTGCTTGTAGATTGAGTGTGACTGGAGTGGTAAAGGCAGTGATTGAGGCAATGGTATTTAATAACATACATGTAATAATAATACATGTTAATAATAATATGTACTATTATTATTTATAACATATATGTTAAGATGTTAAGTGAATGTATTGGAGCCTTTGAACCAAGTGAGAGAGTAATTGTGGTAGGGGACCTGAATGCTAAAGTAGGAGAAACTTTTAGAGAGGGTGTGGTAGGTAAGTTTGGGGTGCCAGGTGTAAATGATAATGGGTACCCTTTGATTGAACTTTGTATAGAAAGGGGTTTAGTTATAGGTAATACATATTTTAAGAAAAAGAGGATAAATAAGTATACAAGATATGATGTAGGGCGAAATGACAGTAGTTTGTTGGATTATGTATTGGTAGATAAAAGACTGTTGAGTAGACTTCAGGATGTACATGTTTATAGAGGGGCCACAGATATATCAGATCACTTTCTAGTTGTAGCTACACTGAGAGTAAAAGGTAGATGGGATACAAGGAGAATAGAAGCATCAGGGAAGAGAGAGGTGAAGGTTTATAAACTAAAAGAGGAGGCAGTTAGGGTAAGATATAAACAGCTATTGGAGGATAGATGGGCTAATGAGAGCATAGGCAATGGGGTCAAAGAGGTATGGGGTAGGTTTAAAAATGTAGTGTTAGAGTGTTCAGCAGAAGTTTGTGGTTACAGGAAAGTGGGTGCAGGAGGGAAGAGGAGCGATTGGTGGAATGATGATGTGAAGAGAGTAGTAAGGGAGAAAAAGTTAGCATATGAGAAGTTTTTACAAAGTAGAAGTGATGCAAGGAGGGAAGAGTATATGGAGAAAAAGAGAGAGGTTAAGAGAGTGGTGAAGCAATGTAAAAAGAGAGCAAATGAGAGAGTGGGTGAGATGTTATCAACAAATTTTGTTGAAAATAAGAAAAAGTTTTGGAGTGAGATTAACAAGTTAAGAAAGCCTAGAGAACAAATAGATTTGTCAGTTAAAAATAGGAGAGGAGAGTTATTAAATGGAGAGTTAGAGGTATTGGGAAGATGGAGGGAATATTTTGAGGAATTGTTAAATGTTGATGAAGATAGGGAAGCTGTGATTTCGTGTATAGGGCAAGGAGGAATAACATCTTGTAGGAGTGAGGAAGAGCCAGTTGTGAGTGTGGGGGAAGTTCGTGAGGCAGTAGGTAAAATGAAAGGGGTAAGGCAGCCGGGATTGATGGGATAAAGATAGAAATGTTAAAACCAGGTGGGGATATAGTTTTGGAGTGGTTGGTGCAATTATTTAATAAATGTATGGAAGAGGGTAAGGTACCTAGGGATTGGCAGAGAGCATGCATAGTTCCTTTGTATAAAGGCAAAGGGGATAAAAGAGAGTGCAAAAATTATAGGGGGATAAGTCTGTTGAGTATACCTGGTAAAGTGAATGGTAGAGTTATAATTGAAAGAATTAAGAGTAAGACGGAGGATAGGATAGCAGATGAACAAGGAGGCTTTAGGAAAGGTAGGGGGTGTGTGGACCAGGTGTTTACAGTGAAACATATAAGTGAACAGTATTTAGATAAGGCTAAAGAGGTCTTTGTGGCATTTATGGATTTGGAAAAGGCGTATGACAGGGTGGATAGGGGGGCAATGTGGCAGATGTTGCAAGTGTATGGTGTAGGAGGTAGGTTACTGAAAGCAGTGAAGAGTTTTTACGAGGATAGTGAGGCTCAAGTTAGAGTATGTAGGAAAGAGGGAAATTTTTTCCCAGTAAAAGTAGGCCTTAGACAAGGATGTGTGATGTCACCGTGGTTGTTTAATATATTTATAGATGGGGTTGTAAGAGAAGTAAATGCGAGGGTCTTGGCAAGAGGCGTGGAGTTAAAAGATAAAGAATCACACACAAAGTGGGAGTTGTCACAGTTGCTGTTTGCTGATGACACTGTGCTCTTGGGAGATTCTGAAGAGAAGTTGCAGAGATTGGTGGATGAATTTGGTAGGGTGTGCAAAAGAAGAAAATTAAAGGTGAATACAGGAAAGAGTAAGGTTATGAGGATAACAAAAAGATTAGGTGATGAAAGATTGAATATCAGATTGGAGGGAGAGAGTATGGAGGAGGTGAATGTATTCAGATATTTGGGAGTGGACGTGTCAGCGGATGGGTCTATGAAAGATGAGGTGAATCATAGAATTGATGAGGGAAAAAGAGTAAGTGGTGCACTTAGGAGTCTGTGGAGACAAAGAACTTTGTCCTTGGAGGCAAAGAGGGGAATGTATGAGAGTATAGTTTTACCAACGCTCTTATATGGGTGTGAAGCGTGGGTGATGAATGTTGCAGCGAGGAGAAGGCTGGAGGCAGTGGAGATGTCATGTCTGAGGGCAATGTGTGGTGTGAATATAATGCAGAGAATTCGTAGTTTGGAAGTTAGGAGGAGGTGCGGGATTACCAAAACTGTTGTCCAGAGGGCTGAGGAGGGGTTGTTGAGGTGGTTCAGACATGTAGAGAGAATGGAGCGAAACAGAATGACTTCAAGAGTGTATCAGTCTGTAGTGGAAGGAAGGCGGGGTAGGGGTCGGCCTAGGAAAGGTTGGAGGGAGGGGGTAATGGAGGTTTTGTGTGCGAGGGGCTTGGACTTCCAGCAGGCATGCATGAGCGTGTTTGATAGGAGTGAATGGAGACAAATGGTTTTTAATACTTGACGTGCTGTTGGAGTGTGAGCAAAGTAACATTTATGAAGGGATTCAGGGAAACCGGCAGGCCGGACTTGAGTCCTGGAGATGGGAAGTACAGTGCCTGCACTCTGAAGGAGGGGTGTTAATGTTGCAGTTTAAAAACTGTAGTGTAAAGCACCCTTCTGGCAATACAGTGATGGAGTGACTGATGGTGAAAGTTTTTCTTTTTCGGGCCACCCTGCCTTCGTGGGAATCGGCCAGTGTGATAATAAAATAAAAAATGTTATTAAATACATACATGTTAATAATAATACATGTTATTAATAATAACATGTACTATTATTATTTATAACATATATGTTATTAAATACCACTGCCTCAACCACTGAATTATTGTGAAATGTTTGGAAGAGCAGGGAGACTAATGTTCACTCCAGCATAAACAAAGCCATACTGACGATGTGTCAACCACTCCCTCGTATTTTTGTACAATTTCCTTCTTCAATTATATCATATTTATTATTATTATTATTATTATTATTATTATTATTATTGTTATTTTCGTATAGTCGGACTTGAGTCCTGGAAATGGGAAGTACAATGCCTGCACTTTAAAGGAGGGGTTTGGGATATTGGCAGTTTGGAGGGATATGTTGTGTATCTTTATACGTATATGCTTCTAAACTGTTGTATTCTGAGCACCTCTGCAAAAACAGTGATTATGTGTGAGTGTGGTGAAAGTGTTGAATGATGATGAAAGCATTTTCTTTTTGGGGATTTTCTTTCTTTTTTGGGTCACCCTGCCTTGGTGGGAGACGGCCAACTTGTTGAAAAAAAAAAATTATTATTATTATTATTATTATTGTTATTATTAGCAATAGCAGAAATGTTTGATTCTTTGCTGTGTTCAAGAGTAAACACATGATGTCACCATCTAATACCTTTCCTAATATCCATTCCAATATGCAGTCATGAATGGGTTTACATTATTTATTCTGTAGTTTAATAACAAATAATGAACAAACAAAACACTCACCACACTGAGTGGTGGGAAGGCTGGCTGCCAGTTGCGGGGGTCGGTGGGAGGGTAGTAGGGACTCGCAGTGGTGGAGGCATTGGTGGAGTCTGTGGTATTTAATAACATACATGTTATTAACATACATGTTATTAAATAACATACGTTATTAAAGCATAACATGTATATATTTAGTACAATTTACGACGTTTTCATGTAGTATTTTATGATTATTCATGGTTCAACAAGTTAAGGAAGCAGTATTGTAATATATTTCCCTACAGTATATTGGGGCACCAAACATTCACGGTTTTTCAACATTCGCGAGGCTCTTGATCCCCTAACCCTCGCGAATGTTGAGGAAGACCTGTATATCGGCAACACTTCTGCAAGTGACAGGAGTCGATGTTGACGACAGGTGAGCATCCAGAGCCAACTTCACGGTCATATATCTCGGTAAGTACTGACCCTAAATTTTTTTTTTAATCCTGTAACATGTAGAAAAATGTGCTTTTCATTTTAAAAGAAAAAAAAACGATTTTTCTATTTTTCAAAATATTCGGAGCACCACGTGAGTGAACGTAGATCTACGTTTGGACAGTTTAAGGGTTAATGCTCAAACCCCCTAAGCCTCTCGTCCACTCACTGACTCGTACCTTTTCTTAACCCTAAATTGTCTTCTAATTTGTACACTCTGAATTCTCTGCATAATATTCACACCGGCTATTTCTCTCAAACATGATATATCCACTGCCTTCAGCCTCCTCCTTGCTGCAACATTTAAACCCATGCCTCGTATTCATATAAAAGGATTGACACCACTGTACTCTGGTACCTTCCATATTTTTCCTCCATGGATAAACTTTTCTTTTTCCATGGACACTTCAACACTCCACCTACATTTTTCCTTTAATTTAGTCTATAGTTCATCTCTTTCATAGACCCATTTGCCAATACTGTATGTCCACTCCCAAATATCTAAATACAGTGGACCGTCATTTAACATGAGTTTATTTGGCAGATTCGGGGTATAGCACGATTGAAGAATTGCGGCACAATTTTATTTAGCACTTCGTAAAATTAATTTAACAAGGTTCAGTTTGCTGGAGGGGAAAAAAATTTCCTTTTCCTCAAGTGGCAACCTTGTTGTGGATCAGCGGGGGAGAGCTCCTGCCATCCCCTGCCACCACCCCAACACTCCTGACACCACATTCGTGCTTCATGCGTGTCCAGAGATATTAGACAAGAGATAACTTGTGGCCTTAATGAAGCTCGTTTTGTGCACATAAAATGAGGTAAACGTGAGTTTGTGTGATTGACTGACTGGCTTACTGAATGACTGACTGACTTACTGAATGATTGACTGACTTACTGAATAACCTACTGACTTACTGAATGACCTACTGACTTGGCTGAATAACTTACTGACTTGATTGAATAACCTTCTGACTTGACTGAATAACTTACTGACTTGGCTGAATAACTTACTGACTTGACTGAATAACTTACTGACTTGACTGACTGACTTACTGACTTGACTGACTGAATGACTTGACTGACTGACTGACTTGACTGACTGAATGACTTGACTGACTTTCTGAATGACTTAGAGCAGCTGATACCTTACTGTCAATTGTATAATGTACTGTATGGTAAAATAGAACAGGAATCCATTACGGAATTTATGCACACTCCAGTACAACCATCGACTTCAGTACCAGAACCTCTACCATCCACCTCAGCCCAGTAGGGCCACAGCATAACTCTCCACTCTTCACAATCATCCACAAACACCAGCACCCACAATTTAAGGTAAGAAATACTATTATTTCTGTTGCATTTGTAATTTTATGCAGTAAAAACAACATAATACATCATGACAATGAGCTACAATTATTCACTTTTATTTTTGTAAGATGTGGAGACCTAAAAAAAAGTTTGACCTTTTTTGGGGCTCGCAGGAACATAACCCTATTTTTCCTGTAAGTTCTTCAGTTCATCTAACACAGTTTTACCTAACACGGCATTTTCAGGGACGTAACTGCCGTGTTAAATGACAGTCTACTGTACATTAATTTTTTCCATATTCCCTCCCTCCGGTCTGATATTCAATTTCTCATTACCTAAAGTTTTTGTTATTCTCACCTTGCTCTTTTTCTATACTCACTTTAAAATTCCTTCTTTTACACTCCCTCCTAAGCTCCTTCACCAATCTTTGGAGCTTCTCTTCAGAAACGCCCAAAAGAACCATGTCACTGACAAAGTGCAAGTGTGACAACTCCTACTTTATATCAGATTCATTATCTTATAATCCTACACTTATCTTCAACACCCTAGCATTCACTGCTGTCAAAGGTATGTGACATCACATAGCTTGATAAAGAAATTGAGGATGGAAAAAATATGGATTAACCTTGCATATCAAATAGGTAAGGCATTAATATTTGTAATTTTAATTTTTTTTTTTTATTTTTGCCATCAAGTAATTTTTCACAATTATTTATTTGGTTGACTGTGTGTAGTGTTTGTAGGCCTTTTATGTAGTTATGAAAGCATGAAAACTACTAAAAAAACTTGTTTTACAAAAATTTAATTATACATAAACACCCTATACTGTGCAAAAGTTATCACAGTAAACAATAATAAATAAGCAACAAAGCTACAGACAAGGATAATAATACTCAGCTCTTAGGCATTTCATACATTCTGACTTCTCTTGGACACCTCTGTGGTGTTGCATTCCTTTAAAATCTTCTTGTTCCCTGCGTTGTTTAAAAGCTAACGTGCAGTGGCGTTATCTCCTGATTTCTTACCTATTATTCATTCTGATACCTCCCAAAATGTCAGCTCCTGATAACAGTATGTTGAATCTGAAAGGCCATGATCTGTGTGTTATTCCTTCCTGCGACTTTGTTGTTTACTGTATATAATGTGTGTAATTTCGCCATTGTGGAACCCACAGTATGCGCTTGAGTGATGCTTTTCATAATGTAAGGGTGCTGAGACTTACATAATGTGAAGGTGTTGAGACTTTTACATAATGTAAGGATGCTTGTGGCTCAGTTGGTAGCAGCCTCAGCTCACATATTGAAGGACTAAGGTTCAATTCTTAGATGAGTGGAAACATCAGGTATATTTCCTTATACCTGCTGCATCTGTTCACCTAGTAATTAGGTACCTGAGTGTTTGGCAACTAGTGCGGGTTGCATGCTGGGATAGGGAAAAGATTAAGGACTCCCAGTAGAAATAAGTTAGTCTGATGACATGACATTATTGGGTTATTTTGGACTAATAATTCTTAGGGATAATAATCCAAACAAACTCTTCTTTGTCTTCTTAAGACTTGCAAAATGTAATGGTGTTAAGACTTTTACATGAGGTAAGAGTGTCAAGACTTTTACATAGTGTAAGGGTGTCAATACTTTTACATATTGTAAGGGTGTCAAGACTTTTACATATTGTAAGTGTGTCAAGTCTTTTACATAATGTGAGGATGTTGAGACTTGTATGAAGTAAGGGTATTGATATTTTTATATACAATAAAGGTGTTAAGAGTTTAACCTAACTTAAGAGTTTGGACTTAAATGTACTATAAAAGACTCAAGACTTACAAAAGCACCTATAGGTTTAGTTAATTTTAAGTCTAAAAATCTGGCAGTTTCTCTTCTAGTAAAAAGTCTGTTATGTCAAAAATCTTTTTTTACAGTGTATGTGAAAGCAGATCATTTACTGTACTTTTAAAGCATGTTTGCTACTTAGTTTGAATTTTTATTCTCTAATATTAAACAAGAGAAAACCTTTGATTTAATGGAAAATTCTCTGGGTAAATTGATTTGCAAACAATGGACAAAGTGTGTTGGTTACAGAATTGTTGTTAATTGTTACAATCTTAGGAAAACAATCTCATCTGTATCCACCACTTTTACTGCTACTGGCCACCTGCTTCCCTCTTTTAGTGTATTAAAGTGAGGGCTTACTGTATCTGCAAGTGGGTGCATAGATGATATAGTTGGTGACTTGTTGCAATAAGGTTGCTGGTTCATTCCCCAGGGGTCCTGACACAGTTTATTTATTCTGCAGTCCTTTATAATCTTGGTATCTGAAATTTCATGCTCTATCTTATAACATATCATACATGTAGATCCAGTATTTAATATTAATTAAAATACTGTGTCATTACCCACCAAAAACTCTGTAATTTTTTTTTTTAACAAGTCGGCCATCTCCCACTGAGGCAGAGTGACCCAAAAAGAAAGAAAATCCCCAAAAAGAAAATACTTTCACCATCATTCAGCACTTTCCAGTACTCAAGTTCGGCTATATAAAAATAACTGGTTTCCCTGAATCCCTTCACTAAATATTACCCTGTCCACACCCCAACAGCTCGTCAGGTCCCGAAAACCATTCATCTCCATTCACTCCTCTCTAAAAAGCTCACGCACGCTTGCTGGAAAGTTCAAGCCCCTCGCCCACAAAACCTCCTTTACCCCCTCCCTCCATCCTCTTGGAGGACAACCCCTACCCTGTCCTCCCTCCCCTACAGATTTATACGTTCTTCATGTCATTCTACTTTGATCCATTCTCTCTAAATGACCAAACCACCTCAACAACCCCTCTTCAGCCCTCTGACTAATACAGTGGACCCCCGCATAACGATGGCATCGCATAGCGATTTTTCCGCATAACGATTACTTTTATCGCAAAATTTTTGCCGCGCATACCGATTAAAAACCCGCATACCGATTTTCGTCCGAGACGCGTCCAATGTGCCCTCACATGTGCCGGCCGTCCCATTGTTTACCAGCCAGCCTCCGCGGTAACATCCAAGCATACACTCGGAATATTTCGTATTATTACAGTGTTTTCGGTGCTGTTTCTGGAAAATAAGTGACCATGGGCCCCAAGAAAGCTTCTAGTGCCAACCCTGTGGTAAAAAGGGTGAGAATTAGTATGGAAATTAAGAAAGATTTTGAAGGGTTTGGGGCTAACCCTGAGAAGCCTATGCCAGTTGTGGAATCCATTGTGCCTACTTCAAAGATTAAGGAAATGTGTGCACAGTGGGTTGAACTGCAAACCTTTATAGATGAAAATCACCCTGACACAGCTGTTGCAAGCCGTGCTGGTGACTATTTCAATGACAATGTTATGGCCCATTTTAGGAAAGTCTTGAAGGAACGGGAGGTACAGAGCTCTATGGACAGATTTGTTGTGCGACAGAGGTCCAGTGACTCTCAAGCTGGTCCTAGTGGCATTAAAAGAAGAAGGGAAGTAACCCCAGAAAAGGACTTGCTACCTCAAGTCCTAATGGAAGGGGATTCCCCTTCTAAACAGTAAGAAGATAATGCTCTCCCCTCCTCCCATCCCATCAATCATCACCAGATCTTCAATAAAAGTAAGTGTCATGTAATTGTGCATGCCTTTTTCAGTTTGTGTGTATTAAAATTAACATTTCATGTGGTAAAAAAATTTTTTTTTCATACTTTTGGGCGTCTTGCACGGATTAATTTTATTTCCATTATTTCTTATGGGGAAAATTCATTCGCATAACGATTATTTCGCATAACGATGAGCCCTCTTGCACGGATTAAAATCGTTAACCGGGGGTCCACTGTACTTTTATTAACTCCACACCTTCTCCTAATTTCCACACTCTGAATTTTCTGCAAAATATTTACACCACACATTGCCCTTAGACAGGACATCTCCACTGCCTCCAACCACCACCTCACTGCAGCATTTACAACCCAAGCTTCATGCCCATATGAGAGTGTTGGTACCACTATACTTTTATACATTCCCTTCTTTGCCTCCATAGATAACATTTTTTGTCTCCACATATACCTCAATGCACCACTCGCCTTTTTTCCTTCATCACTTCTATTGTTAACCTCATCCTTCTTAAACCCATCTGATGACAAGTCAACTCCTAAATATCTGAAAACACTCACTTCTTCCATACTCCCTCTCTCCAATGTGATATCCAATTTTTCTTTATCTAAATCATTTGGTACCCTCATCACCTTATTCTTATCTATGTTCACTTTCTACTTTCTACCTTTACACACCCTCCCAAACTCGTCCACTAACCTTTGCAGCTTTTCTTTAGAATCTTCCATAAGCACCATATCATCAGCAAAAAGTAACTGTGTCAACTCCCATTTTGTATTTGATTCCCCATAATTTAATCCCACCCCTCTCCCCAACACCCTAGCATTTACTTATTTTACAACCCCATCTATAAATATATTAAACAACCATGGTGACATTACACATCCCTGTCTAAGACCTACTTTTACCGGGAAGTAATCTCCCTCTCTTTTACACACCCTAATCTGAGCCTCACTATCCTCATAAAAACTTTACAGCATTTAGTAACTTACTACCTATTCCATGTACTTGCAACATCTGCCACATTGGTCCCCTATCCACTCTATCATATGCCTTTTCTAAATCCTTAAATGTAATAAAATCTTCCCTACCTTTATCTAAATACTGTTCACATATATGCTTTAATGTAAACACTTGATCTATACATCCCCTACTCATTCTAAAGCCTCCTTGCTCATCCACAATCCTGCTCTCTGTCTTACCTATAATTCTTTCAATAATAACCTTACCATACACTTTTCCTGATATACTCAGTAAGCTTATTCCTCTATAATTTTTACAATCTCTTTTGTCCCCCTTCCTTGATATAAAGGAACTATACATGCTCTCTGCCAATCCCTATGTACCTTCCCCTCCTTCATACATTTATTAAACAAAAATACCAACCACTCCAACACTATATCCACCCCTGCTTTTAACATTTCTGTCATGACCCCGTCAGTTCCAGCTGCTTTACCCCCTTTCATTCTCCATAATGCCTCATGCACCTCCCCCACACTCACATCCTGCTCTTCCTCACTCCTAAAAGATGTTATACCCTGGCCAGTACATGAAATTAGCGCCTCCCTTTCTTCATCAAAATTTAAAAGTTCCTCAAAATATTCCTGCCATCTACCCATTACCTCCAGCTCCCCATCTACTAATTCCCCTACTCTATTTTTAACTGACAAATCCATTCATTCCCTAGTCTTTCTTAACTTGTTTATCTCACTCCAAAATTTTTCTTATTTTCATCAAATTTTTTTGACAGTGCCTCTCCCACTCTATCATCTGCTCTCCTTTTGCACTCTCACCACTCTTTTCACCTTCTTTTACTCTCCATAGACTCTGCTCTTCTTATAACACTTTTGCTATGTAAAACCTCTCATAAGCTACCTTTTTCTCTTTTATCACACCTTTTACTTCATCATTCCACCAATCACTCCTCTTTCCTCCTGTACCCACACTCCTATAGCCACAAATTTCTTCCCCTCATTCTAATACTACATTTTTAAAACTATTCCAACCCTCTTCAAGCCCCCCACTACTCATATTCATACTAGCCCACCTTGTATACTTATTTATCCTCTTTTTCATAAAATATGTATTACTTATTACCAAACCTCTTTCTACACATAGCTCAATTAAAGGCTCCCCATTTTCATTTACCCCTGGCACCCCAAATTTACCTACTCCCTCCACAACATTTGTACCCACTTTAACATTGAAATCCCCAACCAAAAGTACTCTCACACTTGGTTCAAAATTCCTCATGCACTCGCTCAACATTTCCCAAAATCTCTCTCTCTCTCCTCTACACTTCTCTCTTCTCCAGGTGCATAAATGCTTACTATAACCCACTTTTCACATCCAACCCTTATTTTACACCTCATAATCCTTGAATTAATACATTTATGTTCCCTCTTTGCCTGCCATAACTTATCCTTCAACATTATTGCTACTTCTTTAGCTCTAACTCTGTTTGAAACCCCTGACCTAATCCCATTTATTTCTTCCCACTGAAACTCTCCCACCCTCTTCAGCTTTGTTTCACTTAAAGCCAGGACATCCAGCTTCTTCTCATTCATAACATCCACAATCATCTCTTTCTTATCATTCACACAACATCTACGCACATTCAAACATCCTACTTGACGGTTTTCTTCTTTTTCTTTTTAGTAGGCCATTCGGGAAAAGGGGTTACTAGCCCATTGTTCCCGGCATTTTAATTGAATTTTACAACACACATGGCTTACGGAGGAAAGATTTTTGTTCCACTTCCCCTTGGATATGAAAGGAAAAGCAGTAAGAACAAGAACTTCTTCTTCTTTCAACAAACCGGCCATATCCCACCAAGGCAGGGTGGCCCAAAAAGAAAAACGAAAGTTTCTCTTTTTAAATTTAGTAATTTATACAGGAGAAGGGGTTACTAGCCCCTTGCTCCCGGCATTTTAGTCGACTCTTACAACATGCATGGCTTATGGAGGAAGAATTCTGTTCCACTTCCTCATGGAGATAAGAGGAAAAAAACAAGAACAAGAACTAGAAAGAAAATAGAAGAAAACCCAGAGGGGTGTATATATATATGCTAGTACATGTATGTGTAGTGTGACCTAAGTGTAAGTAGAAGTAGCAAGATGTACCTGAAATCTTGCATGTTTGAGACAGAAAAAAAGAGACCAGCAATCCTACCTATCATGTAAAACAATTACAGGGTTTTGTTTTACACTCACTTGGCAGGACGGTAGAAAAAAGAGACCAGCAATCCTACCATCATGTAAAACAATTACAGTTTTTCGTTTTGCACTCACTTGGCAGGATGGTAGTACCTCCCTGGGTGGTTGCTGTCTACCAACCTACTACTGTTTGTATTATTCGATACCTAAGGAACACGGATCCTTTGTATTGTATGAATTCATTTGGGTAAATGCATTTTGACTTTTTTTTTTTTTTTTTTTAAAGGTTTGGAACAACCCTTCATTCTTATGTGTGCTCACATTTTGTTGACAGGTAATGAGGGACTTATGTGAGTGAAAGTAGGCATTGAGAAGCTAAATAAAATGACATGCCAAAAGAAAGATGTTATGTAATATTGACTTTTATCATTCATTAGATTTCATCTGCCGAAGCTAGTTTGCACATCATTTTGCACATGAATTTATCCCTCAGTTTTGGGAAACACAGTCTCAACATCGTCAGACTTCCTTTAGTTTATCCTGACTTTATGATTAGGATACAGACAAAATTGCATATACAATTTAGATAGAATTGTGTTGTATTTTTTTCCATTTGTTGAGTTTAAAAATTGCAAGTCATTATGACTGTATAGTATTTGTTACTCAGACTGTGAATAGTGCAAATTTATCACTAAATTTTATTTTATCTTGCACAGGTTTCTTACTAAGTAGCTGGTGGTTTACTGCTTACGATATCGTGAGTGATTACACCAAGACAACGGTAATCGATGGTTCTCTTAGTATTTTTTTTTCATTATTATGGGGAGCACTGGCTGTATATGCAAACAATCTGGCTTACAGGTGGGTGGAAATTTGGCATTGTTTATGAAGTCATTTGGTCTATTATATAGTTAGCTGTAAGTCGTTACCTTGAAATACAGTATACATGGCTAGCTTTATAGCTAGAAGTATTTTATATAAGAAATCACCACATGTCGATGAGTTGCCCTCACCCATCACTGTAAACTACTGTGAGAGAAATGCCATGTACTCTTTCCCTTTGATGACGATTTTCTTTATTACAGTAAATCTAGTTTAAACCTTACCTTTAGATTTTCACCTTTTGAAATAGTAACTTGGTCTCCACCCTTCCCAGCTTTCAGCTTATTTATGCTAATGTCCCTCAGTGACTTAAACATGATACATTTTTTACATGTTATGCAATTTGCTGTTGTATCCTCTAAATAAAGAATGATTTTACTATTTTATTACTGATTCCAAATATTAAATGTGTTTTAATATCATTGAAAGCAATATCTCCAACAGCATTAAAAATTCAGTGATAAAACTCTATTTGGCAAGATGGTGATGGAGGGAGTGTTGGTGAATGTATTCACTGTCATCCTTCACTAGCAGTGTACAATTACATGGAGCTTTAATGCCCCTTGTGTAGTCATTAGTCATTTTTTACTAGGTCCCTGGACACACTGATGTTCAGGGCAATAAACATGGAGGCTCAGCTTGATTCTCTGTGGCCAACTAATCTCCCAGAGAGGGGTCCCTTTCTTGGATTATTTTACAGCACTCTCTCAACAACTCTGAAGTCACTGGTAACAACACTTCTCCAACTCAGAGCACAACAAATTTTTTTTAATATGATCACAAATGGGTTCCTAACTATCTTTCTTCCATTGCTGTTGGCATTGGGGAACAAAGCTTGCATAACTAGGAATGGGACATACATGGATAGCACAGAGAGAGATGACCAGCACCTCATTGTGAGAACTATCAGGCCAAGCTTTTGATTCATCATACATTAATAGACTGTCTTATATATCAAAGAGGATACCATAGTCACATTTAACACCTGCAGCACCCTAATTTGTTAACTCTGACCTCCCCGGAAGTCCTGCCTTCAATACTAACTTGCTCTTTGGCATTTTAGCAAACTACATCTATTGCACCAACTTCGACATTAATTTTGCACCCACACTAACCCCCAACTCTACTAACCCTTACACATCACCACTTCAGAGCACTGTATCACCCATACAGGTTTAGCATTTATTTTATATAATAAAAATAATAAGCTTTTGTGAGTGCATTAGTCAGGAGCGAGTGGAGGCAAGTGGTTTTATGACTTTACATGCTGTGTTAGTGTGAGCATGATAACATTTATGAAGGATACTGGGAAACTGGTTAGCTAGACTTGAGTCCTGGAGGTGAAATTTCAGTGCCTTCACTCTGAAGGATAAGATGAGAATGTTGTAGTTCAGAGAGCCATCTGTGCAGTGATGTCAACATGCTTCTGTTAAGACAGTGAGTGAATGGTTGACAATGAAAGTGTTTCTTTTTAGGCAGGATCACCCTGCCTCGGTGGGAGATGGCTCGTGTGTTAGAAAGTAATTATTCTATAATGTAATAATAATAGTTCACATTGACATTTGTGTCTACTTTGTTTCCATAGGAAAAACACTTTTTATTGCTGCCTTTTTCATAGATGAACAGTAATGGTTATATAAACAAATAGGTTAAAGGAAAATCTTATGCACTGCAAAACATTTCATTACTGGCATGTCCAATGCATATAGCTAGTAACACCATCTTTCTTTAGTAATACATTCCCTTCTTTTTTTTCTAAAACTGAAAAAGAACCTCTTTTCAAGCTACCATTTTAACCAAGGTGAGTGATTTTTATAATTTCTCTAACATATTTGACCTGTTTTGTATGATAACTATACTTGATCTCATAACTACCAGGTGTGTGTACTGTAGTTTGCAAATTATAATGTGAATAGTTTTGTTGCGGTGGGGGGGATGCCTCTTGGCGACGTGTCAGCACGATGGTTAGGGTTTCTAAATTAAACTGTATTGTACTGGGATGTAATTTTTTAATGGAAATTTGGTTATTACATCAGGTTTTAGCTGTCCTTGTTTTGATAGGTAAAGTTTGGGTTATTAGTTAATGCTGTTTCTAGAGTTTTCATTTTATAAGCATTTCCATTTTGTTGGCAATAACCACCTTCCCAGTTGACAATGCGAATTCGGGATTTGATATGCAGGAAGACTGCAGAATTTTCTTGTGTGTACCTAACCAATCATTTGTTGTCTGTTATCCTGACAGAAAACAAGTGATTGGTTAGTTCCTAAATTCCACATAGTCTCACCAGTTTACACAAATTCACAGATGTTACAGGATTTTTTTTAGTAAACGCCTAATGTTTCCATGGTGACAGGTTTCTTGTAGTTTTTTCATGAATTGTTCACAGTTTTGTTGAGATAGAAACAAGTGAGGTAGATGATGCTTCTTCTATTCATGGATGAAAGGGAATTACCAGTATAGTTGGAGATAGTTTCTTCACCTGTTTAATTGTCTTATCAGCTTTGATGAGCCCTGATTAGATAAGCAAGGTTATGTAACCTAACTTGAAGAAGAGTGGTGACTAATGAACTATTCATGCAGCACTGTAGTCTTCATGTGTAGTAGCTTACTCTTCATGGTAAGAAGTATTTGTGACTCTTCTTCTTTCAACAAACCGGCCGTGTCCCACCGAGGCAGGGTGGCCCAAAAAGAAAAAACAAAAGTTTCTCTTTTTAAATTTAGCAACTTATACAGGAGAAGGGGTTACTAGCCCCTTGCTCCCGGCATTTTAGTCGCCTCTTACAACACGCATGGCTTACGGAGGAAGAATTCTGTTCCACTTCCCCATGGAGATAAGAGGAAATAAACAAGAACAAGAACTAGAAAGAAAATAGAAGAAAACCCAGAGGGTGTGTATATAAATGTTTGTATATGTATGTGTAGTGTGACCTAAGTGTAAGTAGAAGTAGCAAGACTTACCTGAAAATCTTGCATGTTTACGAGACAGAAAAAAGGACACCAGCAATCCTACCATCATGTAAAACAATTACAGGCTTTCGTTTCACACTCACTTGGCAGGACGGTAGTACCTCCCTGGGCGGTTGCTGTTTACCAACCTACTACCAACATATTTGTGACACATTTCTTTTAATTAATATGTCTAGGAAAGGTGCAGTTTCCGATCTCTTCTTTAGTGCATAAGAATTTGCAGCCCCCATCTTTGATCAAGGAAATGCAACCATATTCAATTCAATTCAAGTTTATTCTCTATAATGGTTACAGTGTGGGGTTTACAGGTTTTGGGTACTTTGTGGTTTACATGTTATAAAATACTAATTACAGAGGGGGCCACTAGGACACCTAGCATGGCTAGGCATTTCAAGCAGACTTAGATTAATTCTTAACATTAAGTCCTTACAGATTATAGTATTAAGGCTAAGTGACTACATCATAATTTTGAGTTTAGCAATGTGAATGCTTTTGTTTTGGCACAATACAAGGTGTCTATATTTGAGTAACATAGGCAAACTTATGACTAGTTAGGATTTATTATTTTAAGATTAAGATTAGTATTTCTGGGTTTATAGTCAGTGGATGAGTGAGCGTAATTTTGAACCACCAGGTGGTTATTATGTAGTTAGTTGTCGGGGTGGATCAGGGAGATAAGATGTTTTCTAACTGTAGTTTTGAAAGTGATGAATGTGTCTGCAGTTCTAGAGTTTTCAGGTAGGGTGTTCCAGATTTTAGGGAACAATTCTCAAAGTTAGGACTCTCAGATTGGTTTATGTAACCAAGGCTTGCTGAAGATAATGAGAATTACTGAAGGTTACACAGATAAATAAGTGAAGGATCCTCCATCACTTAAATTGGTAATTCCCCTCTGTCTCTCTTCTATCACAATAAAATTAGCCACTGTTTCTCCAAAAAACGTCAGGAAACCTTTTAACAATAAAACAGTAGGTGTTGAAAAAGCACATCTTAGCACCACGTTAATTAGAAAGTGCCGGGTCATAGTAATAACAGGTCTCCAAGAGGCTTTTCACTATGCTGAGACTCGTCTTATAATTTAGGTTGAGCTCCACCCTTTTTATATGGACCGCTGCTGTATAGCCCTTGTGGCTTAGCGCTTCTTTTTGATTATAATAATATATGGACCGCTAAGCACAGATGCTCACCTCACCTCCCATCCAGTCACTATATAACATGCCTTTTTACTCACTCTGTATTTTGTTGAGAAGACCCTCAGACTGAGGTCAAAGCATCCAGAGCAACTTTTTTTTTCTGTTGATGTCTATTTTTTCATTTTCTTGTAATGTGGGTTGATTCCTGTTATTGACAGGTGCAGTGTATATTCATGACACTTAGAAGCTTCACCACTACACTCTATACTCATCTAAATTACATCCTTATTTGTATTTATTATTGTTGACTTATTTAATTAAGGTGATTTTCAGATATATATTGTTTATTTATTACAGATTGTTCAGTCACAAAAAATTCTTGGACATGTTGCGGCTTCACTCCAAAACAATATTAAAAATGAATGCATCATTTGTGCTGTTTACACTCATGCTCCTCCTTGCCATTTGTAATGATCTCAATGCCTTTGTAAACTACAAAGACGAAACTTGCCAAAGAGGTCAGTAACTTTGTGTAATGCAGTTTGTCACTTATTTATAATTGAGATCCTTATTTATGTTGGTGCTGATATCTAGAGTCTCCACAAAAAAAATCATTGGATTGAAATGCAAATAAAATGTTTGCCACTAATCAAGAACCAAGTAGAAAAGAATAAAAACATAATTAAAGTATAAGTCAGATGACCTGATACTACATTTGTATTTTCTAAATTCTGTGGTAAAGCTCGTAAATTTTTTTTGTGTATTTTATGGATCCTTTTCCAAGCTTTCTTTTTGTGGTAGTCAATTTAGTTATTTTTTGCAGAGACTATATGATTGGTATTAATGTTGACACATTCAGTCTGCATGTAAAATTATGGCACCGACTGCAGGAAAAACCTTTGATAACAAAAAAAGGCACTGGAACGATACACAAATAACCCGCACATAAAAGAGAGGAGCTTACGACGACATTTTGGTCCGACTTGAACCATTTACAAAATCACACTGAAGCATATGGCAACAGAAAGTCAGTCTTTGGACTTTCTAGAAATCTTGGAAACAGCTCGAAGACCAATTGCAGGTGGAGTCTTGCAGTTTCAAGAGTGGCCTCATCCTTCTTTGAGTCAAACTCTGAACTGTATTCAGTGATGCTCAGATGATGGCATATTGGATGGATAAGGTATAATAATGTTAGAAGAGGACAGTGTTTTGTTCTCTACTTCATGGCTGCTTCACCTCTGGAGCATCTATGAAGCATATAACAAAACACTGCTCTCTTTTAACATTATCAGTCACATGCACCATCATCTGAATTTTATTGAACATAGTACAAAGCTCGACCCAAAGACAGATGAGCCCACTCTTGAAGCCACTTGGCTCCACTTGCAATTGATGTGTGAAAGTCCAGATTTCAGCCATCTGTTGCCATAAGTTTCAATGATCAAAAGTTTGTCTTGAAGCTGGTATCATAACTTTCTTTGCAGACTGTATAATTGGAATCCTTATTTATATTGGTGTTCATACCTATATTGCCTGTAATGTATTTGATGTCTACCTACTCAAATCTTCAAAAGTAGAAATTATGAGATGCTGCAAAGTTACCAGAACTTTATTACCTCTATCATTAAGAGTTACAATTCCAGCTACAGAACATTCTTCACAGCTTACTTAGACACTTGGTATTTTGAATGCATGTTGACAGATAGTCATGTCACATCAGATAACTAATGGATCAGTATGAATCATAAATGTACTGAACCATTAACAAATTTTTGTCTTAAGTCCAAAATTATAGTCACAAATCAAAGCTCAAAGCATAGCTCAAAACATGGGTGAAAATTAATGGAATCATATTCCAGAAAGTCACAAATCTGGATGTTATAGACTGAGGCATACCATGTATGTAATCCAATCTTGTACTCTTAGTCATTACTGCTTCTTATGATTTTAGGTATTTTTGTGTTCCTCATGATATTCCATTTCTTTCTTGGCTCATTAGTAAAGTATTTTTTTATTAAATTTATTATTTAAAGTATTGTTACCTAATTTATTTTTCAACTCTAGCCAGGGAGGTGACAGAATTTTTATACGTTTTGGTCTTAGGGGTGTCTGGTTGGATAGGGGCTAGGGGAGTTATTTTGAAGTATTATTATTATTATTATTATTATTATTATTATTTTTATTTTTTTTTCAACAAGTCGGCCGTCTCCCACTGAGGCAGGGTGACCCAAAAAAGAAAGAAAATCCCCAAAAAGAAAATACTTTCATCATCATTCAACACTTTCACCACACTCGCACATTATCACTGCTTTTGCAGAGGTGCTCAGAATACAACAGCTTAGAAGCATATACGTATAAAGATACACAACATATCCCTCCAAACTGCCAATATCCCAAACCCCTCCTTTAAAGTGCAGGCATTGTACTTCCCATTTCCAGGACTCAAGTCCGACTATATGAACATAACCGGTTTCCCTGAATCCCTTCACTAAATATTACCCTGCTCACACTCCAACAGATCGTCAGGTCCCAAGTATCATTCGCCTCCATTCACTCCTATCTAACACGCTCATGCATGCTTGCTGGAAGTCCAAGCCCCTAGCCCACAAAACCTCCTTTACCCCCTCTTTCCAACCCTTTTGAGGATGACCCCTACCCCTCTTTCCTTCCCCTATAGATTTATATGCTTTCCATGTCATTCTACTTTGATCCATTCTCTCTAAATGACCAAACCACCTCAACAACCCCTCTTCTGCCCTCTGACTAATGCTTTTATTAACTCCACACCTTCTCCTAATTTCCACACTCCGAATTTTCTGCAAAATATTTACACCACACATTGCCCTTAGATAGGACATCTCAACTGCCTCCAACCGTCTCCTCGCTGCTGCATTTATTATTATTATTATTATTATTATTATTATTATTACAGTTATACCCTGCCCTATGTCATTAATTGGTTCCAAGAGCTGTGGCATAACCCAGTTTTTTATGTAAACCATTTTTATGTAAACCAGACATAATGCCTTAAAAGTGCTTTAAAATCACAACAAACAACATAAAATTAGTTTAAATAACTTGTGAAAGAACATAACTATTGCTAAACCTTAAACAACACTAAAAAAACATTTTAGTCTTATTTTTTAAAGAATAATGAACACAATTAAAAAAATTATGATGTAGGTGACATTGCTGAGTGATGTAATGGCATTCGCTGAACTGAAATTTACTCTAGAAAAGTGGCATAAAGACAAATTTGACGTAGACCAAAATGATGTAAAGTGGGGTATGATTGTACTAGTACAGTGGACCCTCGACCAACGATGGCATCGTCTAATGTTAAATCCGACTAGTGATACATTTTAAAGCAAAAATTTTTCCTCGACTAGCGCTAAAAAACTCGACCAACACGATTCGTTTCGTTCGAGATGTGTCCACTTGTGGCCAGTGTTTACAAGCCAGCCAGCCACCGCGGTCCCATCCAAACATACAATCGGAACATTTCATATTATCACAGCGTTTTTAGTGATTGCACCTGCAAAATAAGTCACCATGGGCCCCAAGAAAGCTTCTAGTGCCAACCCTACAGCAATGAAGAAAGAGATCATTGCTAAGTATGAAAGTGGAGTGCGTGTCTCTGAGCTGGCTAGGTTGTACACAAAACCCCAATCAACCATTACTACTATTGTGGCCAAGAAAATGGCAATCAAGGAAGCTGTTCTTGCCAAAGGTGCAACTATGTTTTCGAAACTGAGATCACAAGTGATAGAAGATGTTGAGAGACTGTTATTGGTGTGGATAAATGAAAAACAGATAGCAGGAGATAGCATCTCTCAAGCGATCATATGTGAAAAGGCTAGGAAGTTGCATGACGATTTAATTAGAAAAATGCCTGCAACTAGTGGTGATGTGAGTGAATTTAAGGCCAGCAAAGGTTGGTTTGAGAGATTTAAGAATCATAGTGGCATACATAGTGTGATAAGGCATGGTGAGGCTGCCGGTTCGGACCAAACAGCAGCTGAAAAATATGTGCAGGAATTCAAGGAGTACATAGACAGTGAAGAATTGAAACCTGAACAGGTGTTTAATTATGACAATGTCATAAAGGAACGGGAGGTACAGGCCTCTATGGACAGATATGTTGTGCGACAGAGGTCCAGTGACTCTAAAGCTGGTCCTAGTGGCATTAAAAGAAGAAGGGAAGTAACCCTGGAAAAGGACTGGACACTTCAAGTCCTAATGGAAAGGGATTCCCCTTCTAAACACTAACACCATCCACACACTCCCCTCCTCCCATCCCATCAATCATTGCCAGATCTTCAGTAAAGGCAAGTGTCATGTAATTGTACATGTCTTCTTCAGTTTGTGTGTATTAAAATTAATATTTCATGTGGCAAATTTTGTTTTTTCAATACTTTTGGGTGTCTTGCACGGATTAATTTGATTTCCATTATTTCTTATGGGGAAAATTAACTCGACTAACGATAATTTCGATTAACGATGAGCTCTCAGGAATGGATTAATATCGTTGGTCGAGGGTCCACTATATTTCTATTTGGGGGCTTTGAAGAGCTAAAGCCCCCTTGGTGCCACCACAAATTGTAGCTGCACTCACTGCAACAAGGCTGATAGAGTTGTTAATATAAGAATTAAATTAAATAATATTCAATGAAATAAGAAAGAAATATTAAAATACTCTGGAAAGTTTCAAAAGGTAAAATACACTTACGAAGGTCAGAAGGAAAACGTGTGTATGATTACCAATTTTAACTTACCAGGGGATGGGATGGTATAAAATATTGACACAGTGGAAAAAAGACAAATGCAGCATAATGCAATCCTTTATTGACAGCATTTCACCACACAGTGGGCTTTTTAAAATCTCTAACTGATCTACCTAGGGAGAGAGAGGATGTGTGTATATAGAGAGTAGTTGCATGAAGAATCAGGTGATGTATTTTGAAGTTCACTTCTTGGGTAGACTAATCACAGGCTCGACAAATATATGGTTGAGAAGAGGTTGGATTTGAGAAGGGCCTACTCAATATGGACCAGTGGAACTGCTACAGTATTTTTGATATGTGGGATAATGATGAAGTTTCCTGGTAAGAGGCTTAAGCTTTGTTGAAGAAGCTTTTGTTCTGGTTGAAATTATTGGATATACTGTTGAGTGATGATTCCAAGATCCTGTGTTTCTGTGTGCCTTCCTCCTTGGCAATGAATCATGCATTTTTGTAATTAAGGGGTGTGGGAGTTTTGGTGTAGTGTATGCTGTGGTAGTTATGTACCTGGAATTCAGTGTTGGGGAGAATATTGGAGATGAGTTTGGCAATAGAGCTGGTAGGGAAGACTGTGTATCTTCTTTCATTCACTGGTATCAAATCTATGTAAGATGAAGATTTTTGTGTATGATGTCAGCACTCTCTGATGAAGTGACAATGATAGTGAAGCTCAGAAAATACTTCTTCGATGGAAGAGCATTCTTCATGGAATTCACTGCTGCAGGTACTAAAGTAATGTACAAGGAAGCTGATGATTATTCCGTGTTTAGTTTTGGTATTGTGGTGTAAGTAGAGGGGGCCCGAGACTGTTCAGCTGCCTCCCAGCATACATAAGGGGAATTACCAATAGACCCCTGGCTGTCTTCAAGCAGGCACTGGACAAGCACCTAAAGTCGGTACCTGACCAGCCGGGCTGTGGCTCGTACGTTGGATTGTGTGCAGCCAGCAGTAACAGCCTGGTTGATCAGGCTCTGATCCACCAGGAGGCTTGGTCACAGACCGGGCTGTGGGGGCGTTGACCCCCAGAACTCTCTCCAGGTAAACTCCAGGAGAAGATTGTGTTGGTTGGTCGATTGGCAGTAGACCTTGAAATGAAGGTCATGGTCAGCTTTGCAGTGAACGTCAAGGAAAGGAAGAGTGTCATCGACTTCATTGAGCATAAACTGGATTGAGGGCTCACAAGGATGAGCATTCATGGCAAACAGGACTGTGGAATAGTCTTAAAAGTTATGTTAAGTATTTCTTCAACATAATGGAGCTAGGTGAAAGGCTGCATCAGTGAGAAATGAGAATCTCGCAGCATCCCCTGGAAAATTCTCACCTCCATCATTTAGAGAAAGAATGACACCAGTGCCTGAGTACAGTGGTACCTCGAGTTTTGAACAGCTCCCAACTTAAACAATTATGTAAGTGTATTTTTGTAGGTGCTTTTGTAAGTGTATTTTTGGGGGTCTGAAGCGGACTAATCTATTTTTTATTTATTAACACATTGGCTGATTCCCACCAAGGCAGGGTGGCCTGAAAAAGAAAAACTTTCATCATCATTTACTCCATCACTGTCTTGCCAGAGGGGTGCTTTACACTACAGTTTATAAAACTGCAACATTAACACCCCTCCTTCAGAGTGCAGGCACTGTACTTCCCATCTCCAGGACTCAAGTCCGGCCTTGCGGTTTCCCTGAATCCCTTCATAAATGTTACTTTGCTCACACTCCAACAGCACATCAAATATTAAAAACCATTTGTCTCCATTCACTCCTATCAAATACGCTCACACATGCTTGCTGGAAATCCAAACCCATCACACACTAAACCTCCTTTCCCCTCTCCTTCCAACCTTTCCTAGGCCGACCCCTACCCCGCCTTCCCTCCACTACAGATTTAAACACACTCGAAGTCATTCGAGAGTGTATTGGAACAAATTTGTTCGGTATTGGCACTCAAACAGCCTTCTGGAACGAATTAAGTTCGTAACTTGAGGTACCACTGTATTTGTTTACTTTATGTGCCTTTATCTAAGGTTACTGTTGTATTAATATTCAATTTTTATGGTGGGTTAAAAGTTCTGTCTGTCTTTTTACATTCTTCTAGAAGAAGACTGAGTCTGTATTGCCCAGTTTGCCCTTTAAATTGATGTTATACAGATGTTATGGTATTTAAAACTAAGTACATTATACAGTATTTAAAAAATGCTGTTTCTAAGAGTTATTTGATGTTAAGCACTAAAAAGTTGTTTCTCTAATTTTCCTAAGTGGGTCTTCACGTATTTGTCTGCAAGACAAGGTATATCTTCCGGGTTGTGTTATCAGTGTTTGCTGTGTTATGGAACTACCTTGTGGCTTTCGTCCTTGTCTCCACCTGCCGCACACATGTTATAGGTACTGTATTTTGTGTTACGTGCTGTATTTTACTTTTATGTATTGTATTTTATATTTTCATATCTGAATTTGATATGATTGTAAGATTATTTTTTTTTATTTCAAACAGTCTTAGTTATTTGCTTGTATGTAATTATAATTAAGCCAAATAAATAAATGCACCCATAGTTATTTACCTATAATTATAATTGAGTCAACTAACTAAACAAAAATAAAACATCCTGACAATTTATTGCATCAACAGTAATATATAGTTAAGGCTATACTACACTGTAATTAAGTGTCAGTAACTATTTCTGCCATTCATTCACTAATATTTTTTATTTATAGAGTGCTCTTTAGTAAAGTACACTGGGTAAAAGGCACCCAGTGTAATTCACTGTCCAAAGTAATACCCCACCCTGGTAGGTTTGTTGATGAGACAAAAAATTATGCTGGCCTTAAAGCTCAAAGTGGGATGTCTCAGGATTCCCTAAGGCTACTGAGTGCATATTAAGTGCCTTCTAGGCATGTGTAATAGAAGGTTTCATGTCTGTGGTACCCCTGTGCCATGTGATCTTGAAGGCCGAGTTTGTTGTATATTTTTGGCTATTGATGAGTTAATATGGGCAGGGGTACATTGCAGATTACAAAATGACTGCAAAGATCATCACATTACATAAGGCCATCACATGAAGGAAATTGTCGAATCCTTTGATGTGTGTTAATGTCCAGTAGGACCTGGTTGTGTCGGTTCCTTGAGTACAGTGTTAATGACATACCCACACCAAGAACACATCCAGGGAAGCTTTGAAAAAGTCCCTGCTAATGTTAACTCTAATATTAAATTTCAGATGTCATGAAAGTTTCAATACTTCCTTAAAAGCTACCTATCTTAGTTGGCTGTGTCTAATTAAAATCTCTATTATCATTTGCCTGAATCTTTCACACAATGTGGTGCAGAGATTTTATGCAAGACAGCACTTCTTGCCACACCGCAAAATTTGTTGTTCATTTGCTTCATGCCTGTGAGACACCTTTCTCTGATGACTAGCCAGAATATTCCCAGACTTCAACCCCATTGAGAACCTTTGGGCTGTGATAGAGATCTACTATGGGAAAGATATCAGCCCACTCCCATGGCTTTAGGATGCCATCCATGAGTTGTGGGGGCATTTACTTCATGAAACTCTGAAGAATGTGTTAATCACTTCCTTGACAGTTGAAGGATGTCCTAAAGAGCAAGGGACAACCTACTGTGTGGTTGTGGTTTTAGAGGAATGCCAGTGTACTTTTAATAACATGCACTGTATAAGGATCTTGGCATGTTGGGTATTACTTTCCTTGCTCATCACTTGGATTTACTGAGGTTTAGATTAACTATACCCCATTATTTATGGATGAAAAAACTCCTTAAAGTGGGATCCATGGACTCCTCTATAAACCCCGAGTATACTAGAAAGTCTCCACTTTTTCCTTGCTACCCTAGGAAAGTGCCTCAATGTCATTGAAGGACTCTTGATGCAAGGAATTTGTTCTACCTGTCTCTTTACTTGAATTGAACCTGATAGCTCCTTGTTTCCCCAGGTGCGGTATGACCCTTATGGATTTATCTCTTCCCAGTGAATGCAATAATAATAATCTTCTTGTCACCCCTTTCTCTGTTTTTTTGATGCCTTTCTGAAGCACAATTAAGATTTTAATACTTTCCTGTTAAGAATATGAACATTCAAAATACATGTATTTCATGACATAAACCGTCATGAAAATCTTACTTTTTTCAGGGATCCGCAGGTTTATGCAAGCACTGGAACAGGATTCTCGAGTTTATGAAGCCAGGTATATGGGTTTAACACAGCAGGGACACACAGACAGACCTGTGCTAGAAGGTACTTATCAACATAGTATAATTTTAGTAGTAGTATAAACAAATTGGTTAATCATAGAATTGATGAGGGAAAAAAGGTGAGTGGTGCGTTGAGATATATGTGGAGTCAAAAAACGTTATCTATGGAGGCAAAGAAGGGAATGTATGAAAGTATAGTAGTACCAACACTCTTATATGGATGTGAAGCTTGGGTGGTAAATGCAGCAGCGAGGAGACGGTTGGAGGCAGTGGAGATGTCTTGTCTAAGGGCAATGTGTGGTGTAAATATTATGCAGAAAATTCGGAGTGTGGAAATTAGGAGAAGGTGTGGAGTTAATAAAAGCATTAGTCAGAGGGCAGAAGAGGGGTTGTTGAGGTGGTTTGGTCATTTAGAGAGAATGGATCAAAGTAGAATGACATGGAAAGCATATAAATCTATAGGGGAAGGAAAGAGGGGTAGGGGTTGTCCTCGAAAGGGTTGGAAAGAGGGGGTAAAGGAGGTTTTGTGGGCGAGGGGCTTGGACTTCCAGCAAGCGTGCATGAGCGTGTTAGATAGGAGTGAATGGAGACAAATGATACTTGGGACCTGACGATCTGTTGGAGTGTGAGCAGGGTAATATTTAGTGAAGGGATTCAGGGAAACCGGTTATTTTCATATAGTTGGACTTGAGTCCTGGAAATGGGAAGTACAATGCCTGCACTTTAAAGGAGGGGTTTGGGATATTGGCAGTTTGGAGGGATATGTTGTGTATCTTTATATGTATATGCTTCTAAACTGTTGTATTCTGAGCACCTCTGCAAAAGCAATGATAATGTGTGAGTGTGGTGAAAGTGTTGAATGATGATGAAAGCATTTTCTTTTTGGGGATTTTCTTTCTTTTTTGGGTCACCCTGCCTTGGTGGGAGACGACCGACTTGTTGAAAAAAAAAAAAAAAATACATGTACTTATAATGGCTCTGAAACAGACCTGTTTGTTACTACAAAAATTCTGCATAAACCTTTGACATTCACAGACTTTTCATTATCAGTTCTGATGAATTGTATTTAAATATTTGTAACCTACTTTGCCATTCATGATCAAGAATCCCCAAAAGACCTTCATAATATACTGTTCAACCCTAGAATTTGGAGAATTCAATTACTGTATCTAACTTTTACTAATGAGCAAACTACAAATAGGTTTGATTATTCACATTTTATTGTTTTGTGTTGGCCATACTTTGAGCTTCAGCACATGACTTTTAAATGGAAACTAACCATAAGACTTCATTCACAATGTGCGTAATAGCCTTCCTAGGCCCATATCTTTTCTTTCCGGTAATTCTTATGAATGTCATAATTACCCAGATTAGAGTGATATTTAACCCCTTCGGTGTCAGTCCTGTACTGTTTCGGCTTTGAAACCAGTTTGTCTTGTATTACTATGCCAAAATTTTAGCAGCTTCAAATCTTGTGGGAAAAAGCTGGTAGGCCTACATATGAGAGAATGGGGTCTGTGTGCTCAGTGTGTGCAGTATAAAAAAAATCCTGCAGCAAGCAATGCATAATGAGAAAAAACTGCAACTGTGTTTTTGGTTTAAAACAGCGACTTTGCAGTGTATTTTCGTATGGTATTTATGGTTGTATTCTCGTTTTTCTTGGTCTCATTTGATAGAATGGAAGATGTACTACAGAAATAGAGGTGATTTTTGAATGGTTCTATGACTAAAAGTAGCTTGAAATTGACCTCAAAGTAGCAGAAATGTTTGATTTTTGACAATGTTCAGGCATAAACAAATCACAGTCATGCATCCATTACACATCAACTGGTGGGTCTGATATGCATTCATCAATGTGCTGATATTATTTATACAATTATTACAATTATGCAGTAATCTGAATAGCAGTAAATCATCTATTTTTTGTGTGAATAAAAATTCAAAATGAAAAGCAAGTATAATATAAGAGGGACCTGGAGACATGAGCAATGAACAGAGAAAATGTTATTTTAGTGCCAGGAATGTCTGCATTGTTTATTCTTTACCTTATTTTGAAATTGGCCTCTCTTGAATTTTGTATAAAATTGGCCAAATTAGTAAATTCTGATCACTTTTTTGTGTAGCTGAAATAGGTAAATGGGCAGTTTCTTGTACTCAGTCAGTAGAATAAAAAGAGTTCTAGCGAAATAACTGTGAGATTTCTCGAGTGGAAGAAAGCAATTGGCTCAAAGTAGGGCTCAAAGTGGGTGAAATCGCCAGTGTGTAAATATCGCCAAGACCGCTAACTTTGCGAGAGCATAATTCTGTAAGTTTTCCACCAAATTTCAAACTTTTGGTGTCATTATCTTCGGAAAAAGATTCTCTATTTTTTTTTGTTTATATGTGTGTGTGAAAATTCTTCGACACTATGAGCAAGTTTCAAGTTTGCGAGCAGGGGGTCTCAATACTTGAAGGGTTAAAGAGATGGCCTCTGAAACACAAAATGCATTCAAATGTGAATTTTTTTTATTATACATATACAGGTCTCCCTCAACATTCATGTTTTCAACTTTCGCGGGCTTCACACATTCACGAATTCCCAACCGCCAAATTCCCAGCCGCCAAATCATATTTAAGTTTCCCGCCACCTGCGAGTCCCTACTACCCTCCCTCCAACCCCACAACTGGCAGCCAGCCCTCCCACCAGTGTGGTGAGTGTTTTGTTTGTTCATTATTTGCTGTTAAACTACAGTATAAATAATGTAAACCCATTCATGACTGCATATTGGAATGGCTATTCAGACAGGTATTGGACGGTGACATCATGTGTTTACTCTTGAGCACAGCAAAGAATCAAACATTTCTGCTACTAATAATAACAATAGTAATAATAATAATAATAATAATAATAATAATAAATATGATAGAATTGAAGAAGGAAATTGTACAAAAATACGAGGGAGTGGTTGAGGCATCGTCAGTGTGGCTTTCTTTAAGCTGGAGTGAGCATTAGTCACCGTGCTCTTCCAAACATTTCACAATAATTCACTGTGTTTGGTGCTTGTAGATTGAGTGCGACTGGAGTGGTAGAGGCAGTGGTAGAGGCAGCAGTTGAGGCAGCAGTTGAGGAAGTGGATGAGGCAGTGGGTGAGGCAGTGGGTGAGGCAGTGGGTGAGGCAGTGGGTGAGGCAGTGGGTGAGGCAGTGGGTGAGGCAGTGGTTGAGGCAGCAGTTGAGGCAGTGGGTGAGGCAGCAGTTGAGGCAGTGGTATTTAATAACATACATGTTATTAATAATAATACATGTTTTTAATATTAATAATACATGTTATTAATAATATGTACTATTATTATTTATAACATATATGTTATTAAATACCACTGCCTCAACTGCTCCCTCTACCATTGCCTCAACCGCTGCCTAAACCGCTGCCTCACCCACTGCCTCACCCACTGCCTCACCCACTGCCTCACCCACTGCCTCTACCACTGCCTCTACCACTCCAATCGCACTCAATCTACAAGAACCAAACATAATGAATTATTGTGAAATGTTTGGAAGAGCACGGAGACTAATACTCACTCCAGCATAAACAAAGTCACACTTGACGATGCCTCAACCACTCCCTCGTATTTTTGTGCAATTTCCTTCTTCATTTCTATCGTATTTATTATTGTGTTGAATGATGATGAAAGTATTTTCTTTTTGGGGATTTTCTTTCTTTTTTGGGTCACCCTGCCTCGGTGGGAGACGGCCGACTTGTTGAAAAAAAAAAAAAAATTATTATTATTATTATTATTATTATTATTATTACTATTGTAATAATAATAATGTTTGATTCTTTGCTGTGCTCAAGAGTAAACACACGATGTCACCGTCCGATACCTGTCCGAATAGCCATTCCAACATGCAGTCATGTTTACATTATTTATACAGTCAGGTTTACATTGTTTATACTGTAGTTTAATAGCAAATAATGAACAAACAAAACACTAACCACACTGGTGGGAGGGCTGGCTGCCAGTTGAGCGGGTCGGAGGGAGGGTAGTAGGGACTCGCAGTGGTTGAGGAAGTGGTGGAGGCAGTGGTATTTAACCCTTAAACGGTCCAAACGTATATATACGTTTTTTCAACATCTGAAAGTATGTAAAAAAATGTAGATCTTTTTTGTTTTACATTTGAAAACATGTAAAAAAACTTTTATCTACATTTTTTTTTTTTGTTATATTTGAAAATACAGTGGACCCCCGGTTAACGATATTTTTTCACTCCAGAAGTATGTTCAGGTGCCAGTACTGACCGAATTTGTTCCCATAAGAAATATTGTGAAGTAGATTAGTCCATTTCAGACCCCCAAACAAACACGTACAAACGCACTTACATAAATACACTTACATAATTGGTCGCATTCGGAGGTAATCGTTATGCGGGGGTCCACTGTATGTAAAAAAAAGTAGATCTACTTTTGTAGCACTACGAATTTGAACATCGATCTGTTTGGACCGTTTAAGGGTTAATAACATACTTGTATGTTATGTATGTATTTAATACAATTTATGACGTTTTCATGTACAGTGGACCCCCGCTTAACGATCACCTCCAAATGCGACCAATTATGTAAGTGTATTTATGTAAGTGCGTTTGTACGTGTATGTTTGGGGGTCTGAAATGGACTAATCTACTTCACAATATTCCTTATGGGAAAAAATTCGGTCGGTACTGGCACCTGAACATACTACTGGAATGACAAAAGTTCGTTAACCGGGGGTCCACTGTATTTCATGATTCTTCATGGTTCAACAAGTTAAGGAAGTAGTATTGTATTATATTTCCCTACAATATATTGGGGCACCAAACATTCGTGATTTTTCAACATTCGCGAGGCTCTTGATCCCCTAACCCTCGCAAATGTTGAGGGAGACCTGTACAGTGGAACCTCGACTTAAGAGTGTCCCAACATGCAAGTTTTTTGAGATACGAGACGTTGCTTGGTCGATTTTTTGCTCTGAGTTATGAGCCAACATCTGAGTTACGAGAGAGCTTCCCCTACACTTACCCCTGAGCCCACAACCCGCACACCTTGCTTGTTTATCTATGATTTCATGCTTTAATTCCATGGACATCATCCTCTTTTTCTTCTCAGCACTGTCCTTTGCATTTACTTTCTTAGGACCCATGGTTAGAAAAAAGAAATTGGGCAAAATAACTGCACAATATGCAAGCAAAACACGAGAGAAATGCTTCCACGGCGTGGTAAACAGTGCATTGAGTTGGCGGTGTTCTGAAGCTCCTCATTATTATTATTATTATTATTATTATTATTATTATTATTACTATTGATATTAATTTAGGGAACTGGAACACAGATTCAATTCCCTAGATCAAGAGTCCCTCACCAGCGTCAAGGTTCCTTGACACTGGTGAGGGGCTTTTGATATAGGGAATTGGATCTGTGCTCCAATTCCCTAAATTAATAATATTACAGTGGACCCCCGGATTACGTCGTCATCAGAATTTGTAATATTTGGAATAAGTAACGTTTTCTTGTCAAAATATTGGCTTGGTGATCGTCATTGAACTCGGCATTAGTCATTCGTCCCGAACGTGTCCGCGCGACCCAAGTGGTCTGACACACCATTTACAGCCAGTGTGCCATTGTTTATCAGGCAGTGAAGATGATCCCATGCATTCATACAATATATTTTGTATTTTTCCATTTTTTTTGGTGCTTGCAACTGCTAAATAAGCCACCTTGGGCCCAAAGAAAGTTCCTAGTGCCAGCCAGCCCTTTGGTAAAGGGCTGAGAGAGAGAGAGAGAGAGAGAGAGAGGGGAATGTGCCTTTTTTCAGTGATTCTGCAATATGTACGATACTAAAGCAGCAGGAGTCGATAAAGGCTGTATCACCAGCCAGTGATAAAGTGTAGCATTAACAGTGTAGCAAGTAAGTTAAGTGCTTAATCGATAGAAAAAGGACAGCACGAAACTGACTCCTCCATTGTTGTTGGAGGTATATAGGGCTACTGACTCACTGCTGCCTAAGCTGCCCCTTCCTTCCGCCTTCACCACCACTATGTAAGGTATGTAAGGGTTATCTTTCAGTGACCCTTGTACACCCAGCAACAAACAACACACCACCACTCGTGACATTCTTAATGCCATATTTTATTCATACTAGAGTATATATCATGTTTCTATGTTAATAATATTGCTTATTATATCATATTAGATGAATTGTGCTAGATAAATAAGCTGTAGAGCTGATATTAGTGTCATATTGAAGGACTATCTTGTCCTATCTCCCAACACAATTCCTAACATATGCCAGAAACAGACCTCTCTGGAACACTTGTTTTATAAGCGACAGGGGTTCAGTGACTCTCAAACTGGTCCTAGTAGCATTAAAAAAAAAGGGGGAAGTAACCCAGGATAAGGACTTGGTACCTGAAGTCTTTATGGAAGGGGATTTCGCTTCCAAACAGTTATAAACTCCTCCATCCTCTACCCTCCTCCCATCTTCCATAAATCACCATGTCTTCAATAAAGGTAAGTGTGATGTTATTATTGTTTTATTCTTCATGTATCATTGTTTTCTGTGTAGGTAAATGTCTATTTCATGTAGAAAACATTTTTTGTTAATACTTTTGGGTGTCTGAAATGGATTAATTGGATTTCCATTATTTCTTATGGGAAAATTAATTCGGAATTCATCAGATTTGGGTTTAGTCACTCTCTCTGGAACAGATTAATTACAAAAACCGGGGGTCCACTGTAATAATAATAATAATAATAAGTTGCAGAGATTGGTGGATGAATTTGGTAGGGTGTGCAAAAGAAGAAAATTAAAGGTGAATACAGGAAAGAGTAAGATTATGAGGATAACAAAAAGATTAGGTGATGAAAGATTGAATATCAGATTGGAGGGAGAGAGTATGGAGGAGGTGAACGTATTCAGATATTTGGGAGTGGACGTGTCAGCAGATGGGTCTATGAAAAATGAGGTGAATCATAGAATTGATGAGGGAAAAAGAGTGAGTGGTGCACTTAGGAGTCTGTGGAGACAAAGAACTTTGTCCTTGGAGGCAAAGAGGGGAATGTATGAGAGTATAGTTTTATCAACACTCTTATATGGGTGTGAAGCATGGGTGATGAATGTTGCAGCGAGGAGAAGGCTGGAGGCAGTGGAGATGTCATGTCTGAGGGCAATGTGTGGTGTGAATATAATGCAGAGAATTCGTAGTTTGGAAGTTAGGAGGAGGTGCGGGATTACCAAAACTGTTGTCCACAGGGCTGAGGAAGGGTTGTTGAGGTGGTTCGGACATGTAGAGAGAATGGAGCGAAACAGAATGACTTCAAGAGTGTATCAGTCTGTAGTGGAAGGAAGGCGGGGTAGGGGTCGGCCTAGGAAAGGTTGGAGGGAGGGGGTAAAGGAGGTTTTGTGTGCGAGGGGCTTGGACTTCCAGCAGGCATGTGTGAGCGTGTTTGATAGGAGTGAATGGAGACAAATGGTTTTTAATACTTGACGTGCTGTTGGAGTGTGAGCAAAGTAACATTTATGAAGGGATTCAGGGAAACCGGCAGCCCGGACTTGAGTCCTGGAGATGGGAAGTACAGTGCCTGCACTCTGAAGGAGGGGTGTTAATGTTGCAGTTTAAAAACTGTAGTGTAAAGCACCCTTCTGGCAAAACAGTGATGGAGTGAATGATGGTGAAAGTTTTTCTTTTTCGGGCCACCCTGCCTTGGTGGGAATCGGCCAGTGTGATAATAAAAAATAATTACAATAATAATAATAATTACAATAATAATAATAACAAGGAGCTTCAGACGCCACCAACTCAGTGCACTGTTTACCTCACCGTGGAAGCATTTCTCTCATGTTTTGCTTGCATTTTGTGCAGTTATTTTGCCCAATTTCTTTTTTCTAACCATGGGTCTTAAGAAAGTAAGTGCAAATGAATTTGTCGCTAAGTGAGGAGCATACTATAATGGGAGTGGGTTTGTGTCAGTCATCTTTGATATTGTTTTAATGTCACCTTTGCACCATTTATAACATTTCTGGTATATTTTTAAATCTCTATTGTAGTGTACTGTATATTGAAATACAGAATAGAGGAAATCAGCTCTAATGTACATTAGAGCCCATCACAAGTCCAAGGCGTCGGTAAACGAGTATGTCGCTAAGTGAGGAGAGGCTGTATTGCATTATTTGTGAATTGTAGGTTTGCAGGTTCTCTAGGAATTTAACTCCAAATTTGGGGGCTTGACTGATCTGTTGTTCATATCAACAGAAATTCCACAAAACAGTAATAAAACAAAGTGTGAGACTAAATATATTGTACTGCAAGACAGATGTGACCCACAGAGTTCAACCTCCATTTTAATTGTTATCCTTTCTGTCAACCACAGCAGTTGTGAAAAAAAAAAACTTTTTTTTTGTTTGTTTGAAATGTTTTATTAAATTGGGCTACATTACTCATTTTGTAAATTTTTAATGGGTGATGTTCATGGTTTATAAACTTTAAATAAATAAATAAAAAGAAGGGAGGTAGAGGATGGCAAACTGGTACATTATTATTATTATAATCAAGGGAGAAGCGCTAGACCCGGTGGATTATACAGCGCCTGGGGGGGGGATGTGGAAGGCATTCAGGCTTAATTCGGGGAACTGGAGCACAGATTCAATTCCCTAAATCAAGAGCCCCTCACCAACATCAAGGAACCTTCCTTGAGGGGCAAACTGGTACAGCCAAATCCACGGGCTTTATCTGTATGATTTGATTGTGTTTTACTGAAGGCCATTTAGTGGATAGCTTCAGTTATACATTTTTTCTGATGTCCTTTGTTTTTTTGCTTGGTATACAACCCCTAAATTAAAAAATAACCATATGATTGCATTTAAAGTGTTCTCATTCTTTCTTACGAATGCCGATGTTAAGCAGATTTAGAACAGTATTTGAAGATATAGGGCCAAAAAATGTATGATCCAGATATGTGAAATCTCCTGTTATCTGCATCTACAGGATTCATGTCACCTCCAGGAAATTAACCCCTATAAATTATGGGGATCATCTGTACTGTACTTGATTTACTTATAAAGAAAAAATTAGCCCAAACTTGAGAATTTGAGTGAAGAATTATTGTGACTTGGTGCCACTTCTACCTATTTAGGTACTTTATATGAAACAGTGGTTTGACTTTTCATGTTCTGTTTCCTTGCACCATCAGAGTATAGCTGGGTGGATGAAGACTATATGGATGAGCTGCGTGATCCAGGTGGCAGTGATATCGATGCTAATTCTGCTGCTCTCGTTCCTCAGCAGGTAGAGTATATAAACAAAGCAAAGAATATTTATTTTAAAGAATTCTAGATAGAACTTAGTGAGCTGCTAACTAGTCTTTACAATATTTCACTATGAATAGAAATCATACTTGATAAGGCTAATGTAATTCTCATCTACAAAAGGGAAGATGGTCCTTACCTTCAAATTAATGCCCAGTCAGCTTAACATCAATAGTGGGTAAATTCTTAGAATTGATAATAGCAGATATAATTAGAAACCCCCTTGAACATAATGAATCACAATATAAATTCACAAGAGGTCATTTTTTACCTAATAGATTTGCTGATTTTTTCAGTAAAGCATTGGAGGGGGTAGACGAAGGTAAAGAGTAGAATGTTGTTTATCTAGATATCAGTAAGGCTTTTGATGTAGTTCCACACAGGAAACTGATAAAGTGGCAGCATACGGTAGTGGAGTTCTCTAATATGCCCAACTACTAGGTAGGAGAGAACATAAATGGCACTAGGTCTGACTGGGAACCAGTCATGAGTGGCATTTCACATGGATCAGTTTAGTGCCATTTGTTCATAATCTGCATTGATAACTTTGGTGAAGGAATTAATGGCATACGAGTAAATTCACCGACAACACAAAATAATGTTGAATAATAACTTCAGAGGTGGATACCATAATACTTTGGAATGATTTTGACAAATTAATGCTATGGTTGGAAAAATGGTAGAAACTGTTCGTAATGGAAAAATGCAAAGTCCTGATCCTTGAGAATGAAAATAATTCAGGCACTTATAAATTGAATAATATAGAACTCCATCATACCAGATGTGAAAAGGACTTGGCAGAAATCTTAAGTCACAACAGCAGTATCCCTCAAGGGAAGCACCTTGATACCAGTAAGGAGCTCTTGATCAAAGTAACAACTTACTCTCCCCTTTCATGGATTGAACTTGACTGCCTGCAATGTCCTAGTTGCTATATGACCTTTACAGGATTAATATAAAAAAGACAACGCCAGCCATCTACCAAGGCAGAGTGACTCAAAGAGGAAAACACAGTCCCCAACATTCACTCAGTTGTCATTTTTTCCAGAAGTATGCTGACATCATACTTAGATTACCCCTCTAACTGCAACATCCCCACCCCTCTTTCACAGTGCAGCCATTGCCCTTTCCACCTCCAAGACTCTAAGTCTGGTTAACCAGTTTCCCAGAATCCCTTCATAAAAGTTACCCTACTCGCACTCTAGCAGCATGTCCATTAAACCACTTCTTGACATTCACTCCTTGTCTACATTCACATGTTCATACAAGCCTTGTGGATGTTCAAACCCCTAAACTCAAAGCTTCTTGTACCCCCTTCCCCCTTCCAACTATTCTTGGTATGACCCCTTTCCTTCTACCATCCACTAGATTTTTACATTCTCTTTGTCAGCTTATCCCCATCCATCCTGTGCATGCCTAAACCACAACAACAACCCCTCCTCAGTTCTCTAAATTATACCCTTAATAACCTCATATTACCTTTTAATTTCTAAACTCTGAATTTTTTGCATAATATTCACACCACATGTTGCTCTCAAACATGACACATATGCTGCTTCTAGCCTCCTTTTAACTGCAGGTTTCAAAACCCATTCTTCACATCTGTATAAAAGTGTTGGTGCCACTATACTCTGGTAGTCCCTTTTTAGCCTCCATAGATAAACTTCTTTCTTTCCACAGATACTTCAACACACCACCCACCTTTTTCCCCTCATCTATTCTAGGGTTTACCTCAAGAAGTATGTACGTATTGGAGACAGAAGGTAGGATTGCTGAGAAGCAAGGTGAATTTTGTAAGGGTAGGAGATGTGTAGACCAATTGTTTACATTTAAGATTTAAACATATAAGTGAGCACTACTTAATGAAGAGTAAGATTTTTTTTTGAGTAAAAGTAGGCCTTAAATTGGGAACTTTGGTGTCACAGTGGTTGTTTAGCATGTTTGTAGATGGGGTTGTAGAAGAAGTGTGTACTAGGGTGTTGGGAAGAGGTGTGGGATAAAAAGATAATGATAAAGCTCCTGGAGAGCGAAACGTTGCCACAATAAATGTCACATTAGTTGCACTTGTGTCCTTTTACTTTACATAATGAATCTGTTTTTTCTTTTTGTCTGTTTACTAACTGATAAAGGAGAAGGGGTTACTAGCCCTTTGGTCTCGGCATTTTAGTAGTCTCCACACACGTTACTTATAGGAAAGGATTCTAATCCACTTTCCCATGGTATTGTAAGGAAACACTACAAGGGCAAGAACTAATAACCCTATGAGATTAAATTATGCCCATCTGGTTATCTCAGAAGCAGACACATAGGGGTGACATGTCTGCTTCTGGCTCTAACATTGTTACATAAAACAAGGGTAGATTTATTATCTCATATTCTAGCATGAATCCTACTCCAAACTCATGACACTGCCATCACTTGAAGTACTTGTCACTGCTGCTGCTGCTACCAACAACCACCCCACTCTCCTGTGTGGTGCATATGCATCCATACGTGGGTATTGTTACCATTAATTACATGTGTGGTTTACCGGTTAGCCAAACTTGAGTCCTGGAGGTGGAAAGTACAATGCCTGCACTCTAAAGGAGGGGTTTGGGATATTTGCTGTTTGGAGTGCCATCTGAACTGTCATATCTGAGTGCCTCTGCAAAAACAGTGATTATGTGTGAATGATGGTGAAAGTGTTGAATGGTGGTGAAAGTGTTTCTTTTTTGGGTCAACCTGCCTCAGTGGGAGACACCCAGTGTGTTGAAAAAAAAATTACGTACAAGTCCCACAACTCTATATGTATTTCATATGTAAGGTCAAAATTAGATTATGCAGTTCTGGTCTCCAGTACTACAGAATGAAGAATGGATATAAATGCATTAGAGAATATACAGTGAAGCATGGCAAAGTTAATCCACAGTGTAAAAATCTTTCCTATGAAAATAGACTGAGATCCCTGAATCTGTAAAATTAGGAGAGATGTGAATGAGTTATGCAAGTGAAAGACAGGTCTAAATAAAAGAGATAAGAATGCTTAGAATATCAAACCAGGGAAGAATTCAAGACAGTACTTTCAAACTGGGGAAATTTAGATTAAGAGAAATGTAGAAGAGTAATGGTAGTTTAGCAGTAGAGTTGTAGATGAGTAGAATAATCTGCCAAATAGAATCATTAAATTAACTACTTCAGTGGTTTTAAAAATATTTTACACAAATACAGTGTATAGGAGAAAGATTTGGACCTAGGAAAGCCCTGTTAAGTATATGTCAGTAGGCCTGCTACAGCATTCCTTTATTTTGAATGTTTTTGTATTTTTATCTTTTTCCTATATTTAGTTTTTTTATTTATCCAGATCTGCCATTGAGAATAAATGCACTAAATAGAATGAAGTGTAAGAGCGACGATGATTGTGAGTTACTGGAAGATATTTAGTTATTTCAATATTTGGATTATTGCTATGAAAACATGTACATACTGATGAAGGGAGGAACAAGAGTGTAATGCAACAGAGAAAGGTGAAATGTTTTCTCTTTTATGGAAATCGGAAACATTACTGTGGATATGAAGATTAGCATTGTGTTACCTTCCTGGGACTAATCTTTATGTGTAGGAGTGAAACAGCATGAAATGTGTGTGTGGTGGGGGGGGGGAGAAAGGGCCAGTCAAGGGGTTTCAGTAAAAAAAATCTTGATAGTATTTATATTGAAAAATGTAAATAAGGAGTCTATTGTTTTTAGTACATTATTTATTGTTTTTTTTTTCTTCTATAGAGTCATCAAGACAACAGTGAGGCAGCTAGCGAACATTCAACATCAAGTGGCTTACCATCAGCTAGGGTACCATCGACTCCCTCACTAGAGAATAGTTTAGCTTCATCGCCAAGTGTTCACTCTCTACAGAGCTCCAGCTTAGGACACACAGAAACAACTCATATTGTTAAGGTATAATTATTGTAGTACCTGTTAGCTGTACACATAAATTTTTATTACTTTTTTCCTTTTGTACGAATGAAAATTGTAAGTTTATGCTATGCACTAGTCAGAGTTAATTTTTTTTTTAGTTTTTCAATATGCTGGCTAACTTTCACTGAGGCAGGGTGACTCAAAAAAGAAGAAAACCTTATAAAGCTTTTCTTTTTACATTTAGTAATTTATACAAAAGGGGTTACTATCCCGTTGCTCTTGGCATTTTAGTTGCCTCTTATGACACACATGGTCTACAGAGGAAATATTCTTGTCCATTTCCCCATGAAAATGAAAGGAAATAAATAAAAACAAGAACTATTAAGAAAATAAAAGAAGACTTAGATGGGTGTGTATACACATGTGTGTTCATGTATACTGTGACCTATATGCAAGTAGAAGTAGCAAGATGTACCTGTTATCTTATTGTTTATAAAACAGAAAGAAAAGATACCAGCAATCCTTCCATTGTGTGAAACAGGGTTAATGAACATTAACCTTAATTTACCTTTTGTCCAAAATATCTAGTGAACTTGAAGAAGGGAGTCTGTTAGGTAAAAGGACACAAGTGCAACTAATATGACATTTTATTGTGGCAACGTTTTGCTTTCCAGGAGCTTTGTCAGTCTCCTGGAGAGTGAAATGTTGCCACAGTAAAATGTCACATTAGTTACACTTGTGTCCTTTTACCTAACATATTGTCATTAATTTTACCAACATTATTACAGGGAGTCTGTATTTAGTGAATGATCCTCTAGTGACAAACTCCTGAGTACCGTCATAGAAGCTAAGACCTTGTGTAGTTTTAAAAATAGGTTGGATAAATACATGAGTGGGTGTGAGTTGGACCTGACTAGCTTGGGCTGCCAGGTTTGGTGCCGTGCTCCTTCCTTAAGTGGGAGTGACCTGACTAGGTGGTCATTTTTCTAGGCTGGGGGGGGGCATGGACCTGCTTCGCATGGGTCAGTAGGCCTGTTGCAGTGTTCCTTCTTTCTTATGTTATGTCTTAACCCGTAAACGGTCCAAGCAGATCTTCGTTCATATGCATAGTGCTCCAAAAGTAGATCTACGTTTTTTTTTTACATACAGTGGACCCCCGCTTAACGATCATCTCCCAATGCGACCAATTATGTAAGTGCGTTTGTACGTGTATGTTTGGGGGTCTGAAATGGACTAATCTACTTCACAGTATTCCTTATGGGAACAAATTCGGTCAGTACTGGCACCTGAACATACTTCTGGAATGAAAAAATATTGTTAACCAGGGGTTCACTGTATTTTCAAATATAACAAAAAAAAAAAAAAACATAGATCAAAGTTTTTACACGTTTTCAAATGTAAAATAAAAAAAAGATCTACTTTTTTTACATACTTTCAAATGTTGAAAAAACATATATATATGTTTGGGCTGTTTATGGGTTAATAAGATACATGTGACACTTGGGTATCTTAATTGCCATCTGTAATAAGATACAAGATACCCAAGTGTTGCATGTCCTATTCATCAACTTGTCAGTATTGTTTACCATCATTAATATGATTCTAGTGACCTTCATGGGGAAGTCTATAGTTCATTACGGATCCTCTAGTTACCTTGGAGAAGGGAGTCTACAAATTAGAAAACTTTCCCTCTGTCGTCTAATGATTTTTTTTCCACTTTGAAAGTTGACCACTGATTCCTTCAATGTTCCCCAGGTTAAATATTCTGGTAGTTCTAGTTCCTTAGAGGAGGCTTATTTTTTTCTCTCTTCTTCAATGGCCACCAAGGCAGAGTGACCCAAAGAAGAAAACATTCACCATCATTTGTTCAATCATTATCTTTATTACAGTATTTTATTTAAAAATAAGCCTCACAATTGCCCAAACTACCTCAACAACCCCTCTAAATTATACCCTTGGTGACTCCACATCGCCTTTTAATTTCCACACTCCAAATACTCTCCGTGATATTCACACCACACATTGCTCTAATGCAGATCAGCCAGGCTGTGATGGATATGTGGGCCAATAGGCAACCAGCAGCAACAGCCTGGTTGACTAGGCAAGCATCAGACAAGCCTAGGTCAGGGCTGGGCTCTGGAAGTAGAAAACTCTTGAAACTCATCACAGGTATACATGACATCTCTACTACCTCTAGTCTCCTCACTACAACATTCAAAACTCATACTTCACCCCCATATAAAAATGCTGGTACCACTATACACTTATACAATTATTATAATGTAGGAGGGGTTTGGGTTATTGGCTATTCGGAGTGACATCTGAACTGTTGTAACTGGGCACCTCTGTAAAGACAGTATGTATGAATGATGGTGAAAGTGTTCCTTTCTTTTTTGGGTCACCCTACTAAGCCAGCATGTGGAATTTAAACAAATGAAATCTGTTCATCTACCAGATATTTCTTTCTGTGTAATTTCTTTGACTGTCACAGAGCTGTGGAACCAGTGTTCCTTTAATTTTGTCACCAAAAGATAATCTTGGCCTGTCTCTGTGTTGGTCACACTTCATATGTAAGACAGGGAGGGTGGCACTCTCCTCCTCTCCTCACCCCTTGTGTTCTTGCTTTGAGCCTGTTGCACCAGTCAGTATTCTTGTTGAGTGGCAGTTTTCACTACCAGCCAGTACATTCGCCTCATCCTTGCTATTTCTTCTAGACCTCATTCTCCGAGAACTCACCTTCTGGACTGATTGTGTGTGATTCTTTCTGTTGGCTGGTTTTGTGGCTCTAGTGATTTGCTTATTGCCCTCCAACTTTGGAGGGCAGATCAACCAGGCTGTGATGGATATGTGGGGCAGTGGGCCTCCAGCAGCAACAGCTTGGTTGACTAGGCAAGCACCAGACAAGCCTGGCCCATGGCCTGGCTCTGAGAGTAGTGAGACTTGAAACTCATCAAAGTTACATACGAAAGAATGTTGCTGGTGTGATAGTACTTGGATTTTAGCTTGGTGTGATAGTGTTTATTTGCACTAAGTTTTTTATTCATGTTAGTAGTTTTATAATGCTTGTTGTTGTGTGTGTTGTATTTTGGTAAGAGCAGTGAATTATCACCCAAGTCAGAGTATTCCTTAAATATTAAAACTACAGTATGTATGACTGCACAATGTCTTGACTGAAATGCTAGTAAAATAGTATATATAGAAAGTTTTAAAAGATGACTGGCAAACTTATATTGTACCTTCTTGTTTTATAGCAATAAAATCTTGAATTGATCATCAGTCTTGAATTAATCAGTCTTGGCTGTGTTTAATCAGTCTTTGATTAACTAATCTTCAATTAATCAATTTTTAAAATAATTTAGTTTTTAGTGCATTGGTAGTTTTCTATCCTGTTCACTACCTTAAAAGTTTTGGTGAAATCTTCCATATCAGAGATTCCTGATATCATTGGAATTAGGACACACAGTTATAAGTATGTTCTTTCAGATAATCAGTCTTGTTTTTGTGTGTGTACTGTAAAATGAATGAATTGTCTTCATTACAGACTGGATCAATCAGCAGCCATGTCACCACTTTGGATTCGAGAGTTAAGCCAGCACCTCTAATGAGTAATTCAGAAATCCTCTTCAGATACTGGAAAATCCAGGTATGCAATGCATTTTTTAATCAGAGGAATTACTTGTTGGTAATTCCTGTGGTTAAATTAATTGAATTAATTAGGTCAGAGGAAGGATCCCAGTTATTTATAGCATTTCTCCAAAAAGAGGAGTGAGCAGTAAATAGATGTCTAAGGCAATTGATGTAAGTGGTTGGGCAGTACAGTGGTCCCTCAATAATTGTTGGGCTCGATAGTCGTCCTTTTCGGAAATCGTCACGTTTTCGTCCAAACCTTGGCTCGCAAATGGTTGGTTGACTCACTAATCGTCATTCATCCTGGACGTGTACTCACGGCTCTGAGCCGCCTCGGCCTCCCTTCCCAGCCAGTGTGCCATTGTTTACCAGCGAGCGACGGTCCTCTCACTTGTTCAAACGAAATATTTCATAATATTCCATTCATTTTAATGCTTGCAAGTGCTAAATAAGCTACCATGGCTCCAAAGAAAGCTCCTAGTGCCATGCCTTTGGTAAAGAAGGTGAGAAATATGATTGAATTTAAGAAAAACATCATTGAACAATATGAAAGTGGCATACGTGTGGCCGAACTGGCCAGGATGTATAACAAATTCCGTACAACCATATCTTCCATCGTGGCCAAGAGAAAGGAAATCAAGGAAGCTGTTGTTGCAAAGGGGGTAAATATGCTGACAAAAATGAGATCACCAGTACTCGAAGATGTTGAAAAGTTATTATTGGTGTGGATAAACGAGAAACAATTAGCAGGAGATAGTCTTATGATGTCGATTATTTGTGAAAAGGCTAGGCAGTTGCATGACGATCTGGTAAAGAAATTGCCTGCAACGAGTACTGATATTTGTGAATTTAAGGCCAGCAAAGGTTGGTTTGAGAGATTTAAGAACCCTAGTGGCATACACAGTGTGATAAGGCATGGTGAGGCTGCCGGTTCGGACAAAATTGCAGCTACAAAATTCGTAAGTGAATTCAAGGAGTACATAGACACTGAAGGACTGAAACCTGAAAAAGTGTTCAATTGTGATGAAACAGGCCTCTTTTGGAAGAAAATGCCAAAGAGGACCTACATTACTCAGGAGGAAAAGGGACTGCCAGGACACAAGCCCATGAAAGACAGGCTGACGCTCACGTTCTGTGCTAATGCTAGTGGGGATTTCAAAGTGAAGCCGTTACTAGTGTACCATTCTGAAAATCCCAGTGTGTTCAGGAAAAACAATGTTATGAACAGTAAATTGTGTGTGTTTTGGAGATCTAATAATAAGGTATGGGTCACGAGGGAAATTTTCGTCGAGTGGTTCAGTGAAGTGTTTGGCCTTAGTGTGAAGAATTACCTCCTGGGAAAGAAATTGGATCTCAAGTGCCTCCCAGTAATGGACAATGCACCTGCTCATCCTCCAAACTTGAATGACCTAATTCTGCAGGGGTTTGGGTTCATCACACTCAAGTTCTTGCCCCCGAATACCACTCCTCTCCTCCAGCCCATGGACCAGCAGGTCATTTCAAACTTTAAAAAACTCTACACCAAAGCAATGTTTCAAAGGTGCTTTAATGTGACCTCAGACACTCACTTGACCCTAAGAGATTTTTGGAAAGAACACTTAAGTATCCTCCATTGCATAAGCCTTATAGGTATGGCTTGGGAGGGAGTGACTACTAGGACTTTGAACTCTGCTTGGAGAAAATTGTGGCCAGATTGTGTCCACAAGAGGGATTTTGAAGGGTTTGTAGCCAACCCTGATGAACCTATGTCAGTTGTGAACTCTATTGTGGCATTGGAGAGTTCCATGGGGTTGGATGTGAGTTTGGAGGATGTGGAAGAGTTTGGTGGAGGAACACAACAGAGGGGTAACTACTGAAGAGCTGCGAGAGCTTCAGCAGGAACAGCAACAGATTGCAGCTCAGAATCTTGCTGCAGAGGAGGAGGAAGAGAGATGGAAGAAGGTGCCTTCTTCAGAAATTAAGGAGATTTTTGAAATGTGGGATAGGATGGAAAGATTTATGGAGAAACATAACCCTGAGAAGGATGTTGCAAGCCATATCGGCAACTTGTATAGTGTTACACCCTTTTGTTCATTTTAAGTAGACTGTTTCTTGTTATTATCACAATGGTATACTTATACATGTTATTTTTGCTATTTCACTTAATATTATATTCAGGAGTAATTCCATTAGTAGCTAAAATGGATTTACTCGACTTTATAATATTATCTGGTCGTATTACTTAGCTTTGTATTTAGGTAGGTCATTTAATTAGTGTCAACTGCTGGTGACCTGGCCAAGCACCAGTAGGTGTTTTGAGCTGCTCAACCCCGGCTCCGACCGAGACAAAGTGGGCTGGTAAAGCCTCACAGAGTTCAGTTCATACCTTCCTCTGGACCAGGAAGGGTCGAGGGAAGTATCCACCTCTAAACCACCATTCGCCTCCCTAGAAAATCCCAGGAATTTTCGGGAACTTACTGCTAAGACTTGTCTCGGTTGGAGAAGGCGGTTGAGAAGCTCTTAGAGAAAGTGAAGCCAAGTGAGCAAGCCTCTGTAGTGTATGAGGACTTATTGTAAAGTGAACCCCATCATAAGAAATCTATTAATGTGTTAGATTTTAAGCAACGCCTGTGCATGTGCATATACTAATATTTCGTGACTCACTCAGAGCCATTTGTAAATACTTAACCTAGTGCTGTGTTGTTTTAATGAGGAATGGTAAAAGTATTCTACTCATAGTGCAAAATATGAGAAGGTGAATTTAAGTGATTATTATGACTATTAATAAATTAAATAGAAACTAAGAAAATTCCTTCTCCTCTGAAGTGAGTACCTAGACGTACTAAGTTTATTTTGTTACGAAAAGCACTATAACCCAGGGACCAACTGACTATGTTCGTAACAATAGTGACAGTCTTGGCCCATTTTAGGGAAGTTTTAAAGAGACGCCAGAAACAGAGCTCTCTGGACACTTTTTTTTTTTGCGAGACAGGACTCCAGTGACTCAAGCTGGTCCTAGTGGCACTAAGAAACAGAGAAGAGAAGTAACCCCAGAAAAGGACTTGGTACCTGAGGTGTTGATAGAAGGGGATTCCCCTTCCAAACAGTAACTAATCCAATCTCTCTCCTGCTCCAGTCTTCCATACTCTAAGGAGAATTGCCAATAAAGGTAAGTGTTATGCTGTTAATGTTTTATTCATCATGTCCCATTGTATTGTTTATGTACTACATCTATATTTCATGTAAAAAAAAATTTTTGTTTTAATACTTCTGGGTGTCAGGAACGGATTAATTGTATTTACATTATTTCTTATGGGGAAAATTGATTCGAAAATCGTCTATTTCGATAATCGTCACACTTCCAGGAACGGATTAACGACAGTAAATGAGGGACCACTGTATTGGGATAACATCCATGGTAAATATGATGTGTATGCAAGGGAAGGGGTCCATCTTTCTGGGAAAGGGGTGATAGCATTAGTTCAGTCAAAGAAGCTGTTGCTGATTAGTGTAAGACTTAAAACCAATGAGAAACAGAGGTATGGGTGTATGGGGACAACAAAAAGGGTTGCAGAAGTAGGGACAGAAAAAGTTAGAATTGTCAAGTTAGCCTGGGAAAATATCTAGAAAACAAGATAGCTCATATTGTAGTTTCTGATAAAAATATAGGAATTAGTCTACAAACAGAGAGAGGAAAGGGGTTGCATAAACTTAACATTTACTGTACAAATAGCCAGAGCACAGGAAATAAAATAGATGTACTAAAGCTTAATTGTTTTTGCAGGAAACAAAGATATTATAGCCGAGATCTGATTCAGTATAAAATATAGGGACATGCCTGTTGAATGCCATTTTTTTTTTTTTTAACATGTCGGCCATTTCCCACCAAGGCAGGGTGACCCAGAAATAAAGAAAAAAAAATTAAATCATCATTCAACACTTTCACCATCACTCATACATAATCACTGTCTTTGTACATTTACCCAGATATGACAGTTCAGATGTTCCTTTAAAGTGCAGGCTTTGTACTTCCCATTTCCAGGACTCAAGTCTGGCTAACCGGTTTCCCTGAATCCCTTCACAAAATATTAGCCTGCTCACACTCCAACAGCTCGTCAGGTCCCAAAAGCATTCGTCTCCATTAACTCCTGTCTAACATGCTCATGCACGCTTGCTGGAAGTCCAAGCCCCTCACCCACAAAACCTCCTTTACCCCTTCCCTCCAGCCTTTTTGGGGTCAATCCCTACCCTGCCTTCCTTCCCCTACAGATTTATATGCTCTCCAAGTCATTCTACTTTGTTCCATTCTCTCTAAATGACCAGACCATCTCAACAGCCCTTCTTCAGCCCTCCAATTAATACTTTAAGTAACTCCTACTTTCCACTCTACAAATTCTCTGCATAATATTTACACCACACATTGCCCTTAGACAGGACATCTTTATTGCCTCCAGCTGCCTTGCTGCAGAATTTACAACCCATGCTTCACACCCATATAAGAGTGTTGGTACTACTGTACTCTTATACATTCCTTTCTTTACCTCCATGGATAATGTTTTTTTGTCTCCACAGATACCTCAATGCACCACTCACCTTTTTTTCTTCATCAATTCTCTGGTTAACCTCATCCTTCATAAACCCATCCGCTGACGTCAACTCCCAAATATCTGAAAACATTCACTTCTTCCATTCTCCCTCCCTCCAATGTGATATCCAGTTTTTCTTTATCTAAATTGTTTGATACCCTCATTACCTTACTCTCATGTTTACTTTCAACACCTTCCCAAACTCATCAACTAACCTTTGCAACTTTTCTTTAGAATCTCCCAAAAGCACAGTATCATCAGCAAAAAGTAACTGTGTCAACTCCCATTTTGTATTTGATTCCTCATAATTTAATCCAACCCCTCTCCCCAACTATAAATATGTTAAATAACCATGGTGACATTACACATTAAGACCTACTTTTACTGGGAAGTAATCTCCCTCTCTCCTACACACCCTAACCTGAGCCACATTATCCTCATAAAAACTCTTTACAACATTTAGTAACTTACTACCTATTCCATGTACAGTGGACCCCCGGTTTACGATATTTCATTCCAGAAGTATGTTCAGGTGCCAGTACTTAACGAATTTGTTCCCATAAGGAATATTGTGAATTAAATTAGTCCATTTCAGACCCCCAAACATACACGTACAAAAGCACTTACATAAATACACTTACATAATTGGTCGCATTGGGAGGTGATTGTAAAGCGGGGGTCCACTGTACTTGCAACATCTGCCACATTGCTCCCCTATCCATTCTATTATATGCCTTTTCTAAATCCATAAATGCAATGAAAACTTCCCTACTTTTATCTAAATACTGTTCACATATGCTTCAATGTAAACACTTGATCTACACATCCACTACCCATTCTAAAGCCGCCTTGCTCATCTGCAATTCTGCTCTCTGTCTTACCTCTTAATTCTTTCAGTAATAACTCTACCATACACTACCTGGTATACTTAGTAAACTCATTCCTCTATAATTTATAATTTTTACAATCTCTTTTGTCCCCCTAGGTACCTTCCTCTCTTTCATACATTTATTAAACAAAAATACCAACCACTCCAACACTACATCTCCCCCTGCTTTTAACATTTCTGCCATGATGCCGTCAGTTCCAGCTGCTTTACCCCTTCATTCTACATAATGCCTCATGCATAAAATATAGGGCCATGCCTGCTGAATGCCACATGCAGCAGTATAAATTATTCCACGCTGATAGTCAACAGGAAAGAGGGCAGATTTGAGATATCAGTATGTTAGGGAAAATTTAAACTATTGCATCGGGAAAGATACAAAGGTGGAAGGGGCATACACTGTACTCTTGTATGGCTGCAGTTTCTCAAAGGGCTTGGAAAGCTAATCTTAGGTGTGATCTTCAGTTCCTGAAATCTAAATAGCAACCATGCTAAATTTCTATGATATAAAAATGTAGTTTTAATGGGAAATTTTAAATATTCAATTTGATGGGAAACCTAGTCAAGCAACTTCCTAAAAAAAGTTCAAGATTACATTCTAAAAGTTTGTCACAGAATCGTCTAGAGGAAATAATCTGGTTGACTTGGTACTAGTAAACAAGGAATCTCTGATAAACTTTGAGGTAATGGAGAGCTTAGAGAAAGCAGTCACAAATCACTTAGTTGCAATATCTCAGAATTACCTTAACAGTAACATAGTAATTTTATTTTAATCAAAACTAACTGCTAAACCACAATAACATAGTTAAGGTCCCAACTTTCCGTGCTGCACAATACAAGTGCTCACCTAACTAGTGTAGACTATGGTAACCTGATTAGGGAGACTGGACAAACATTGGAGGTGGTTACCAATGTGAAAATTTTCAGTGTTGTACAAGCTGCAACTGTTAATTCATTCACTGATTTTTGCCATAATGTGTACAAGAGTAATTTTGTTCCAGGCATCTCTGAAGCTACCATTAGAAGCCCTAATGTGATCATTGAATCTTGGTTTGGTCTAGTTAAATATTAACATCAGGTTTTGTTGCAGGCACGTCTGAGGCTATCATCTGTCGCTCTTCAAAGGTGGATGATGTCAGTGATCTGTTTGGTAGTTATGTGGTTGGCAATGAATCTTGTAATGTGGTTGAAAATCAATCCTAATCTCATTGACCTCGCCAACTTCTTCCTGCCCCTTTCTTTGCTACCACTCCTGTCGTCTGCTTATGCAGAGGTCAATCAGGAGGGTATCAGACTTTTAAAGGTAGGTACAGTATGACAATTATGGTAGGTGACCAGTTTGCCTAAGTCACCCTCAGATTCACTAGTATGGGAAAAGTGAAGGGGTGTCCTATCTCATATTGATGATACACTTTTCTTTAGTTACTCTTATTGCTGCATAAGGAACAAATGGACTTGGCAGTTAATTATTACAATCAAAGAAAGCACTAAACCGACAAGGGTCATACAGCACTGCAGGGCAGAAAATAATGCTGAGGCTATAAACAGCTAGACAGAGAGGGGATCAGAGGTGAAGGGAGAAAAGGGCTGGAAGGGACACTTAAGGGCTATGTGTCAAAGTTCGTACAGTAAAGCAGTTGCTGACAAAAAGTGAATGTAACTCAAAGGCTGGGCCATCTGCAAGAAGGGAAGATAAGGCAAGAGTGACAGGTTAGCTGCATCATTGGAAGTAAATCCTGCGAGCTCGCTGGTAAACTGGGCAACTGACAAGAAAGTGAAGAACTGAAATAGGGACCTGACAAACCTCACAGGAATAGGGCATCTTTCCATGAGATACCCATGGGTAAGGCCTGTATGGCCAGTGCACTGCTGGGAGAGCGCAGTCTCCTGAGAATGGCAACGGTGATAAGCAGATGGCCACAAGCCTAAAAGTGGTTTAATAGAGTGCAATTTGTTATGGTGCATGCCTGACCACTGTTGTTGCCAACGGCTGTGAAGACAGGCTGAGATGACTGGAAAATAATCCCTGAACGGAATACTGTACCTCTATAGGAAACCGGAAGATCATGCACCACTGACTGCGCAGCAGCATCTGCTTGTTCATTACCCTGCACACCAACGTTTCCAGGGACCCAACAGAAAACGATGTCTTTGTTTCTGCTAGCCACACAACACAACCATAGTTGAATACAAAGGACTAATGGATGAGGGGACTCGAATTGTTTAATGGCTTGTAAAGCACTGAGGGAATCTGAAATGATCACAAACGTCGAAGGAGACATGTATATAATACAAAGAAGCTCTATGAGGATGGCATACAACTCGGCAGTAAAAATTACTAGCTGAGTCTAACAAGTTACCTCGGACATCATCATCAGAGAATACTGCTGCAAACCCAACACCATCAGAAGATTTAGAACCACCTACATAAACAGCGGTGGCATGAGCATGTGACCGGAAGTGCTTGAGAAAAAGAGAGTGAGAAGCAGTTGTAGGCAGGAAAGTTTTGGTGCACGGTAGTGGGGGAAGAACAGACATGAACCGTCGGAACTTCCCAAGGGAAAAGGCAGGTGCTAAATGGACATACAAGGGAGAGAACATACAGATGCTAAATGAACATACAACTGGAGAGAAGAGCGGAGTGAGTAAAGACAAAGAGAAAACGGTCGGAGTAGGCAGGGGTGCCAAACAAACAGTGGGCTTCTACTAATGTCCGAGACTAACCTATATATAGAAGAAACGCAAAGATCATGAGCGCTGACAAAATAACGAAGACAATGAGCATCACGACGATCAGCCAAGGAAGGAACATTCACCTCTGCATAGAAGCTACTTGGCAGTTAAAAAAAAAAGTTAGATGGAGAAATGCGGGGACTGGGAATATATTGAGAAGCTGGTAAGTGGTGTTCAGCAGAAAAGAATGAGTTCCACCACAGCCAGAATCTATTCCTTAATGTTTTGTTTGTGGTAATGTGTAGATATTGTCTTGTGTATCTGGAAACATGGCTGAGAGCCCCATAACAAAGTATGGTACTGTATAAACCCCTACAAGTTTAGTACTCCCTATTGAAATATAATAAATATGTCTAAATTTTCTTTTTTCAGTTCATATGCCCACTGGAGGAAAGACTGCAAATGTTGTACATACTACAGAATGCCCCATTGCAAATGACAGTGTATGGCTTCTCTCTCTCGTACTCCACAATCACGACTGCAGCATTTGGTATTCTACTTGCTTTTGCCTCCAAAGTTCTTATTCAGGAAATATCTGGACCAGTTACTGCTCCAAATTTAGGATTAATGGGAAATTGTTCTTTGCTATAAAATATCAGGCTGTGTCATTTTAAAACCTTAATATTTTTAAAGAGTGAATCACACAATGATGTCTTTAATGTTGTATTATTTTACACATTATGTATGGTGAAATTGATTAGTAAATATGTACATGTTTTGTGTGTTAATAGACAGCTTGCATGCATATTATGATTTTCATAGTGAAATTTTCTTTGTCCCTTGCTGTCTTTTTACCTGTTTAAGTAATACAGTGGAACCCCGGATATCGGACTTTTCAGATTTCAGACACTTTTTTGAGCGAAATTTTGCTTCGAATTTTGGACCTTGTCCCGGGAATCACACGTATCAGACACATCCACCTGCTGGGATGCCGCTTCAGTCTGGCTCTGTCACTGGTTGAGTGAGCATTCATCCAAAACATTTCGCAATTTTTGTGCTTGTTGATTGTGGCTGCAAAATAAGTCACCATGGGCCCAAAGAAAGTCCCAAGTGCCAGCCCTTTGGCAAAGGACAGAGAGAGGGGAGAACGTGCCTTCTTCAGTGATTCTATGATATGTACGATACTAAAGCAGTAGTAGTCAATACAGGCTATAGCGCCAGCCAGTGATAAAGTGTAGCATTAACAGTGTAGCAAGTAAGTTAAGTGATAGAAAAAAGACGACACGAACCTAAATCTTCCAATGTTGTTGGAGGTACATAGGGCCACTGACAACATATGCCGCCCTGCTCATTTTCCACCACCCTAAACCTCTGCCAGCATCTCATTAACTACTTTATTTCTTTACATTCTCTATGTTTTTATACAATATTTCTTATAAATTACAGTGGTCCCTCAATCGTCCGGCCTGAAAGTCGTCCATTTCGGAAATAGTCCCGTTATTTCGTCCAAACATTGGCTTGCAAATGGTCCGTTAACTCGCTAATCGTCCTTCGTCCGGGACGGGTACTCACGCTCTGAGCCGCCTGGGCCTGCCTACTCAGCCAGTGACGATTTGAATAGACTGACGCAATGGTCGGAGAAGTGGCAGATGCAGTTTAACATTGACAAATGCAAAGTTCTAAATGTTGGACAGTTAAATAACCATGCCACATATAAACTAAATAATGTAGATCTTAATACTACCGATTGCGAAAAGATTTAGGAGTTCTGGTTAGCAGTAACCTAAAACCAAGACAACAGTGCATTAGTGTTCGCAATAAAGCTAACAGAATTCTTGGCTTCATATCTAGAAGTATAAATAATAGAAGTCCTCAGGTTGTTCTTCAACTCTATATATCCTTGGTTAGGCCTCATTTAGACTATGCTGCTCAGTTCTGTTCACTGTATTACAGAATGAATATAAATGCTCTGGAAAACGTGCAAAGGAGGATGACAAAGATGATCCCATGTATCAGAAGTCTTCCCTATGAGGATAGACTGAAGGCCCTGAATCTGCACTCTCTCGAAAGGCGTAGAATTAGGGGGGGATATGATCGAGGTGTATAAATGGAAAACAGGAATAAATAAAGGCGATGTAAATAGTGTGCTGAAAATTTCCAGCCAAGACAGGACTCGTAGCAATGGTTTCAAGTTGGAAAAATTCAGATTCAGGAAGGATATAGGAAAATACTGGGTTGGTAATAGAGTTGTGGATGAGTGGAACAAGCTCCCAAGTACAGTTATTGAGGCTAAAACGTTGTGTAGTTTTAAAAATAGGTTAGATAAATACATGAGTGGGTGTGGGTGGGTGTGAGTTGGACCTGACTAGCTTGTGCTGCTGGGTCTGGTACAGTGCTCCATCCTTGAGTGGGGATGACCAGACTGGGTGGGTCATTGGGATAATCTGCATGGGTCAGTAGGCCTGTTGCAGTGTTCCTTCTTTCTTATGTTTACCAGTGAGCAGAGTTAATGAAGAAATTTTCTGATCTATTAATTTATTTTTTGGGCAGTTTAGGAGTTCCCTGGTATGTGCTTGTTGATCTAGAGCACTTCCTTGTACTTTATTTATATTATTATTATAATCAAAAAGAAGCGCTAAGCCACAAGGGCTATACAGCGCTGGTACTTTATTTATAGTACAATGCTGTTGTCCATCATCTTTCATTTTACATTTGGAATGTTGAAATCTCAAAGAATAATATTCGGTGTATTCTCCAGATTTTCAAGGCAGTTATCTGTCCTTTATATCTGTTCAGTAAATTCCTCTGCCATTGCTGAAATGATGGTTTGTGTACGAAGATAATTACCAAATTGTTGATATTCAGTTTCATGCCAGGCACTACCATATTAATAACACTAGCTTGTTTAGTCTCTTATCACATAAGAATGACTTTTTTTCTGGAAATTTTATGATCAGTATTTTGGCCATTTAAGTTTGAAGAACCATATTATACACATTACCTAACAGTCATAGCTATTATATTGTGCACGGATAAATTCATTATACAGTGGACCCTCGGGTAACGCCTTTAATCCGTCCCAGAGAGCTAACCTTTAACCAATTTAGCCTTTAGCCGAATTAATTTTCCCCATAAGAAATGATGGAAATCCAATTAATCCGTTCCAGACACCCAAAAGTATTAAAGAAAATAATTTTTTTGCATGAAATATACATTTCCCTACACAGAAGCAGCGCTGTATAGCCCTTGTGGCTTAGCACTTCTTTTTGATTATAATAATAATCCCTACACAGAAAACAATGATATATGCACAATAAATAATACTGAAATGACACTTACCTTTATTGTGGACTTGTTGACGAGTGATGAGATGGGACATTGTTTTTCTTGAACATTTTGGGTCATGCAGGGAGTGTAGCAGGCATGCAGGGAGTGTAGGTACGAGTTTTTTCTTGAATTTTATCGTGTTTCTTTCCTTCTTAACCAAAGGGCTGGCACTAGAAACTTTCTTTGGGCCCATGGTGGATTATTTAGCAGTTGCAAGCACTAAAAATAATGGAATACAAAATATATCGCATGTATGCGTGGAATCTTCCTCACTGGCTTGTAAACAATGGCACACTGGCTGTACACGGAGTCCCTGGGCCCACTCAGGCCACGCTGACACGTTCAGGACGAAAACCCTTAACTGAGTTATTTGGTGTTAGCCAAGCCAATATTTTTTTGCCAAAGCGAGTCGTTATCCGATTTTGGCGCTAACCAATGACGCTGTTACCCGAGGGTCCACTGTATATAATATACATAACAAAAATAATAAAATTTCTATACACTTGTAAAAAGATATAGGCATTGCAATTTTCAGTATTTTTTTTTTTTGATGTTCAGTATCACTCGTGCACAAGTGTCCAGCAGTAGTCAGCCATCAAACAGATCATCTGACATCCCTTCTCCATGATGGCTATGTCTTGGTGAAATCATTCACTGTGGGGTTCTATCTCACAGAAACTAAGTGTTGGAGCAAAACTAAGATTTGAATTCAGCTCCCAATTGAAACCATTATTATTCAATGTTTGACCCTAGTGGGTTTAGCACTTAGTTATGATTATAATATTAATAATGTTGACCAGTGTAATTTTAACGAGTCTTTCACAAATAGTTACTCCTTGCAGTTTATTCACTCTTACCACATCTATACTAATTATATTTTGGAATAAAGACTTCACTGTCCAAGAAATCTCTAATGTAGGCTTCTGTTACAAAAGGAACATTATTTTTTATCTTTATTTTTAGGCCATAGATACTGGCAAAAAGAAAGGAAGATAATATACTTGGGTTGCTTTGAACTAGTGATCCTGTTAGGTGATTTAGTACTTACAAAAGGCAATCTACTCATGATGGGGTGTCCATTGCTGTCCCATCCTGTTGTATGTTGAGGGGCATAAGTCCTCTTGTTCCATCTAGCATAGCTAACAGTTTTAGTATTTGGGGATGTACAAATTGTTTTTGCAGTTTGTATTCATTTATCCCACTGGTTGACTAGATTTTTATCTGTTTTAAGCCTGTGGCTGTTGTTGCTCTTTTTTGTCTTTGTTTATCTTTTGCTTAAAGAATGTGCACACCTGTATTTTTTATGTGAAAAAGTGGAGAGTAATCATGACACATTCTTTCCTCAAGCAAGTTTTTACACTTATTCAAAAGTGACATTTCCATTTATTAAAATGTTGAGGCATTTCTTTGGATATGGGTAATTACACTTTTTCTCATATCTGCTTATTTCCTTTGCATAATATTTACGCTTCCATGTCCTTTGTACAATTACACATACTGTGGTTTACGATACCCTCATCTGATTGTGGTACTTCATTTTTCAATGGTACTGTATTTTGTTTCACCCTCTCCTCTCCATTTTCTTTAATCTTGTCTTGATTGGATTTTGTTATGCGATCTGTATGACCCATGTGGGTTTAGTGCTTAAGTTTTGATTATAATAATTTTGGTATGCGATCAAGACTAACAGCTCCAAATCTGAGAGCTTTGCTCCTTGTGCCTCTTCAAGGGGGTCTCCTTGGCGTGGTGAAGAGGCTCTTGGTCTGAGGAATTAGACCTGTCGGTCTCCTTCCTCAAACCGAACCTAATTACCCCCCAATCCCCCCTTTCCTATCCCATCCTCCCCTTTTTCCTTTCCTCCTCCACCTCCTCCCCACCCCTCCCTTTAGCTATTCCTCTTTTTGGCCTTTGGGATTTTTCCCACAGGCACACTAGTTCATAGGTAGGGGGAAGGGTACCGGGGTCCATCCCATTCCGTTGAGGTTCTTGGCGGTGGCGTAGTTTGCCGTGGAATCTGGATCGCCTGGGGATGATCCCTCTCTGGTATCCCAGAGGGTGGCTTTGGGTGTCTTTCGGGCGACGGGTGTATCTCTGGAAGCCACCTTTCGGATTCCGGGGGTGGTGGCCGAAGGAGGCATGCTTTGTGGCGGATATGGGACCGCCCTCTCTTTTGTCCATCGAGGTAGCTCGGCAGATGTGAGGTTGCTATCCCGGATTGCTGGTTTACTGACATGAAGGGTAGGGTATGGCACAGGTTCCATGCCGCATCTGCGCTACTTGCGGTGCTGAGGTCCTCTTGGGTGCGGAGGAAGATTTCTGGCCCTTTCATTCCTCCTAGGATCTATCCCTCCCTGGTCCCCCCTTTTTTTACTCTTTTTTTTATTTTATTTTCTTCTTTTTTTTTTCTTAAAAACAAAAAGAAAGAAGTTACCTAACCATGGAGTCCCAAATCCATGACCCCGCTACCCCCGGGCCCCTTATTGTTACTGCACCCTGTTCTGACCTCGCCTCGTCTTTTGGCCACTCTTTGGACACTCCTAAGGCCCCTGTACCTCTTGCTGGTGCTGTTTCCTCACCCGCTTCAGGTACCAGGGCTTCCACTGACTCCGATTTGTCTGACCTCCGCTCTCCTTTGACTATGCTTCCGGCCTCTCCCTCTATGGTGCAACGATTTTCGAATCGCCAGCCCGTCTCACGTCGGACCGACTCTGGTCCCACTTCTAAACGCCAATGACAATCTCCAGACGATGTTACTTCGTTACCTTCCCATTCTACTCGGAAAAGACCGACACGTCATGCACTCCCTCTCCACACTCAGTTTCGGACCACACATTGGACTAAATTCTTTACTTTACGACCGACTTCTTCTACTGCCTATCTTTCTGACCATAGTACAGTGGACCCCCGCATAATGATTACCTCCGAATGCGACCAATTATGTAAGTGTATTTATGTAAGTGCGTTTGTACGTGTATGTTTGGGGGTCTGAAATGGACTAATCTACTTCACAATATTCCTTATGGGAACAAATTCGGTCAGTACTGGCACCTGAACATACTTCCGGAGTGAAAAAATATCGTTAACCGGGGGTCCACTGTATTGGCAAAGCGCTCCTACACCACGTTGGTAGAGATATTTCCTTTCATGCTCTTAACAGTGGTATGTGCATCATCACAGCCCAGAATTCTACCCAAGCTCATGATCTTTCTCTTCTTTCACATATCGATACTATCCCTATCACTATCGAAAAACATCATTCCCTTAATTCTTGTAGTGGTATTGTTATTCTGCCCCATACCATAGTCCAACAGAATTTCCAGACATGTGGCAATGACATTCTCGAACAGCTGGAACTCCAAGATCTCCCAATTCTCAAGGTAGACACTTATGTTCTTCCCGCCCGCGGGCGAAGACGATACCCTTGCAATGTGGCTCGTTTAACTTTTGACAGCCGTGAACTCCCATCCTCTGTTTATGTAGCAGGACATCGGTTACAAGTTCGGAAGGTGATCCCTACACCGCAACAGTGTAGGAATTGCTGGTGATTTGGCCACCCAGCAAAATATTGCAGATCTATAGCTGAATGCCCAGTCTGTGGTGCCGATGACCATTCTAATGCATCTTGCAGTCGACCTCCCTCTTGCTTTAATTGTCATGAGACTCACCCTTCGTACTCTCGGCGTTGCCAGGTCTACTTAAATGAGCAGGAAATTCATTGCCTCAGAGGCAGAAGGTCTCCCTTATGCTATGGCAGTTTCTCATCTCCGCCTCCAAGGGAGACTCCCCCGTGTTTCAAAACGTCCCCCCACTTCTGGGGTCCCATCTTCTGCAGCTTCCTCTGCGGTTGCCAGTCCCACAGTCACTCCTGTATCTAATTCTTTTGCTGTCCTGGGCTCAGACATCCCTACTTCTTCAACACCTCAGTCTGTCCTCACTTCTTCGTGTTCTCCCTCACAAACCCCAGTATCGACAAGACCTCGTACAACACCTCCCCAATCGTCCCTCTACTTCTCAGAGGTCTAACAAATCTCCTTTAACCCCTCCTTCCCTTCATCCACCTCCACATTTTCCCTTCACGGTCTCTGTACCTAGGTCTTCCCCTTTCACTGGCTCTGTTACAAGTGTGGAGGTTCATCCTCCTCCTCATACTGTGCCTTCCTCCCCTGTCCCAAGTTTCTTCCTCTTCTGCCACCTCCCGGGTTTCTGCCTCTTCTGTCCCCTCCCACACTTCTCCAGTTCCCTCCACCCTTTCGCCCTCCCCCCTACCTTGGTACAGTCCATTACAGCTCCGATCTTTACTCAAACTCCTCCTCCTTCCATCTCCAATATTGTCTCCCATACGACGTCTCTGAACTCCGAAACACTTGAAGCAATCTCTGAATATATTGCAGAGACCAAACCATCAATGGACACTGATCCACCCTCTGTTCTTTCTCTTTCCTCTTCTCCATCTGCGCAACTCCTTTCTTCACAACGCACCGTTCCTTCGCTACTTGAATGTTTTCCTTTGCCACCGCATGTGGACTTTTCTAACTCTTCTAGTCCATAGGTACCCTTACCTGTGGATTTCAGGTATCTTTATCATTGCCAATCATGGCCTATTTACAGTGGAATATTCGCGGCCTCAGGGGTAATCGGGGTGAGCTTCAGATGTTGCTCTCCCAGTTTTCCCCTGTTGGTGTTTGCTTACAGGAACCAAAATTACACTCTGCCGTTATCTATCCCATCTCAGGCTATAATTTATTGTATTCTTCAGATCCTTTTCCTGATGGGACCTTTAATGAAAGTGCCCTTCTATGCACTGATATTCTGTACCATCAGCTATTTGTTCGTACTTCGCTGCATTACACAGCAGCCCGTATCCACTTGCATAGGTGGTATACACTCTACTCTTTGTATCTCACTCCTTCTTGGGCATTATCTATCCTGGATATTGCCTTTCTTGTTTCGTCATTACCGCCACCACTTCTGTTACTTGGCGATTTTAATGCCCATCATTTCCTCTGGGGGGGTCTCACTGTTTGCTCCGTCCCTTCTCTCTTCGCCTACATTCGCTCTTGTCTTCTCTTCAATTTCCACCTTTCTATGTTCATGTAGCATCTCACTTTTCCCTACCCCACTGGGAAGTTCCAGCTGTTCAAGTCTGTTCTTTCTTACTCCCTTGCTCAAAAGCCCAACTGTCTATGGTAGCTTCCCGCTCTCTTTTTCTTGACCACTTCCACTCTCATTCTCATGCCATTGCAGTGTACACAGATGGCTCTAAGTCTTCTGACGGCGTGGGATTCGCAGCAGTGTTTCCGGACAGCGTCGTACGAGGGCATTTACTATCTTCGGCTAGTATCTTTACTGCTGAATTGTATGCCATTCTTGCAGCACTTATCCGTATTGCATCTATGCCTGTGTCATCATTTGTGGTTGTTTCAGACTCCCTTAGTGCTTTACAGGCTATACAGAAATTTGATACACCTCACCCCTTAGTCCTCTGTATCCAACTTTGGCTACGCCGCATCTCTACCAAACAAAGATATTGTTTTTTGTTGGGTCCCTAGTCATGTTGATGTACAGGGCGATGAACAGGCAGACACTGCTGCACGGTCAGCAGTACATGACCTACCAGTTTCATATAGAGGTGTTCCATTTACGGACTATTTTGCTGCAATAGCTACCCACCTTCACACCCGTTGGCAATAACGTTGGTCTACCCTACTCGGTAACAAACTTCAATCTATTAAACCGAGTATAGGTTACTGGCCGTCTTCTTGTCACCAGTGCCGAGGTTGGGAGACTACCCTCTCCCATCTCCACATTGGCCATACTCATCTTACTCATGGATATCTCATGGAGAGGCGCCCTGCTCCTCTCTGCGAGAATTGTCAGGTTCCATTATCGGTCAGCCACATTCTGTTAGACTGCCCACTTTATCAACGAGCACGCAGAATTTACCTCCAACATCGTCTTCGCTCCGTTGCTCTCTCTTTACCTTCCCTTCTCGCTGATGGACCCACCTTTCATCCGGACTCTCTCATTGACTGTTTGACAACAACCGACTTACTTCACAAACTCTGATGATACCTTCAGCCCTTTCTACCTCAATCTCTTGCTACCCTCTACCCTGCACTATCCCCTGCCCCGCTGTTTTCTGTAACCCACTGATCGCCCCTCCCCCCTTCTGCCGCCCAATACCCTCGCTTCCTTTCCTACCCTGCAGCGCTTCTTTTTGATTATAATAATAATAATAATTTGCTCCTTGTTAAACACTCAGGACACACACAACCTTACTTCAGTTGTTGCATGAATGGCAGCTTGTAGTCCATCAGCCTGTATCATTTTGTTCTATGTCAATCTCCTGAACCAAGTATAAACACTCCTGAAAGGTATGAAGCATTACAGACATTTGCACATTCTGTCTTATTATTATTATTACATTCATGGAGAAGTGCTGTTAAACTCACAGGAGGGGGTCATATAGCACCTGAGAGGAATGGGAGGCATTCAGGTTTGAGCCAAAGAAGGGCAGATCCAATTCCTTGGATTAGGAGTCCCTCACTAGCATCAAGGAACCTCTCTTAAAGAGACACTCTCTCTCAACCCAGTCCATGAGTTAAGCTTAAGAAATGGGTTTTAACTTGCCATGAAGTGGGTAAGCCCTGTAATACTAATTGGTAATCAGTTCATGTTCTCATCCTCCCTCTCAATCTGACAACTGAGAGATCTCTAAAAGGACAAATATCCCAAGCTTCCATGGCTCTCTTCCTGTAGCGACATCTCTACAAAATTATGGCTTGTGCAATTTAGCTGGTTATATTTTGTGCAAGTAAGAAAACATTTTTATGGTAGCCTAACCTAATATAATTCAATTTAATTTAGAATGAGTTTTGTTGGGTTGGTTATGTTATATTAGCTTTTATTACCAAAACTCATTTTTTCCCATAACCCAAAATAAAACTATTTCCACTGCTTAGCCTGCTTAATACTGGAGAATTTACACAATAAGTAAGCTACATTCAGTATAAGCCAAAAGTTACTTACAATATCAGACGGGCTTAACTGACTTACTGCAGTACAGCCACCTGTACTATACACCAAGGGGGTTACACCAAACAGGTTATCTCAACTCTCCATGTATCTGTTGAGTATAATCATTTCGCATTCATTACTTATTTCTGCTTTTCAGCTGTATGCACACATTAGTATCAATTTCAGGTGATAAACACGCTAAGATAACAGGGATATCTTGCTACTCCTACTAACACTTTGGTCACACTTCACAGACACGCACATGCATATATATATATACATACATCTAGGTTTTTCTCCTTTTTCTAAATAGCTCTTGTTCCTTTTTATTTCTTCTATTGTCCATGGGGAAGTGGAAAAGAATCTTTCCTCCGTAAGCCATGCGTGTCGTATGAGGCGACTAAAATGCCGGGAGCAATGGGCTAGTAACCCCTTCTCCTGTATACAATTACTAAAAAAGAGAAGAAGAAAAACTTTATAAAACTGGGTTGCTTAAATGTGCGTGGATGTAGTGCGGATGACAAGAAACAGATGATTGCTGATGTTATGAATGAAAAGAAGTTGGATGTCCTGGCCCTAAGCGAAACAAAGCTGAAGGGGGTAGGAGAGTTTCAGTGGGGGGAAATAAATGGGATTAAATCTGGAGTATCTGAGAGAGTTAGAGCAAAGGAAGGGGTAGCAGTAATGTTAAATGATCAGTTATGGAAGGAGAAAAGAGAATATGAATGTGTAAATTCAAGAATTATGTGGATTAAAGTAAAGGTTGGATGCGAGAAGTGGGTCATAATAAGCGTGTATGCACCTGGAGAAGAGAGGAATGCAGAGGAGAGAGAGAGATTTTGGGAGATGTTAAGTGAATGTATAGGAGCCTTTGAACCAAGTGAGAGAGTAATTGTGGTAGGGGACTTGAATGCTAAAGTAGGAGAAACTTTTAGAGAGGGTGTGGTAGGTAAGTTTGGGGTGCCAGGTGTAAATGATAATGGGAGCCCTTTGATTGAACTTTGTATAGAAAGGGGTTTAGTTATAGGTAATACATATTTTAAGAAAAAGAGGATAAATAAGTATACACGATATGATGTAGGGCGAAATGACAGTAGTTTGTTGGATTATGTATTGGTAGATAAAAGACTGTTGAGTAGACTTCAGGATGTACATGTTTATAGAGGGGCCACAGATATATCAGATCACTTTCTAGTTGTAGCTACACTGAGAGTAAAAGGTAGATGGGATACAAGGAGAATAGAAGCATCAGGGAAGAGAGAGGTGAAGGTTTATAAACTAAAAGAGGAGGCAGTTAGGGTAAGATATAAACAGCTATTGGAGGATAGATGGGCTAATGAGAGCATAGGCAATGGGGTCGAAGAGGTATGGGGTAGGTTTAAAAATGTAGTGTTAGAGTGTTCAGCAGAAGTTTGTGGTTACAGGAAAGTGGGTGCAGGAGGGAAGAGGAGCGATTGGTGGAATGATGATGTAAAGAGAGTAGTAAGGGAGAAAAAGTTAGCATATGAGAAGTTTTTACAAAGTAGAAGTGATGCAAGGAGGGAAGAGTATATGGAGAAAAAGAGAGAGGTTAAGAGAGTGGTGAAGCAATGTAAAAAGAGAGCAAATGAGAGAGTGGGTGAGATGTTATCAACAAATTTTGTTGAAAATAAGAAAAAGTTTTGGAGTGAGATTAACAAGTTAAGAAAGCCTAGAGAACAAATGGATTTGTCAGTTAAAAATAGGAGAGGAGAGTTATTAAATGGAGAGTTAGAGGTATTGGGAAGATGGAAGGAATATTTTGAGGAATTGTTAAATGTTGATGAAGATAGGGAAGCTGTGATTTCGTGTATAGGGCAAGGAGGAATAACATCTTGTAGGAGTGAGGAAGAGCCAGTTGTGAGTGTGGGGGAAGTTCGTGAGGCAGTAGGTAAAATGAAAAGGGGTAAGGCAGCCGGGATTGATGGGATAAAGATAGAAATGTTAAAAGCAGGTGGGGATATAGTTTTGGAGTGGTTGGTGCAATTGTTTAATAAATGTATGGAAGAGGGTAAGGTACCTAGGGATTGGCAGAGAGCATGCATAGTTCCTTTGTATAAAGGCAAAGGGGATAAAAGAGAGTGCAAAAATTATAGGGGGAGAAGTCTGTTGAGTGTACCTGGTAAAGTGTATGGTAGAGTTATAATTGAAAGAATTAAGAGTAAGACGGAGAATAGGATAGCAGATGAACAAGGAGGCTTTAGGAAAGGTAGGGGGTGTGTGGACCAGGTGTTTACAGTGAAACATATAAGTGAACAGTATTTAGATAAGGCTAAAGAGGTCTTTGTGGCATTTATGGATTTGGAAAAGGCGTATGACAGGGTGGATAGGGGGGCAATGTGGCAGATGTTGCAAGTGTATGGTGTAGGAGGTAGGTTACTGAAAGCAGTGAAGAGTTTTTACGAGGATAGTGAGGCTCAAGTTAGAGTATGTAGGAAAGAGGGAAATTTTTTCCCAGTAAAAGTAGGCCTTAGACAAGGATGTGTGATGTCACCTTGGTTGTTTAATATATTTATAGATGGGGTTGTAAGAGAAGTAAATGCGAGGGTCTTGGCAAGAGGCGTGGAGTTAAAAGATAAAGAATCACACACAAAGTGGGAGTTGTCACAGCTGCTCTTTGCTGATGACACTGTGCTCTTGGGAGATTCTGAAGAGAAGTTGCAGAGATTGGTGGATGAATTTGGTAGGGTGTGCAAAAGAAGAAAATTAAAGGTGAATACAGGAAAGAGTAAGGTTATGAGGATAACAAAAAGATTAGGTGATGAAAGATTGAATATCAGATTGGAGGGAGAGAGTATGGAGGAGGTGAACGTATTCAGATATTTGGGAGTGGACGTGTCAGCGGATGGGTCTATGAAAGATGAGGTGAATCATAGAATTGATGAGGGAAAAAGAGTGAGTGGTGCACTTAGGAGTCTGTGGAGACAAAGAACTTTGTCCTTGGAGGCAAAGAGGGGAATGTATGAGAGTATAGTTTTACCAACGCTCTTATATGGGTGTGAAGCGTGGGTGATGAATGTTGCAGCGAGGAGAAGGCTGGAGGCAGTGGAGATGTCATGTCTGAGGGCAATGTGTGGTGTGAATATAATGCAGAGAATTCGTAGTTTGGAAGTTAGGAGGAGGTGCGGGATTACCAAAACTGTTGTCCAGAGGGCTGAGGAAGGGTTGTTGAGGTGGTTCGGACATGTAGAGAGAATGGAGCGAAACAGAATGACTTCAAGAGTGTATCAGTCTGTAGTGGAAGGAAGGCGGGGTAGGGGTCGGCCTAGGAAGGGTTGGAGGGAGGGGGTAAAGGAGGTTTTGTGTGCGAGGGGCTTGGACTTCCAGCAGGCATGCTTGAGCGTGTTTGATAGGAGTGAATGGAGACAAATGGTTTTTAATACTTGACGTGCTGTTGGAGTGTGAGCAAAGTAACATTTATGAAGGGATTCAGGGAAACCGGCAGGCCGGACTTGAGTCCTGGAGATGGGAAGTACAGTGCCTGCACTCTGAAGGAGGGGTGTTAATGTTGCAGTTTAAAAACTGTAGTGTAAAGCACCCTTCTGGCAAGACAGTGATGGAGTGAATGATGGTGAAAGTTTTTCTTTTTCGGGCCACCCTGCCTTGGTGGGAATCGGCCGGTGTGATAATAAAAAATAAAAAAATAAAAAAAGTAAGTGACCTGTGGAACATTCTTAAAATACATATTGTTATCTTTTTATATGAATATGGAATCAATATTTAAAATTTATAATAAAATTTTTAATATTGCTTTTAAGTATGATGTGAATAACTTTACTCCATTGTTGGCCTAATTTTTGTATGGCTTTTAAGATGTTATTACATTTACCAGGCACGAAGTGGTCATATAGCACTGGGGGAATGGAAAGAAATTGGATTTGATCCAAGGAAAGGGAGAAGCGATTGATCCAATTCCTTGGATAAAGGGCTCTCTGGCATCAAGGGGTATTCACATTTTCTTTTTTAACATATCAGCCATTTCTCACCAAGGTAGGGTGGCCCATAAAAGAAAAACTTTCACCATCATTCACTCCATCACTGTCTTGCCACAGGCACACTTATACTACAGTTATAAAACCGCAACATTAACACCTCTCCTTCAGAGTGCAGGCACTGTACTTCCCATCTCCAGGACTAAAATCCGGCCTGCCGGTTTCCCTGAATCCCTTCATAAATATTACCCTGCTCACACTCCAGCACAAGTCCTAAAAACCATTTGTCTCCATTTGCTCCTAACATGCTCACGCATGCTTACTGGAAGTCCAAGCCCCTTGCACACAAAACCTCCTTTACCCCCTCCCTCCAACCTTTCCTAGGCCAATCCCTGCCCCGCCTTCCCTCCACTATGGATTTATACACTCGAAGTCATTCTATTTTGCACCATACTCTCTACATGTCTGAACCACTTCAACAATCCCTCCTCAGCCCTCTGAATAATAGTTTTGGTAATTCTGCACCTCCTCCTAATTTCCAAACAATGAATTCTCTGCATTATATTCACACCACACATTGCTCTCAGACACGACATCTCCACTGCCTCCAGCCTTCTCCATGCTTCACACCCAAAAGAGCATTGGTATAATTGTACTCCCATACATTCCCCTCTTTGCTTCTATAGACAAAATTCTTTGTCTCCACAGACTCCACCACTCACCTTTTGCCCCTCATCAATTGTATGATTCACCTCATCTTTCATAGACCCATCTGCTGCCACGTCCACTCCTAAATATCTGAATACATTCACCCCCTCCATACTCTCTCCCTCCAGCCTGATATCCAATCTTTTGTTACCTAATTTTTTTTTATCCTCATCACCTTACTCTTTCCATGAGTGACTGAAAGGAGATGTTCACTGTTCACTGTCTCAAGACTGGTGGCTGGCTGCCAGCTTGCCTGCCTCATTCCCAGCCCCACACTGCCACCTTGCTTACCACCCACCTACTCATTTACTCTATCATTCTTTTTATCACCTTGTCTTGTCTCTGGATATTAACCATGGTATAAAAAGGGAATGCTAGTAATACTGGAGGTGCTAAGAAGAGGAACAAAAGCAAAAGTCTAAGAGTTTTTAACAAACATACAAGAAAACCCTCTGAAAAAATAATAGCTCCACACATTGTATTAGCTGGATCCATTCTCTCTGGAAGGAGTGTCTACCCATTTTCTATGGAAAACAAGGGTTTAGCTCTTAAATTTGATTGTAATAATAATTTGGAAACATTTCCCCTCAAGAGCTTTACTTAAGTTTATCTAACAAGTTTTTTATTTAGGTTTTGGGTACACATCATACAAATTTCCTTTACAGTGGTCTTGATAGTACACATTATGGACACATAAAAAGTACTTCCAGCAAGCATACATTATGGGCACATAAAAAGTACTTCCAGCAAGCATACATTATGGGCACATAAAAAGACTTCCCGCAAGCATGCATGAGCATATTAGATAGGAGTGAATGGAGATGAATGGTTTATGGGACCTGAGGAGTTGTTGGATTGTGAGTAGGGTAATATTTTGTGAAGGGGTTCAGGGAAACCAGTTAGCTGGAATTAAGTCCTGGAAATGGGAAGTACAATGCTTGCACTTTAAACGATTGTGTATGAGTGATGGTGAAAGTGTTGAATGATGATGAAATTTTTTTTTCTTTTTGGATCATCCTGCCTCACTGGAAAACGGCCGACATGTTAAAAAAAAAAAAAAGCACATTTCACAAATTTAACGTTGAAAAACTCATTTAAGTTAAACATAACTGAGGATCTAAACCTCACAACATCCAGCCAGGCCTAGTAGGACAACATGAACTCTCTCCACACATTTCTAGATTAACAAGAAACGTCCACAATGTAAACTGTCAAAAAAGCATGATTAATATTCAGTTTATAAATACTGTATGGCTTTTTTTGGAGGTGTAACAGCATGTAACCCATTTTTTTCCCATAAGTTGTTCACCCCACCCATCACTCTTTCACATACATGTGTAGTGACATTTTTCTGGAGCCTAACTGGCATGAAGGTGGTTGTCTACTATACAAATCATTCATAGATATAATAAACACCAAAAATAAAGAAGTTAAAATATAGTAAAGTAATTTTATTTACCTTTTATGGTGGATAGATGAGACTGTTATGCAGTGATTGTACATTGGTAATTCGAGTTTGAACAGGCTTGCACATCACTCATCTGAGACGTCAATATAACTGATGAGAACATCAACTGTAGTGCTTTATGACCTGTACAGGTTGGGCACATTTTGCAAATATAATACAGTATAATATACAGTGGACTCTCGGTTATTGGCCGTAATCTGTTCCAGAAGCTCGGTCTAAGACCGAAATGGCTGAAAACCGAAATAATATTTCCTATAAGAATTAATGGAAATACAATTAATCTGTTCCAGACAAAAATATACACACAAAAAAAAATAATTTTTTTAACAATTACATAAGTATTACACACCTTATTGAAGGCTAATGCTGGATTCTGGAAGATAGGGAGAAGGAAAGAGGGAGGAGTTAGTGTTTGGAAGAGGAATCCCCCTCCATAGAGGTCTGTTTCTGGCATCTAAGATTTCCCTGAAGTGGGACAGGGTTTTGTCACTGAAAATGTTGCAGATATGGCTTGTTTCAGCTTGGCCAGGGTGGTTTCTCTACAAAAGCTTTCACCCTAGTCCACACTGCACACACCTCTTTAATCTCTGAAGAAGGCACCTCCTTCACTCCCTCTTCCTCCTCCTCTGAAGCAAGTTCCTCAGCTGCAGTCTGCTGCCATTAGAGTTGAAGCTCTTGCAGTTCTTCAGTGGTTAGCTCTTCCCTGTGGTCCTCCACCAACACTTCCACATCCTCGCCACTCACCTCCAACCCCAGAGACTTCCCCGGAGCCACAATAGAGTCCACAGGGCTGGCAGCATCAGGGTCAGCCTAGAAACCTTCAAAATCCCTCTCTTGGACACAACCTGGTCATAATTTTCTCCAAGCAGAGTTCAAAGTCCTGGAAGTCATTCCCTCCCAAGCCTTACCTATAAAGCTTAAGCAATTGAGGATAGTGAAGTGATCTTTCCAGAACTCTCTTAGGGTCAAAGCACTTTTCAAACACTGCTTTTGGTCTTCCAAGTCTAGAGGGTGTGCAGGAGCACTGTCCAGTACCAGGAGGCACTTGAGTGGCAATTTCTTTTCCAGGAGGTATTTTTTTCACGCTTGGGCCAAACACATCATTAACCCACTCTGAAAATTAGCCTCGTGACCCATGCCTTATGATTAGCTTTCCACATCACACACAATCTATTCTTGACGACATTGCTTTTCTTGAACACACTGGGATTTTTTGAGTGCTACACCAGTAAAGGCTTCACTGTAAAATCCCCACTAGCATTAACACACACAACAAAAGAGTAAGCCTGTCTTTCATAGGCTTGTGTCCTGGCAGTGCCTTTTCCTCATGCATGATGTAGGTCCTGTTTGGCATTTTCTTCCAAAACAGGCCTGTTTCGTCACAATTAAACACTTGTTAGGGTTTTAATTGTTCAGCCTTTACATAGTCCTTGAACTCCTGTATGTACTTTTCAGCTGCTTACGTGTCAGGACTTGCAGTCTCTCCATGCCTTATGACACTCTGAATGCCACTACGCTTCTTAAACCTCTCAAACCACATTATCTCCCACTAACTGTTTTTCCTTAATCCACAATAACAACTTTTCCATCTCTTCCATTATTGGTGACCTTTGTTTCATTATAAAAGTTACTTCTTTCACAACATTAGTGTTCTTGATTAGTTGTTTATTTGCCAGGATAGATGTAATGGTAGATTTATTTTTCACCTAACATCCTGACAAGTTCCAGCACCCGCATACCCATCTCGTATTTATCAACCACTTCATGCTTAAATTCCATGGTGTTTCTCACCTTCTTTACTACAAGAACTTTACTAGGAACTTTCTTTGGAGCCATGGTTATTTATTTCACAGTTGCACTGCAAAAAAAACAGTGGAAAACAAGCACAATGTTTGGATGTATGAGCAGAAGCTGCCTCACACACCAAGACACACAGACAGACTGACGTGCAAGTTGCCCCAGCTGGTGGATGGATGCATCCGAAACGTACAATCACTGAAATAATGGTCAATCACCAGGAGCCGAAAAACCGGCCAACGACCAAGTTGGCTGATAACAGGAATGGCCGATATCTGAGGGTCCACTGTAATACAGTGGACCCCTAAGTTTTGTGATAAATCCGTTCCAGAGAGCCTGCCGAAAGTCAAAATTCACGAAACTCGAAACCAATTTTCCCATAAGAAATAATGGAAATAAAATTAATCCGTTCCAGATACCCAAAAATATTAAAAAATATTTTTTTTCAAATTAAATAAAAATTTATATACTGAAATCAATGAGAATCAAGTACATACATATAAAAAATAATAATAACATTACACTTACCTTTACTGAAGACTTCTGGGTGGATGGAAGACGGGAGGAGGGGATAGGAGGAAGGTGTACACTATTGTTTGGAAGGAGAATCTCCTTCCATTAGGACTTTAGGTAGCAAGTCCTTATCTGGGGTTACTTCCCTTCTTCTTTTATTGCCACTGGGAACAACTTGAGAGTCACTGGACCCCTGTCGCACAAAATATCTGTCCAGAGAGGTCTTTTTCTGGCGTTTCTTTAAGATTTCCCTGAAGTGGGACACAACACTGTCATTGTACATGTTGCAGATATGGCTTGTTTCAGCTTGGTCAGGGTGATACTTTTCAACAAAACTTTGCAACTCATTCCACATTCCACACATGTCCTTAATCACTGAAGAAGGAACCTCCTTCACTCTCTTTTCCTCCTCCTCTAAAGCAAGTTCTTCGGCTGTGGTCTGATGCTGTTCCAGTTCAAGCTCTTGCAGTTTGTCAGTGGTTAGCTCTTCCCTGTGGTCCTCCACCAACTCTTCCACATCCCCGTCACTCACCTCCAACCCCATGGACTTGCCCAATGCCACAACACCTTCCACAACAGGCAGAGGGTCAGCAGGGACAGGGTCTGCCTCAAACCCTTCAAAATCCCTCTGGATCGTATTCCTCACTTTGTTTACCAAAGCGCTTGCACTAGCTTTCCTTGGGTCCATGATGACTTATTTAGCAGATGCAAGCACAAAAAACAATGGATTATTATGAAATGTATTGTATGAACCCGCGGGGTGATGGTCATGTGTTGGTAAACAATGGCACACTGAGCGTGAATGGTGTGGGAGACTGGTTTGGTGTGCCCGGTGACGGGCGGATGGGTACCGGATGGTCGCCAAAACACGAGGCCAAATTTTGCCAAAAAAACTTGCCGAAGGTCGAATTTCACGAAACTCGATGCTGCCGAAACTCGAGGGTCCACTGTATAACAGTAGTAGGTTGGTAGACAGCAACCACCCAGGGAGGTACTACCATCCTGCCAAGTAAGTGTAAAACGAAAGCCTGTAATTGTTTTACATGATGGTAGGATTGCTGGTGTCTTTTTTTCTGTCTCATAAACATGCAAGATTTCACATACGTCTTGCTACTTTCTACTTACACTTAGATCACACTACACATATATGTACACATTTATGTATACACATTCATCTGAGTTTTCTTTGATTTTATCTTAATAGTTCTTGTTCTTGTTTATTTCCTGTTATCTCCATGGGGAAGTGGAACAGAATTCTTCCTCCGTAAGCCATACGTGTTGTAAGAGGCGGCTAAAATGCTGGGAGCAAGGGGCTAGTAACCCTTTCTCCTGTATATATTACTAAATGTAAAAGGAGAAACTTTCGTTTTTCCTTTTGGGCCACCCCTCCTTGGTGGGATACGGCTGGTGTGTTGAAAGTTCTTGTTCTTATTGCTTTTCCTTTCACATCCATGGGGAATTGGAATAAGAATCATTCCTAAGTAAGCCATGCATGTTGTGAAAGTCAACTAAAATGCCAGGAACAATGGGCTAGTAACCCCTTTTCCTGTATAGCCTACTAAAAAGAAAGAAGAAGAAAACCGTCAAAGTGGGATGTTTGAATGTGCATGGATGTTGTGCTAATAATAAGAAAGAGATGATTGTGGATGTTATGAATGAGAAGAAGCTGGATGTCCTTGCTTTAAGTGAAACATAGCTGAAGAGGGTGGGAGTTTCAGTGGGGAGAAATAAATAGGATTAGGTCAGGGGTTTCAAATAGAGTTAGAGCTAAAGAAGGAGTAGCAATAATGTTGAAGGATAAGTTATGGCAGGAAAAGAGGGAATATAAATGTATAAATTCAAGGATTAGGTGGAGTAAAATAAGTGATGGATGTGAAAAGTGGGTTATAGTATGCATTTATGCACCTGGAGAAGAGAAGTGTAAAGGAGAGAGATATTTTAGGAAATGTTGAGTGTATTAAATAGGAGTGAATGGAAACGAATGGTTTTTGGGACCTGACGAGCTGTTGGAGAGTGAGCAGGGTAATATTTACTGAAAGATTCAGGGAAACCGGTTATTTTTATATAGCCAGACCTGAGTACTGGAAATGTGAAGTACAATGCCTGCACTTTAAAAGAGGGGTTTGGGATATTGGCAGTTTGGAGGGGTATGTTATATATCTTTACATATGCTTCTAAGCTGTTGTATCTGGGCATCTCTGCAAAGACAGTGATTATGTGTGAGTGAGGTGAAAGTGTTGAATGATGAATGTATCTTTCTTTTTGGGGATTTTCTTTCTTTTTGGGTTACCCTGCCTTGGTGGGAGACGGCCGATTTGAAAAAAAAAAATCACATGCAACTGACATTTTAGGTTCCTTCCTGATACTAACACTTGCTTGAAAGACCATGATTAATCATTATATATGTACTTTACAATAAAAATAAACAGAAAATGGAGAGTGAACAACAACTGCTTAATTTTGATTGTGTTTGCAATAACAGTCTCCACCTACTAGCTACTCAGCAAAGTAACCAAAGCAGATAATTCTCTACCTAGTTCATTTTTGTCTATTCTTTCCAAAAACTGTTAAATGTACATCTGTTAAAGTCTGCTACCAAGCAGAACTTTCAAGGTTAAAATACATTATTGTGTAGAGAGTTTTAATGTTTATTAAAAAAATTCTATTACTGAATTTATCTCAGATACTAGCTGCAGTACAGTTTTATTTTTAATTAAGTCTTCATTGTACAGTATTTTAAATAGGTTAAATATTTGCACTTCACGGAAATACAATTAAATAAGTCAAATGAAATTACTATAGATATTACGAAGTATAACAATATTGTTCAGTGATTATAACAACAGCACCAGAATAGCACTGAGGAGCAACTTAGTGCACTGGTAGTCTGACAACGAAATTTGTATTCATCATTATTTTTGTAATACGTATCTCTAAATTAGAACCAGTCCTAAATTTAATTTTTAAGCAATTTATTTTTAAAAAGCTTGAATAAACTAAAGAATTAAGTTTAAAAAAATATGGATAAGGATTAGTGTCTGCAGTGTGACAAGTTTAGGCATTAAGCAGTACAAATTTCAAAATGGAAATTAATCACATTTGCAAAATTGTAAATTTCATATTAATGTAGTTGTAATGTTATTTCTGCAATGTCTCAAGTTCTACTGAATCTTATTCAAGGCAACAGAGAGAAGTAAAAGTATGGAAAAATCATTGCCTGCCACTGTAGATTTTTTTTAGGGAGCTTTTCATTTCTCCATCCATTAAAACAATGCTCTCAAGAAATCAGAGCTTCAGGTTATGATGGCAAACACTGTTCAGGGCCAACATTATTTACAATCACTTGAAGTAAGACTAGCATCTTTCCTGATTTCCCAGTTTCCACATTAGCACTATTCTTGCTTTGATAAAAAACAAAAATATTAGTACATGTATCAAGGTTGGAAAGAAATAAAAACCTTTATATTGTATGTATCCCTTGATGAGAGGTGCCATGATGCTGGTGAAAGGCTCTTCATCAAAGTAATTTGAGCTGCCCTCCCCTTCTTCGGATCAAGTCTGATTACCTCCCTTCCCCAGCCTCATTATGGCCCCCACAGTTTTAATGTTTACCCCATGAATAATAATTAATAATAATATAAATACAGGTGCACATCCTTTTATCCAAAATCCTTGGGGCCTGTATCGATTCAAATTTCAGAATGATTCTCGACGCTGCCACATGGCAGCATGACCCAGCATGGAGATGACTGATGCTCCACACTTCACGAAAAAACTTCAGTTTTCGGAACTTTCCAATTTTCAGAATTTCGGATAAAGGGATGTGGACCTGTAATATTATTAAGTATAATAATGATGTACTGCATGTACAAATTTAAGACCTAAATAGTTACGTTCTGAATAGTATTTCCTTGACTAACACTGATTCTTTAGTTTCATATCACAAAAAACATATACATGTACCTTAATTTAACTGACATTAAAATTTTTCATAAATACAATATGTACTCAAGTAGAACTGATGGCACACACATTGGAAAACTTTAAATGGGGTCAAATGGAAATAAATGGTATAAAATACCGACACAATGGAAATATAAACACATATGCAGTATAATGTGATCCTTTATTGACTACGTTTCGCCCACACAGTGGGCTTTTTCCAAGTCACAAACAGAGTTCTGTTTGTGACTTGAAAAAGCCCACTGTGTGGGCAAAACGTAGTCAATAAAGGATCACATTATACTGCATATGTGTTTATATTTCCATGGGGTCAAATGCTTGTGATACAAAATATATTCTAGACATGACTTGGATAAAAAAAAAAATACTGAAAATGTAATGGTAGTGCTAAAAACTTCACAATATTTCTGACAAAAATGGAAACAGTCAGTTGAAATACTTAATAAACATGAAAAGGAGCACTGCTGATGCTAAGCAGGTCCTCCTCACATTTTACCATAAGAAAAACAATCAAGGAGAATTGCAATAGACCTAATGGCCCATGAAGGCAAGTCCTGACAGCCAACCATTACATTACAGAGGTACACTGCAGGAAGCCCACTGGCCCATGTTAGGCAAGCCCCAGAAGACATGTTTGTTTGGCAGAAATTGGTAAAGAACTGTAGATTTATTATGTTTTCCAGCAGTAATTTCCTGTTGTACTGTAAACAAACTGGGGGATGAGGGGATTTTCCTCCATATTTGTGAATTTTTTATGGTTTTTGGTTACTCAGTAACCGTGAGCCATGCATGTCATAAGAGGCGACTAAAATGCCGAGAGCAAGGGGCTAGTAACCCTTTGTCCTGTATATATTACTAAATTTAAAAGGAGAAACTTGTTTTTTCTTTTGGGCCACCCTGCCTCAGTGGGATATGGCCAGTTTGTTGAAAGAAGAAGAAATGTTTAGGATAACCCCTAAACTGTCCAAACATAGATCTACGTTCGCACACGTAGCGCTCCGAACGTAGATCTATGTTTGATTTTACATTATGTAAAAAAAACGTAGATCTACGTTTGGAGCACTATGCGTGCAAACGTAGATCTACGTTTGGACAGTTTAAAGGTTAATTTAGCCTTCCCTAACTGAATCTAACATAACTTGCAGAGAGAGGATTAGAACTCCTTGTAACAGTGCTTTACCAGGTGTCCCCAGAGCCTCACCAGGTATCCCCAGAGCTTCACCAGATGTCCCCAGACCCTCACCAGGTATCCCCAATGCCCCAATCAGGTCTTGGTTCCTGGTTTGCACAAATGAAACCACTGGACATTATTTAATTAATTTGTATCACTATGATGGAATATGGTCACCAAATGTAGTTTTGTTCTTGATGCATCCAAAAGTAGGAATCTAGTGTACAGGAGACCTTCAGTGTGTAAGGAGTTTCACCTCTTAAAAGTACTATTACTTATGAACAGACTGCCCCCCCTACTATTTTGCTTAAAAATTTGGTCTTAGAATTGTGACCTTTACTTGAGTATATATATTGTACATGATTCTGTAATTTAGTGACACTACATATCAAGAAATAAAGAAGCAGTCATGGTAAATAATAGATATTATTTGAGATGCTGTATAAAAAAAATCTGTAGATTACAAAATGAGATTTTCCGAATTTTTAAGTAACCTATCATTATATTGTAATACCCTATTTCAATGAAAAATCTATTGTGGTCATCCATTCATTAAATGTGATGACTTTCTGATTTCTATAAACCAGCGGTAAACCAAAACAGTGAAAAAGAAAAAGTTTCCAGTCTATGCCTTGATTGAGAGCACACTAATAGAAATATTTTGCTGTTTGCAATTTTTTAGTTTCTTTACCTTAACCCTTTAAAATCAATGAATGTGTAAAATCATTTAAATTAATAAAAAATAAAATCTGCTCCTATGATACAGCCAACATTGGTATATTTTTACCTCAAGTTTTAATACTTTACTGCAATAAGAAGTCATGGAAATTTTATGATCACTTGTATTTTTTACACAACTGCACAGGCAAAAAAAATATATAGTTGACAAAAAACACTTAAATTTTAAATGCAAGAAATTATACCCATCTCTTGGCAAGATAAATATGTACACGATGGGGTTAAACACACTACTCTTCTAACGTACTGACAAGAAACACTATATTACTCTCCATACTTTTCCCAGTTCACCATGATCTGTACTTCAAGGAAGGTTGTTCAGATGCTGGTGGGCTTGTCATTCAAGGAATTGGAGTTAACCCTTCACTTTCCTGAACCAAATCTATTAACTCCCATTTCCCAGGTTCTGTACAACTCCAATAGGTTTATTATATTGTCATGAATATATAAGCCACATCAGTAAATAAATAAACAACAGCTTTTCAAATTTTAAGCACATGATACTTATGACTGAATAATTATGTCACTCACATAAGGTTTCTAATCTTTATATGATGTTTTTGCTTAGTAATATTTATAGTCCTCAATACTTTGTGCCCTAGAATATTCTACATTATACTTTTAAATTATACTTTTTTCTCGCAAAACGTTCTAGCACCATGCTTCACTTATATTCACTGTTATTTACAAAGGATTTCCATATGTAAAGTTTGTAGTAAATAGAAACTAAAATCAGAGAGCCAAAACACAAGTGCCTGGTTCAAAGTGCCCATTACAAGAACACTGTTAGTCAATCAGGACTGCTTTTGATGAGAGACAAGTCTCAATTTATCACATTACTTTCAGTGTACAGTAACATGCATACTTTTCTTTAATCCACATGAATTAAATTTAGTAGAGATTGATTTTCTTTGATATAGGTTTACGACACATGTGGCACGTTTTCAGAGTATGAGCACATACAACACAAGCACTATGGCCACATAAGAAAGCAACGTTGCGCCCACGCTCCATACATATACTACAGCAATGAGCTTCTTCAATCTCAGCAATCTTGGTTTCCAAATACCTCAACCTCTCAGCTGAAGGGTGTCTAGATTTGCTTGAAATTGTCTTCCCATCTGAAATTTATGAATTAAGTGGACCTGGTGTATATCAGCAAATACTGTGCATTTAAAAGGTTTCTAAGTTAATCAGTGGTTATATGAATATTTAACTCTTAAGCAACAAACCTTCTTTAGCTAAGTTATGCAAGCTCAGCTTCCACCCTATAATTAATTGTTATCATACATCATATCCTTACAGACTGCCATTCTGATAATGACAAAAGGGTCATTCCATGTCAAATGAACCAATTTTGAAAAATTGTTCCCACCTGACCATCTCCAATTTCAATAAAATTTTACATGAAGGTTGGCATGTATATCAAACTAACTTTGAGAAAATTTTATTTCATGATATGCAATAGTAGTAATGCTATTGCCCCTCAGGGTGGAGGCAGGTGAAAATTTCACCAACTCACAGGCACAATCAACAATGTTCAGAATACTGCTGTGGCAGATCTTGAAGAGTAAAAGTTGTATAAGAACACATGCCTATACTTACTCTGCTATGGAAAACTCAAGAAATTAAAGCTGTGTCAGGGTATAAAATAAATTCCAACCACACATAAGAGCAAAAAACAAATGTGAAGGACCTAGGAGTGATAATGTCAAAGGATCTCACTTTCAAAGATCACAACAATGTATCGACCACATCTGCTATGAAAATGATAGGATGGATAATGAGAACCATCAAAACTAGAGATGCCAAGCCAATGATGATCCTCTTCAAATCTCTTGTTCTCGCTACGCCAGAATATTGCTGCACACTAATGGTCTTTTCCAAGGCAGGCAAAATTGCAGACCTAGAGAACATACAGAGAATTTTCATGGCACGTATAAGTACAATAAAGCACCTAAATTACTGGGAACAGTTGTGGTCCCTTGATATGTATTCCCTGGAATGCAGGCGAGAAAGACATATAATATCCACTTGGAAAATCCTAGAGGAACTAGTCCCAAATCTGCACACAAAAATCACTCCCAATGAAAGCAAAACACTCAGCAGGAGATGTAACATCCCCCCCAATGAAGCAGGAGATGCAACATCCCCCCCAATGAAAAGCATGGGTGCCACAAGTGTGCAAAAATATAACACAACAAGTGTCAGGGGCCCAAGACTGTTCAACTGCCTCCCAGCATACATAAGGAGGATTACCAATAGACCCCTGGCTGCCTTCAAGAAGGTGCTGGACAGGCACCTAAAGTCAATACCTGACCAGCCAGGCTGTGGTTCATACGTCTGTTTGCGTGTGGCCAGCAGTAACAGCCTGATTGATCAGGCCAGATCCACTGCAAGGCCTGGTCACAGATCAGGCCATGGGGGCATTGACCCCCAAAACTCTCTCCAGGTATACAACTTTTGGAGCTGATTTCAATAATTGCAATCCTAAAACTTACATGCTTTTAATTTTTTCACAGTAAGAAGCCAAAGCAGGCAAAAAATCTGTTGTATGAAATTCAATCTTGAATTCAGCTGCCTATATTTCTAAAGAAAAACATTATTTTGGTATGTATCAACACTTTTTTTTTTTGACAACTTTAAGCTTAATTTGCAAAATAAATAGTGGTCCCTATCAATTCATATAATTTCTGAAATCGCCACCAAAAATTGTATAAGAACACCTAAATATGAGGTTCTTGCTGTTGTTGCTCTATAATAATAGCAAATGAAAAATGCCTGGTTTTCATTTTAACATTGTGCAAGCCAAAAAAATCATCTTATTTTAAGGTCTGTTTTCTCCCTTCCAAGGGCAAAATGCCTATCCAGAAAATAGATATCTTGTAGTTTAGAATCTGCTCCTTCTAATGAATGTTTCTTTAAGAAAATTGGTTGTGCTGCTTTTTTGCTACTGATTTTCAAAAATGGCCTAAAATTCACCCTGAGGTCTGTGAGAGCATTTTTAGGTACCATTAGTACAGGAACTTAAAAAGGTTTAGAGTCTGATATTTTAGGAGCGTGACGTTGTCCACTTGGGTAGCTGGCTACAATAATATCAAACTAAAATAATATTTCCCTTTAGAGATACTATAGGCAGCTGAATTCAAGATTCAATTTTAAAAGACAGATTTTTGCCTACTTTGGCTTTATACTGTGAAAAAATTAAAAGCATATAAGCTTTAGGACTGAGTTTGAAATCAGCTCCAAAAGTTGTATAAGCATGTCTACTTACACAACTTTTATTCTTCTACATCTGCCACAGCAATAACCTGAACACTGCTGATAGTATGTTGCAGATTGGTGAAATTTTCACCTGCCTCCACTCTGAGAGCCATAGCATTACTACTATTGCACATCATGAAATAAAACTTTCCCAAAGTTAGTATGACATATATGCCAACCTTCATGTAAAATTTGATTGAAATTGGAGATGGTCAGGTGCTAACCCCTGGTCTACTTGACATGGAATGACCCAAAGTCCAATGTATATACTTAAATTTGCACACACACACTGATTCTGGTTATAGAAGAATTTATTAACAAAGTTGCAGCAGCAACCAGTTACTGCAGCACCAGTGTCTGGAAACTTTTGGTCATAGTTGTATTATGGCTATCTCTCCATAAGCATACATATGTCCATTTACACAGCAATAATACAAACACTATTAGTTTATTTCTTCCTATGTCTACCTTATCAAGCTGATCTGACCTAATTACTGTCTTCCTAAAATAATTATACCTATATGTATACAGTAGGTTGGGCCTTACTTTCCAAGCTTCAGTATTTTTTCCTGACCATCTATAAAGCTTTCGCTTTGTTGAAACACAATGAGCAAAAATTCAACATAATATTTTAATATTTAAAATCTATCAAGGGCCTCAAAGTTTTGCCTTATAACCTATTACGTCAATTTTTTAACGTTTATGTTATGACCCCAATGATGCATATCAAATGAATTTCGGACATTCACAGATGATAGATGTAACCCCTGCATCTATAAAAAGGTGAACAAAGGTACTTATCTAGAACTACAAAGATATCAAAAGAAGGTGCTGAAAACCTCTTCCCAGATGACAGAGAAGCAAGTCAAAAGCAAGGGTGAATTTAAAGATATTTTCAACAGTGCCTATTCAAAAGCTCTTGAAATCATAAGTAATGAGGAGGACAAAGCTTTCCTCCTTGCTCAGTGAGGAAAAAGAAGAGAATCAGTGAGCAATGTCTTCTGTTAACAATGTCCTCACAAAGAAAAAAGAACAGGTGGTGATGTTAGCCAAGGAGCAGGAACACCAGAAGGTGAATGAGGATGCTGAACGTTTAAAATCACTCTTGAAAGGAGCAGTAATCGTACTTCTGCAGTTGAAAAATCTATGGATGATCAAGTTCCAGGTCCAAGTTAATACTCTGACCCTTCACAAGTGCATCTGAAACGAGGTTTCAAATTCAGTTCTCTTGGCTCATCTGGACAGCAACAAAGTGTTTGATGGAGTGGTAATGATGAGTGTTGGGAGACAGTCATGAAGTTATCTCTGCCACTAACATTTGAGAAACCTGATATAGCTCTAATAGTCCACTGGCATAGTAAGCTCCAACAAGATATTACTTGAAAGGACCCAACTGAGTGCCTACCTGTACCAATGCCCACAATGGATAGAGGCACAAGGTTATGCAATTTTCAATGTCTGAGAGGAAAAGACTGATGATAAATGAGGGATGCACTTCAACAGTGACTGACATAAGAGCACCCTTCTACACTTTGCTTGTCAACATGACATCCTCAAACTGGTAGCTGAAGCAGTGAGGCAACAGTGGAAATTCACAGATTATGAACAGTTTGAAAATACCTCTACTGACCAGCTGACCACTGAAGCCACTGCAAACATGCTTATGACTTTCCTCAACTCAGCCATGAATTAAATCCAGTCACACTATGATTATTATGAACTACTTGAGTGCATCTTGCTCTTTCTTAACACTCCACCTCATGGCACACAATGTACAGCTCCTGGGGCAACTCATTATGCCCAGTGGATGCCAAAGACAATCTATATCTTCAAGGTATGAATGTTTCATATCCAGTCTTGCTTAATGGTGTGTAAAGAAAAAAATGGCCATCATGACCTTTGCATCTCTTTGTCAAAGCCAAGAGTGCCAAAGGGCAGTTTTTAGTCTTCCAAAATTCCTTGTGGTGTACAACACAATCTATGCTACAATTTCCAAAGTAACACCATAAATGATGACCAACAATGTCACTAATGACATTAGAGATTGCATGGTCAAAGCCTTGTTAGACATCTACAGCAATAAGAACCATTTTAAATGAGTGCATGTATCTCGGGTTATATTGCAAGACACCAGTTGTCAAATTCACGACCAAGAACAACAGGGCCCTCCTCACCAAAATCAATGTCTTAAGGTTTCATGCAAATCCATGTGTTGCAATGGAAGAAGAATAAGGATTATCAAATAGCTCAGACTACAACAGACACTAGCAATCACAATCATGCCAAATGTGGAGTTGCACTGGTTAAGGATTTTACACAATGCCTGACAAAGAATGAAAAACAGCTCTAGTTTGTTCTCCAGATGGTTGCTGACCATCACAAGCAATACCCTCAGGCCTTCAAGCAGACCCTGCAAAGACATACTGAGGGTAGCAAAGAGTGACTGGTCACACATCAGTATCCAGTGGTATTTCCTGTAACCTTACTAAATTGCTATGATTAACAAAAGTGATTTTTATATCATCTTTGAAATACAATACTTTTGCAAGCTTTTAATGCTTCTAGCTATTACTTTAACACTAAACAGCAGCTTATATACACTCTATATCAGCAGAAAGCTTACAAGTCATACATACAGTGGACCCCCGGTTAACGATATTTTTTCACTCCAGAAGTATGTTCAGGTGCCAGTACTGACCGAATTTGTTCCCATAAGGAATATTGTGAAGTAGATTAGTCCATTTCAGACCCCCAAACATAAACGTATAAACATACTTACATAAATACACTTACATAATTGGTCACATTCGGAGGTAATCATTATGCGGGGGTCCACTGTATAACATTAACAGAAAAATGAAGAAACTTCTGGCATTGTACGACATCTACATTATACATTGAAAATTCAAAGATCTTAAACAATCTCTAATTATTAAAATGAAAAAGGACCACCAAGGTATATAGTACTATATTAATATAAATTTAGTCTTGGCTATATATAGTGCAACACGAAATAATTATATTGAAGTCAAACTCAGTGAAATAAAGCAAATGAAGATTTACATATCATATGAATGCTTCATAATTAAATTTGCTCACTGCGATTAATTTTGAAAGTGGAAGACAGAGCCCAATTATATAACTTACCTTTCGTAACTTTTGAGACTACTACATCATGACACCTAAGGCATTTTTTTACTCTGCTGGAACAGTCTTCACAGGTTACACAATGTCCACAAGGTTGGAAAATAATGGTTGAGGGGCATTCTAAACAGATGGAGCAATCGCCTGTACCGTCTTCTGCCTGAAATCCAAATTTTAAATATTTATATAAGGCAAAGGAACTGTTTGTTACATTAATGATTTTAGGAATGGTGCATGAAAGAATGGATAATGAGTAGTGGTACAAGTTTTGGATAAAAAATATATGGAAGAATGTAACAGGTAGTGATTTGGCAAGTTTTTCAAATCTAGATAATACATTAGTAGTTGCTAAAAACTCCATGGGGAAGTGGAACAGAATTCTTCCTCAGTAAGCCATATGTGTCGTAAGAGGCGACTAAAATGCCAGGAGCTAGAGGCTAGTAATCTGTTGTCCTGTACACATAACTAAGGTTAAAAAGAGAAACTTTTGTTTTTCTTTTTGAGCCACCCTGCCTCGATGGGATGTGGCCAGTTTGTTGAAAGAAGATTACTACTATGATATAGGTAATACACTCTGCAATACAGACTTCCCTTTTGTGTTTTTTGAAATCTCATTACTCTTTCTCTGTTGTCCTTTTCCTTTACTATAAGGGAATGTTTTAACAAAATACTAGAGGAAGACTTTTGGATACAATAACCATAATTTTCATTAAAATGTACAAATTTCATTCCAGCAAGGCACTGAAATACAACAGAAGAAATCAAATACGGTTTCTGAGAAAAATATGCCAAAAATGTGGAGAGACCAAGACAAAGAAAAGGGGGGTACACTAAGTACAAAGATAAACAGCATTAATTATGTAATAAAGGGTTTTCTTACCTTTTCCACATTACAGTTGTTTTGTGGCTGAGGTGTTGGTGTTAGCTTGACAAGTTCCCCTGGCACCTTGGCTGGACTTACAGGCTGGGAGTGGGACTGTGGTTTGCCTTGCATTGCAGCAATGCTCGAGGAATCTTGGGAAGGACTCTCTAGTCCTCTCTGTCGAATACTCTCTGCAGCCAAGTCTAAGGCTTTCAGATCCATATCAACACGTGCCATATTGCCTCCACTGTGATGAGATATATGTAAGTGTAATGCTAAATAATCAATAATGCATTTCTACATTTAATTTTTGGGGAGAAACTTGAAAAATAGTATAGAATTAATTTATTACATGTGATATTATTTGTTCTAAAAGTAATCTGTTCAAATTACATGCTGCTACTTATTCTGTAATGCCTATGAGCACTTTTTTAAAAATTGGTCGTCTCCCACTGAGGCAGGGTGACCCAAAATGAAAGAAAATCCCCAAAAGGAAAATACTTTCATCATCATTCAACACTTTCACTGTCTTTGCAGAAGCACTCAGATATGACAGTTCAGAAGTCCCTCCAAACTGTCAATATCCCAAACCCCTCCTTTAAAGTGCAGTCATTGTACTTTCCATTTCCAGGACTCAAGTCCGGCTAACTGGCTAACCCTGAATCCCTTCATAAAATATTACCGTGCTCACACTCCAACAGCTCGTTAGGTATTTAAATGATTATTTTTTACTGATAAAAGTACAGTATTACTATCATCATCTTAACCATTTAAAAAATGTGTTTGTTTTGTATGTCACAAAGCAGAAAAGCACAAGAAGTGGTGGAGATATGATCCTCTGTCCACTAAGTGCAGTCTGGCCTCTGACCATCACTCTAAAGAATTGGAAGAATGAAGTACAAAAAACTGGTTAGTAAAAATAAGATGATAATAGCATTCTTGATCTACTTTTATTATCCTAATTATCTAGAAGATTGTTACTACCAGTACCAGTAATTGTTTGTTTGTTTGTCTGCCCTTTATTTATAACCAAAGACTTTTGTAAAGTAAATATTTCTGGCATATTTATGTAATTTAATATCTTAATTGAAAATTAATTTCTTATGTTGCATTTATCTTTAATATTTTCTTAATATTGTTTCCTCTAAACAAAAACTGACTCTTCAAGGATAATAGCATTGATAATGACAAATGACCTTAAATTATTGTACAACGTGGTCAAAGATATGCATTACAGTCTTTGGTCTCTTGCTCATTTTATCCTGATATAGCATATACTCCTTTTGTTTTTATATATGAAACATGCTTACACGTATAGCACTTCACAAATGTAGCAGCAGTAATGCAAAGACAACGTGAAACTAGGCTGATCTTTATCTCTCTCTTAATTTTCATTGGGCCAACAACAGGTAAACACTTGAAATGAGAAGTTTTACTATTCAATCAGAATCTATCTGGACTGTGGTAGACCCTAGATGGTGCCACAAACCTTACTTATACTCTACACTCACCCCCCACCCATCGCCTGGATTAATAACAGTGTAATCAATAATTCCCTACACCAAATTTCTTGCATGCTAAAACTAGTATATACAAACCTGGCCTGTGTTGTATAACTCTGCAGAAGATCAATGGTATTGGTGTCATTGATTAGATCCAATGGAGTCTTAGAGCGGATATTGGCAACTGTCACACTGCAACCTTTCTTAGCTAGGTAGCAAGCAAGTGCCAGTGAAACGTTATTTTCAAATCCTCGTTTTGCGATGTCTGTCAGAATCTTTATCAAAAGGATTTGTAAAATTAGAAGTGTCACCTACTTCTTCAGCCTTACATCATCACCCTATCAGCTAAAATTCAAGAAATACAAGGAGACAAAAAATAAAAACAAATGATAAATAACAAAAATTTGTGTAAAAGCAAATGGAGATAAAGAAGTGGCATAAAGCTTTAACATACATAAATATTTATCTAAAGACATAAGACAGCTAAAAATTACAAATTTCTGCATGTTTGATGGAATGCAATAATAGATGTTAATACAAAAAAAAAAAAAAAAAAAGTCAAGAAACCATAAAATCTACCTATCCAAAACAGTTTTGTCACAGAGTAGATCTCTAATTTATAAACAATGCTTTCTGGTTTTTCAACTTAACAGCGAGCTGTCTATAGAAAACAAAAGAAAAGATGGCCATGTTTCAATTATGTTCATACTACACTTCAACAATCATAAAACCTGAACTGGTTTGTAAGTGCCCCTTCTGCAAGGGATGATGTGTGTCATTTAGGGAATTTGCAAGTTGAAGACCTCCATTACGAGTTTATCTTCATCTATTCATAATAACAGATAAATATTTTTAACATTTTAAAAGATCCCTTGACTTAGTGAACATAAGTGCCCACCACATATCTACCTCTCCAAATAATTTTAGGTATTGTACAAGGAATTATGGTATAAAATACTACTATTAAGGTATTAACACTGTTATGGACAAATGCAAGAGTAATACCATAATACAGTTACTTGATTGATGAGGGCAGACACAAGGATAAGTCTCTAACAGTAACACTATGCTAATGCTACCCAAATGATAATGACACATGGTAAAAACAAATCCCTAACAGTAACAGACACATGATCAGGTGTGTAACAATACCATCATCATAATATAGCTAACCAAATGGTGGTGGAAGACACATGGACAAATATTATATAAATGTTTTAGAAAACCAACAAGTTGATGAATGACACACTTGTACAACATTTGGGTATCTTTACTGTGGAAAATTTTTGCCAGCCAGTAGCTTCAGCCTCATGAAACCACTGGCTGACGAAACATTTCCACAATATATCCTGTGGCATGCAAAGAGTACGTAACCTTTATTCGGCACATGTACACACCCTCAGTGAATTCTATCTCCTCCAACCAGCGAACCAGTACTAGTCGAATGATGGGGCCCCGTCGTTCGATCAGTACCCAGGTTCCAGCCAATGAGAAGACGGTTTTGGCAATCGCAGAGGTGTTGTGGGTACCACACACCTGTCTGCCCTTGACATTCCCATTCTAGAGCTGGTTGAAGCACGGTCTGCTCTCTAGTGGCTTCTATTCTGCCTTGCTTACCGTGTAGTGCACTAATACCTATTGTTGTACATAGTGTATATAGTGTACATACTTCTGTTCTTACTTGTTGAAGGATAATATAAGTCAAAAGTTCTTCTGCTGTGTTTATTTTGCTCCCTTTACACCCAGGATAACAGGCCTTTGAATTCCTGGGTAGTAATATACCCCAAAAGTTGTACAAGTGTCTTATTCATCATCATGGACAAATGTATAACAGAAGTGCAATCATATAGTTACCTGATTAATGTTGGGAGCATGACTTGGGTGAGCCTGTGGGGTGGTGGAATTCTTGAGAAGAGCTAAATGAAGTGCTGTGTCACCGTCTTCATCACATGCCCGAATGTCTGCATGGTTGTCCACTAGCAGCTCCACTACCCCACAGTGACCCTAGCCAAAAACAAAATTTTCTTGTTTGTCTTATTCACTATCATAGGCCAGTGTACAGTCTTTTATTTTTTATGTTAAATGAAAAATGTCATATAATGGTTTGGCATTTTTTTGTGAGAAGAATAAAAATTAGGATGCCTACCATCAACAAAATAACAATCATGGCTACAACAACCACTACAATAACTACAACCACAAAAACAGAGAGAGCAAAATGACAAAAACGAAAAATAAAAGCAACACAACAACCTGCCATGGTAGGAAACAACCATATGGATAAATTAATAATAATACTAAATAAATGGAGATGGGAAGTACAGTGTCTACACTCTGAAGGAGAGGTGTTAATGTTGCAGTTTTATAACTGTAAAGCACCCCTCTGGCAAGACTGATGGAGCGAATGAGGATGAAAGTTTTTCTCTTTCGGGCCACCCTGCCTTGGTGGGAATCGGCCAATGTGTTAATAAAAAAAATAAAATGAGGCCTGGCCACGGACCAGGCCGCAGGGGCGTTGACCCCTGAAACCTCCTCCATGTATAATTATTTTCTATAAATCAATAAAGCAGGAATTAGGTTCACTAAAAAGTTATCAACAAAGACTCTGAATACAGTGAAAGACCATAAGCATAGCTACCTGTGATACAGCCAGGAGGAGTGGAGTTTGTTTTTTGTTATTCGTTATATCAACAGCTGCTTGTCCAAGTGTGATCAAAGTTTCAGCTACTTGTCGATGACCATTAAGGGCAGCCAAATGAAGAGCTGCAAAGCCATCCTCTTTCTGTACATCTACAAACTGTCTTGAACGCAAAACTAGTTTCTCAGCCGCACTGCAAAATGGACATGGTGATTAGCAAGTGTGGATAAACAACAACAACAACAACAACAACAACAACAACAACAACTACAACTACTACAACTACTAGTTTTTCTTTTTGGGCTACCCCACCTCGGTGGGATACAGCCGGTGTGTTGAAAGAAAGAAAGAAAGAAAGAAAGAAAGAAAGAAGGAAAGAAAGAAAGAAAGAAAGAATAATAATAATAATAATAATAATAATAATAATAATAATAATAATAATAATAATAATAATAATAATAATAATAATACACAGCAATTATAACAATGTAATAAATTAATAATTTATTACAAATGTTACATCATTACATTTATAAAAATTTGAGTTACTGTAAATTACAATTTGGTTATGGTATATATTGTCTGAAAAGTCCACAGAATGTGCAGCATCTTGGGCAGGACAAAGGATAACATACAGGTTGAAAGGTAGAATAATAATAAATGAAATAATATTAACAAAAAAGGGAAGATATCATGAATAAGACCACTATGTAGTATGAATATTATGCAAAGAATAAGGAACTTAGAAATTAAAATACAGCCTCTCCTCACTTAATGACGTACTTGTTTACCAAGCACTCAAATTTACGATCAGCTCTCCAACCAGAATGCAAACCTAAATAATGTATATTAGAGTTGATTTCCTCCATTCTGTTTATTACAGTATACAGTACACTACTGCATAAACATTTAAAAATACAGTGGACCCCCGGTTAACGAACTTTTTTCATTCCAGTAGTATGTTCAGGTGCCAGTACTGACCGAATTTTTTCCCATAAGGAATATTGTGAAGTAGATTAGTCCATTTCAGACCCCCAAACATACACGTACAAACGCACTTACATAAATACACTTACATAATTGGTCGCATTTGGAGGTGATCGTTAAGCGGGGGTCCACTGTATACCAGAATTGTTATAAATGGTGCAAAGGTGAAATTAAAAAAAATATCTAAAGATGGTTGACACAAACCCACTACCAATATAGTATGCTTGCTTAATGACCAGTTCGCTTATCGACCTACTCTTAGGAACAGAACCCCATCATTAAGTGAGGAGAGGCTGTATTTGGCAGGTGTATGAAAGGTATAACTCAAGAAGGCAGATGAGGGCTTTGCATGGTTTACTAGTCACTTAAAAAATGGATGGAACAGAACAGGTTGTCCAAAAGGATACATATTATAATTAAGGGGATGTGCTAAACCCATCAGTGTCATACAATGAATGGAAAATGGGAGGCAATCAGGTTCAATCCAGGGAAGAGAAGGATAGGTTCACTTCCTTGGAGCCAGAGCCTCATACCGGAATAAAGATACTTCTCTTGAGGAGAAGAGAATGTATAAATCCTGGGTGTATGGAAAGAGGGGGTAGGCATCATCCCAGGAAGGGTTGAAGGAAAGGGCTGATATACATGTAATATACTTGTGACTGATTTCGAGGGCTCTTCTACTTGACCTACCCAGCCTTGGATCAAGCTTCCTTGTCAAATGATTGTTCAATGAGGCTGTTGCTGTTACTGTAGTGGCATGTTGGCTGGCATAGGTATCACAGCCAGATTAATCTGACATTTGGAAGATGCAATGATCCAGCAGGAATGTGTGAGTACGTGAGATAAGAGAAGAGATAAGCAGTTTTGAGGATATGATGTGTTGTTAAAGTTTGAGCATGGTAATATTTATTAAGAGGCTCAGAAAATCCGTTTAATCGGATCTGAGTCCTGGAAGTGGGAAATACAGTGCCTGCATTCTGAATGATGGGTGAGGATTCTGCAGTTCTGAGGGCCATTGCAAATGTGATGTTTGCACACTTCTGGCAAGAAAACAATCTTGGTGGGAAATGACTACTGTGGTTAAAAAAAAATATATATATATATTTAAGACTACAGAGTCTAGTAATGATAAACAAGCAGTCACTGCTGCTTATATCTGTCGTTGGGCCAACAGCTACCCCACATTCATTTGTGTTCTTAGACACCACCCTTCTGTCATATGCTCCTGCCATAAAGTAGGTACCGGGAGAAGTTAACACCTGACCAGGCATAGGGGGCAGATGTCTGCCTTTTAAGAATGGATGGATGTTAACTCCTCCTGGGCAGCCTAGCCCAACTGGTCTAAGGGTAGTCACATGACACACACACTAATGGTCAGAGAGGCCCAAATATGGGTGGGCACTCATGTGTGTTCAAACATTAACAACAATGTATAATTCACAATACACTCAAATTTAAACGAATGGCAAATTTTGGCCTCAGCATGATGGGAACAGCTAACCTCTGACCCAGCATTTGGTTAAATGATGATTAGGGGACATTTTTGTGATGGTTTTCATAGTTTTATTGGCCATTTCTTGGCACCAACAGATAAACTGGAAGAGATAATAGTAAAACAGAGAAGACTGTGATTAGTATTCAGATACAATGTGCCTTAAAATAGGTGTCAAATTTGCAGAAACTGGTGATTTTCCTGGGGAAGGGAAGAGTAGGGGAAAATCATCTAGCCTCCTTCCTCAGGTCAGTTTTGTGTTTTTTACTAGGTCTACTTCAGTTATAAGGACAGCCTAAAAAGAACCAAGCATTCTTGGCAAAAACACCAAATTTTGTGTCTGACGGTGGATTTAAATTGGAGGGCAAGTGTAGGAGAAGCCTGGGGATGTGATTAATAAGTAAAAGGAAGGTTGTTTTAGTGGCTGGAATGTCTACAGTCTTTGTTTTGAACCCTACTTTAAAATTGAAATTTGTTGAAAATAGTGTAAAATTTACTATATTATTGACTTCCCAGGATTAATTAGGGTAGTTCTGATGGCTGAATGGACAATTTCTTGTGATCAGTGGGAATTTGGTCAGTTTGTGCACTGGATTTGGCCTATAACAGGCCTATAATTGGGTAAAATTTCTCTTGCTTAAAGTGCCCCCTGGTCTCCAATTTTGCATTTCTGTAATTCTGTAAGTATTACATTAAACTTTGCATTTTGGTGTCATTACCCTTCAAAAAAAATTCTCTATCACTTTATTTTTTTTCTTTAAATAATAAAAGAGAAGTGGCTTTCAATCTGGGGGCTGCTAACATTTTCAGGGTTAACATGTTTAAGTGTTAGTGACCATGCACTTCAGAATTGTGTAACTGGGTCAATAGATTTGGAAAAACGGACAAAGTTAGTTGGTTACAGAACTGTTGGTTATACTATCATGACAAAACAATCTCTTCCCCATTCACAACAACAGCTATTACCAGCTACCCATTCCTCCCCCAATAGCTCGTTACATCAAGACTTTACCAAATACAAGCCTTTGTCTTTATTTACAACTAGCCAACAAGTCATTAATAAACACCTCAGTCCACACTAGACCACTATTAAGTCACATGAGAAAAGGAATGATAAGAGAAAGCCAGAAGTCAGGTCAATTAAAGAGAGGCTAGGAGACAGACAATGCTACGTCAAATCACTTCTGTTCTGCAGATCAGTACATTTAATAATGTACTGTATTGGGAAAGGCAAACATCTACATAAACAAAGCCAGGGCTAAGATTCACATCAGGCAAGTTATGCATAATGGCCAATCCAAAGAGATTGAGGAGGGATAGATAATACAGAGTACTGGCAATTTCATCTCTAATTTGTGAGTTAGTTGTGAATGTTTTTTCTATATTATTGTCATGTTTATTCTATCTGTATCTGTATGATCATTATGTCAAACCAGTTTTCTTAATCATTCATCCTCTTCACCTGTTAATCAAATTAAAAAGCAACCTCCCATTGATTTATTAAACATAGGCTATAGACTCACAAATTGTTGCCCTTCAGTGCTGCATGATGGAGGACATTAAAACCACGTTTGTTTCGCAGCGTCAGGTCCAGGTGCGGCGAGTTACCAAGCAACTCTAAAATTTCTATACTCTCCTTCCCTATTGCATCATGCAATGCAGTATCACCATACGAGTCCTGAAAAGACAAATTATATATTATTGTTGGCATCACATTTGTACTACTAGCTGTATTAAGTGATTTTATTACTGAAGCTATTTTTGCAGGGGTGGTAAGAGGCAATGAAAAGCATTAGGATAATTGTCAAATAATTGCCAGAATTAGGATAATTACCTCCTACTGTAGCAAAGGAATTTTAAAGTTTGTTCATAGTATCAATAGTTGAGAGGGATGGGGGCAGGAATTCCAAGTTGAAAAAATTTCTGTTTTACCGCATTGAAATGAAGATTACGAAAATTACAAAATGTAGCAAAAAATAAAACTCTGATAATGTTTCCTCTCTAATTTAAACTTCTCACATCCCATGGAATGTGCTATGCTTTTGTAATTCTTTACTGTACTGAGCACATCATGCTATTGCACTTGTTCACAACATTTCATTCATTTGGTTACTCATCATTTCAGGAATGTAACCAAAGTGTGAGAGTTTACTAGGTATTAACAACTTAGTATTAAAATAACAAAGTTTAAACATCAGTGGTAATTTACAGTTGGATATTTAGAAATGGCAAAGTATTTCTTACAAATTAACTCCCTAAATCAATATTTTTTAATCATTCATACATACCTGAACATTAACATCACAGTTGTATTTGAGAAGTACTTTAACACAGGCAGCATGTTGTTTGTTGACTGCCACATGCAAGGCAGAACACCTGCCCTTGTTTACTATGTTAATAGAGGCATTTTTTCGTAGTAACAACTCCATGATCTCTGGCTGGTTCCTGAAGCAGTAGTGAGAAATGTAAAGTTACAAAAGAATAAACTATAGCAACTAAGGGATTTTATAATATGAAGTAAAGAAATATACTGTGAGACATACTGTACTTTAAGTATATATTATGGTATGCATATTATAATGCTTGCACTACTCTGAGTATACATTTATGTATACTCTTTGAAAGAGGCACCAGTTTTTTTTTTTTTGGGGCAGTGTCACAAGTAATGTACAATACAGAAATGTAACTTCGTGTTCATCATTTTAATAAAAAAAGTAATTGCCAATATCCCAGGTAGTAGGTTGGAAGATAGCAACCACCCAGGGAAGTACTACCATCATGCTGAGTGTAAAACAAAAGTCTGTAATTGTTTTACATGATGGTAGGATTGCTGGTGTCTTTTTTCTGTCTCATAAACATGCAAGATTTCAGGCATGTCTTGCTACTTCTATTTACACTTGGGTCACACTACACATCCATGTACAAGCATATATATACAGACCTTTCTGGATTTTCTTCTATTTAATACTAATTCTTGTTCTTGTTTATTTACTCTTATCTCCATGGGGAAGTGAAAGAGAATTCTTCCTCCGTAAGCCATGTGTGTCATAAAAGGCAACTAAAATGCTGGGAGCAAGAGGCTAGTAACCCCTTCTCCTGTATACATTACTAAAGTTAAAAAGAGAAACTTTTGTTTTTCTTTTTGAGCCACCCTGCCTCGGTGGGATACAGCTGGTTTGTTAAAAGAAGAACTGCCAATATTTCATAAATGTATTAGTTTGAAAGTTCATTGGAATAACCAGACTTACCCAAAGGCTGCATAATGCAAAGCCAAATCACCATCATCATCGGCAATATCTAATGAAGCCTTATGGTTGAGCAAGAGTCGTACAATATCCATGTGACCCTGATGGCATGCAACTTGTAGACACGTTTTTCCAGAGCTTCGTCCATCTACCTAAAAGTCGTAACACGATAGCACATCATCAAAATGAAGGTATAATAAATTCAGAGCTAATTTAGTATACAATAACTATATTTTTTATTTAAAAAGTCTATCAGGATATTTAGACATTTACCTACCTATTTATAAACCACATTACCTTCATTTCCACTCTTGCTTACAAAAAAGTACAAAAATTCACAGCATCTCCAACTTGTACTAGAGCATATTTGTGTTAAGTCTGAGTTAGGTTTGCATTTATATTAGGCACATAATTTTACATCATTTCTTAAATTACTTACATAGCAGGTGTCCCACTTACAATGTTAATGTACTCCTAAAAGCTGTAATCTGAGTGGTCAGAACTTGGAACCTATTTTTCCATAGATTCACACACATCATAAAATGGAGATGCATTCCTGAGCCATAATATTCCAGATCTAATTTCACTTAATTTCTCAAGAATATTTACCCAAAATTTTACATTTCGTACCTCTCCTTTTCACTTACAAATAATATTGTTTAAATAATGTATACAAGTTAATTAAGCAGAAAGGAGCTATAATACAGTATAAGTACAGTACAGATGTGTAGGGACAGGCAGCAGATGGACTGTCTCCATTCCTCTCTCATTCTCTTCTTCACTTCCCTCCTCTCTCTTGTCATTATCTAACTGAAGACTATTTACATATGCTCACCACTCTCTTGTTGTTATGGTATACCTTACCATTGATATACCTTTGATGAGTTTTGAGTCTCACTACTCTCGGAGCACGGCCATGGGCCAAGCTCGTCTGGTGCTTGCCTGATCAACGAGGCTGTTGCTGCTGGAAGCTCACTGCCCCACATATTCATCACAGCCTGGTTGATCCAGCACCTGGTGAAGATACTTGTCCAGTTTCCTCTTGATGGCTTCTACACTTGTTCCAGCTGTTTTTCAGATATCCTCTGGTAAGATGGTGAATAGTCTGGGGCCATGAATGTTCATACAGTGTTCCCTTATCGTGCCTACTGCACCCCTGCTCCTCACTGGGTTTATTTTGTACTTCCTCCCATATCTCTCACTCCAGTATGTTGTTACGGCAGTGTGCAGATTTAGGACCAGGCCCTCGAGTACTTTCCAGGTACACTGTACATGTATCTCTCTCTCCTCCGCTCCAATGAGAACATGCTCAAGACTAACCCTTAAACTGTCCAAACGTAGATCAACGTTTTCACGGCTTATTTATCTATCACAAATCATCTAATATGACATAATAAACAATATTAATAACAAAGAAACATGGCATATACAGTGGACCCCCGGTTAACGATATTTTTTCATTCCAGAAGTATGTTCAGGTGCCAGTACTGACCAAATTTGTTCCCATAAGGAATATTGTGAAGTAGGTTAGTCCATTTCAGACCCCCAAACATACACATACAAATGCACTTACATAAATACACTTACATAATTGGTCGCATTGGGAGGTGATCGTTAAGCGGGGGTCCACTGTACTCTAGAATGAATAAAATACGTCATTAAGTATGTGACAAGTGTTGCTGTGTTGTTGTTGTTGGGTGCATAAGGGCCACTGAGAGCATAAGCTGTACATATTGCTGGTGCAGGCAGCAGCTGAGGCAGCAGAGACAGGGTGTTCTCAGTTGCCCTATATACTTCCAACAACATTGGAGGAGTTGGGTTCGTGCTGTCATTTTTCTATCGATTAATTGCTTAACTTACTTGCTACACTGTTAATGCTACACTTTATCACTGGCTGGCACTATAGTCTTTATCGACTCTTGCTGCTTTAGTATTGTACATATTGTAGAATCACTGAAGAAGGCACATTTTCCCCTCTCACTTCCTCCTCCACTTTGGTACTCTGCTACGTGTTCTTGAATTCTATAGTCTTTCTCACCTTCTTTACCAAAGGACTGGCACTAGTACAATATTTTATGATGTTTTCATGTGTTTTATGATTGTTCATGGTTCAATAGGTTAAGGAAGCAGTATTGTTAGGCTAAGTAAATGCTATTATTATATTTCCCTACAATATATTGGAGCACCAAACATTCACGATTTTCCAACATTTGCGAGGTTCTTGATCCCCTACCCTTCACAAATGTTGAGGGAGACCTGTATTTATAGGTCTCAGGAATGTTTTACACATGCTGGAGTATATATGAAACTCCTTGAAGCATGGTGTTAAGACAAATGTCACTAAACTGCTGACAGTGCAGCAGTTGAATGACACTCGATGAATGTGCCCTGCTCCAGGGAACCCTGGCTTTATTTTTCACTGTTACACACTAACATGTCTGTCTGTCTGTCTGTCTGTCTGTGTCTAGCTCTGCTCATCTGTCTGTCTAGCTCTGCTTATCTGTCTGTCTATCTCTGCTTATCTGTCTTTCTGTCTGCCTGTGTGTGTGTGTGTCTGTCTTTCCGTCTGCTTGTCTCTGTCTCAGAGAGCAGCTCGTAAACCAATAGGTATTACACACAATGCAAAGTCGTCACGTCTCATTCCTGATCAAGTAAAAAATGTGTACTACTTGCCAGCCATGCTTATTATGCCTTATATCTACAAGCTTATATCTGACGAGCTGTTGGAGAGTGACCAGGTAATATTTAGTGAAGGGATTCAGGGAAACCGGTTATTTTTATATAGGTGGACTTGAGTCCTGGAAATGGGAAGTACAATGCCTGTGCTTTAAAGGAGGGGTTTAGGATATTGGCAGTTTGGAGGAATATGTTGTGTATCTTTATACGTATATGCTTCTAAACTGTTGTATTCTGAGCACCTCTGCAAAAAGTGATTATGTGTGAGTGAGGTGAAAGTGCTGAATGATAAAAGTATTTTCTTTTTGAGGATTTTTTTTCTTGCTTTTTGGGTCACCTGCCTCGGTGGAAGACGGCCGACTTGTTAAAAAAAATAAATCTATAAGCACTGTAGAGCACTTTGCCTAGAATTTTTGGGTTATCCTAAATAATTTACACGATGTATAATAACTGTACTTACATGTAGCTAAAAGAGATTAAGACAGACAGACATAGACACAGAGATAAAGACAGAGAGACAGCCAAAGTCAGTCAAGTCAGTCAGCCAGTCAGCTAGCCAGCCAAAAACGTATTACACATGTTCCAGAATCTTCTCTTTACTTAGGGCATAGGGTATAGGACATTCTGGCAGGATGTCACTTACATTGGTATCAGAAATGAAAGGATATTGCACAAATGTTGCACATGGGTTATTATCAAGGTTTTTGACATTTCCTCAACCACTTGCGGCCACCTCCATCTCAAAGCCACTAAACTATGGGTCAACATCACTTTCCTCATAAAAGGGGAGTGTTAATATGACATGACATCAGTGAATCCCTGGTGTTTGCCACGCTATTTGCTCTAGCTGGCACTCAACTGAAATGGTGCTCCCACAAGGTACTAACTGATCCCAAATTTTTTTAATACTATGCACACCGAGTGTTAAGACCCATTCTATGCTGACCAGGCATCTCAGGCCAATTGTGCCAAATTTGAACGCAGGAAAAATATAATGTAGATCTGCGTTTAGAGCACTAATGGTACAAACATAGATCTACGTTTGGACAGTTTAACCCTTTGAGGGTCGAGAGGTCCTCTCCCAAACTCGTTCTCAAGGTCGAAAAATTTTTGAAAAAAAAAAAAAAAATTCTCATGAAATGATAGAGAATCTTTTTCTGATCATAATGACACCAAAAGTATGAAATTTGATGGAAAACTTACGAAATTATGCTCTCACGAAGTTAGCGGTCTCAAAGTGGGCGATTTTGCCCACTTTGAGACCTATTTTCGGCCAAATCCAATGTTGCAGTTGACTAAAATCACAGCTATTTCCCTAGAACTCCATTTGTTCTATCGATTGAGTACACGAATCTGCCCATTTACTGATTTCAACTACCCAATAAAGTGGTCAGAAATTGGCAATTTGGGCAATTTCACACAAATTTCAAAAGATGCCAATATCTAAATAGGGTCCAGAATAAACAAGACAGACATTCATGACACTAAAATAACATTTTATCTGTTCATTAGACACGTCTCTAGGCCCCTCTTACATTTGTTTTTGAATATTTATTCTCACAGAAAATAGAAGATTTTCTGTTATATATATTACTACATCATTGTAAAAACGGTATAAATTATATCAGCACACTTGTGAAAGAATATTAGACTCACTAGTTGATGTGTATTGGACGCATGGCTTGATTTGTTTACTCTTGAACATCAGTAAAAATTGATCATTTCCGCTACTTTGAGCTCAATTTCAAGGTATTTGTCATCATGAAACCAATCATCTCTAATTCTGTAATATATCTTCCATTCTATCAAATGAGACCAAGGAAATGAGAATACAACCATAATTTTTTTTTTTTTTTCTTCAACAAGTCGGCCGTCTCCCACCGAGGCAGGGTGACCCAAAAAAGAAAGAAAATCCCCAAAAAGAAAATACTTTCATCATCATTCAACACTTTCACCACACTCGCACATTATCACTGTTTTTGCAGAGGTGCTCAGAATACAACAGTCTAGAAGCATACACATATAAAGATACACAACATATCCCTCCAAACTGCCAATATCCCAAACCCCTCCTTTAAAGTGCAGGCATTGTACTTCCCATTTCCAGGACTCAAGTCCGACTATATGAAAATAACCGGTTTCCCTGAATCCCTTCACTAAATATTACCCTGCTCACACTCCAACAGATCGTCAGGTCCCAAGTACCATTCGTCTCCATTCACTCCTATCTAACACGCTCACGCACGCTTGCTGGAAGTCCAAGCCCCTTACCCACAAAACCTCCTTTACCCCCTCTCTCCAACCCTTTCGAGGACGACCCCTACCCCGCCTTCCTTCCCCTATAGATTTATATGCTTTCCATGTCATTCTACTTTGATCCATTCTCTCTAAATGACCAAACCACCTCAACAACCCCTCTTCTGCCCTCTGACTAATACTTTTATTAACTCCACACCTTCTCCTAATTTCCACACTCCGAATTTTCTGCATAATATTTACACCACACATTGCCCTTAAACAGGACATCTCCACTGCCTCCAACCGTCTCCTCGCTGCTGCATTTACCACCCAAGCTTCACACCCATATAAGAGTGTTGGTACTACTATACTTTCATACATTCCCTTCTTTGCCTCCATAGATAACGTTTTTTGACTCCACATATACCTCTTTTTTATTTCTTCTATTGTCCATGGGGAAGTGGAAAAGAATCTTTCCTCCGTAAGCCATGCGTGTCGTATGAGGCGACTAAAATGCCGGGAGCAATGGGCTAGTAACCCCTTCTCCTGTATACAATTAATAAAAAAGAGAAGAAGAAAAACTTTATAAAACTGGGTTGCTTAAATGTGCGTGGATGTAGTGCGGATGACAAGAAACAGATGATTGCTGATGTTATGAATGAAAAGAAGTTGGATGTCCTGGCCCTAAGCGAAACAAAGCTGAAGGGGGTAGGAGAGTTTCAGTGGGGGGAAATAAATGGGATTAAATCTGGAGTATCTGAGAGAGTTAGAGCAAAGGAAGGGGTAGCAGTAATGTTAAATGATCAGTTATGGAAGGAGAAAAGAGAATATGAATGTGTAAATTCAAGAATTATGTGGATTAAAGTAAAGGTTGGATGCGAGAAGTGGGTCATAATAAGCGTGTATGCACCTGGAGAAGAGAGGAATGCAGAGGAGAGAGAGAGATTTTGGGAGATGTTAAGTGAATGTATAGGAGCCTTTGAACCAAGTGAGAGAGTAATTGTGGTAGGGGACTTGAATGCTAAAGTAGGAGAAACTTTTAGAGAGGGTGTGGTAGGTAAGTTTGGGGTGCCAGGTGTAAATGATAATGGGAGCCCTTTGATTGAACTTTGTATAGAAAGGGGTTTAGTTATAGGTAATACATATTTTAAGAAAAAGAGGATAAATAAGTATACACGATATGATGTAGGGCGAAATGACAGTAGTTTGTTGGATTATGTATTGGTAGATAAAAGACTGTTGAGTAGACTTCAGGATGTACATGTTTATAGAGGGGCCACAGATATATCAGATCACTTTCTAGTTGTAGCTACACTGAGAGTAAAAGGTAGATGGGATACAAGGAGAATAGAAGCATCAGGGAAGAGAGAGGTGAAGGTTTATAAACTAAAAGAGGAGGCAGTTAGGGTAAGATATAAACAGCTATTGGAGGATAGATGGGCTAATGAGAGCATAGGCAATGGGGTCGAAGAGGTATGGGGTAGGTTTAAAAATGTAGTGTTAGAGTGTTCAGCAGAAGTTTGTGGTTACAGGAAAGTGGGTGCAGGAGGGAAGAGGAGCGATTGGTGGAATGATGATGTAATGAGAGTAGTAAGGGAGAAAAAGTTAGCATATGAGAAGTTTTTACAAAGTAGAAGTGATGCAAGGAGGGAAGAGTATATGGAGAAAAAGAGAGAAGTTAAGAGAGTGGTGAAGCAATGTAAAAAGAGAGCAAATGAGAGAGTGGGTGAGATGTTATCAACAAATTTTGTTGAAAATAAGAAAAAGTTTTGGAGTGAGATTAACAAGTTAAGAAAGCCTAGAGAACAAATGGATTTGTCAGTTAAAAATAGGAGAGGAGAGTTATTAAATGGAGAGTTAGAGGTATTGGGAAGATGGAAGGAATATTTTGAGGAATTGTTAAATGTTGATGAAGATAGGGAAGCTGTGATTTCGTGTTTAGGGCAAGGAGGAATAACATCTTGTAGGAGTGAGGAAGAGCCAGTTGTGAGTGTGGGGAAAGTTCGTGAGGCAGTAGGTAAAATGAAAGGGGGTAAGGCAGCCGGGATTGATGGGATAAAGATAGAAATGTTAAAAGCAGGTGGGGATACAGTTTTGGAGTGGTTGGTGCAATTATTTAATAAATGTATGGAAGAGGGTAAGGTACCTAGGGATTGGCAGAGAGCATGCATAGTTCCTTTGTATAAAGGCAAAGGGGATAAAAGAGAGTGCAAAAATTATAGGGGGATAAGTCTGTTGAGTGTACCTGGTAAAGTGTATGGTAGAGTTATAATTGAAAGAATTAAGAGTAAGACGGAGAATAGGATAGCAGATGAACAAGGAGGCTTTAGGAAAGGTAGGGGGTGTGTGGACCAGGTGTTTACAGTGAAACATATAAGTGAACAGTATTTAGATAAGGCTAAAGAGGTCTTTGTGGCATTTATGGATTTGGAAAAGGCGTATGACAGGGTGGATAGGGGGGCAATGTGGCAGATGTTGCAAGTGTATGGTGTAGGAGGTAGGTTACTGAAAGCAGTGAAGAGTTTTTACGAGGATAGTGAGGCTCAAGTTAGAGTATGTAGGAAAGAGGGAAATTTTTTCCCAGTAAAAGTAGGCCTTAGACAAGGATGTGTGATGTCACCGTGGTTGTTTAATATATTTATAGATGGGGTTGTAAGAGAAGTAAATGCGAGGGTCTTGGCAAGAGGCGTGGAGTTAAAAGATAAAGAATCACACACAAAGTGGGAGTTGTCACAGCTGCTCTTTGCTGATGACACTGTGCTCTTGGGAGATTCTGAAGAGAAGTTGCAGAGATTGGTGGATGAATTTGGTAGGGTGTGCAAAAGAAGAAAATTAAAGGTGAATACAGGAAAGAGTAAGGTTATGAGGATAACAAAAAGATTAGGTGATGAAAGATTGAATATCAGGTTGGAGGGAGAGAGTATGGAGGAGGTGAACGTATTCAGATATTTGGGAGTGGACGTGTCAGCGGATGGGTCTATGAAAGATGAGGTGAATCATAGAATTGATGAGGGAAAAAGAGTGAGTGGTGCACTTAGGAGTCTGTGGAGACAAAGAACTTTGTCCTTGGAGGCAAAGAGGGGAATGTATGAGAGTATAGTTTTACCAACGCTCTTATATGGGTGTGAAGCGTGGGTGATGAATGTTGCAGCGAGGAGAAGGCTGGAGGCAGTGGAGATGTCATGTCTGAGGGCAATGTGTGGTGTGAATATAATGCAGAGAATTCGTAGTTTGGAAGTTAGGAGGAGGTGCGGGATTACCAAAACTGTTGTCCAGAGGGCTGAGGAAGGGTTGTTGAGGTGGTTCGGACATGTAGAGAGAATGGAGCGAAACAGAATGACTTCAAGAGTGTATCAGTCTGTAGTGGAAGGAAGGCGGGGTAGGGGTCGGCCTAGGAAGGGTTGGAGGGAGGGGGTAAAGGAGGTTTTGTGTGCGAGGGGCTTGGACTTCCAGCAGGCATGCGTGAGCGTGTTTGATAGGAGTGAATGGAGACAAATGGTTTTTAATACTTGACGTGCTGTTGGAGTGTGAGCAAAGTAACATTTATGAAGGGATTCAGGGAAACCGGCAGGCCGGACTTGAGTCCTGGAGATGGGAAGTACAGTGCCTGCACTCTGAAGGAGGGGTGTTAATGTTGCAGTTTAAAAACTGTAGTGTAAAGCACCCTTCTGGCAAGACAGTGATGGAGTGAATGATGGTGAAAGTTTTTCTTTTTCGGGCCACCCTGCCTTGGTGGGAATCGGCCGGTGTGATAATAAAAAAAAAAAAAAAAAATATACCTCAACGCACCACTCACCTTTTTTCCCTCATCAATTCTATGATTAACCTCATCCTTCATAAATCCATCCGCCGACACGTCAACTCCCAAGTATCTGAAAACATTCACTTCTTCCATACTCCTCCTCCCCAATTTGATATCCAATTTTTCTTTATCTAAATCATTTGACACCCTCATCACCTTACTCTTTTCAATGTTCACTTTCAACTTTCTACCTTTACACACATTCCCAAACTCATCCACTAACCTTTGCAATTTTTCTTTAGAATCTCCCATAAGCACAGTATCATCAGCAGAAAGTAACTGTGTCAATTCCCATTTTGAATTTGATTCCCCATAATTTAATCCCACCCCTCTCCCAAACACCCTAGCATTTACTTCCTTTACAACCCCATCTATAAATATATTAAACAACCATGGTGACATTACACATCCCTGTCTAAGACCTACTTTTACCGGGAAGTAGTCTCCCTCTCTTCTACACACCCTAATCTGAGCCTCACTATCCTCATAAAAACTCTTTACAGCATTTAATAACTTACCACCTATTCCATATACTTGCAACATCTGCCACATTGCTCCTCTATCCACTCTATCATATGCCTTTTCTAAATCCATAAATGCAATAAAAACTTCCCTATCTTTATCTAAATACTGTTCACATATATGCTTCAATGTAAACACCTGATCTACACATCCCCTACCCACTCTAAAACCTCCTTGCTCATCCGCAATCCTACATTCTGTCTTACCTCTAATTCTTTCAATTATAACCCTACCGTACACTTTTCCTGGTATACTCAGTAAGCTTATTCCTCTATAATTTTTACAGTCTCTTTTGTCCCCTTTCCCTTTATATAAAGGGACTATACATGCTCTCTGCCAATCCCTAGGTACCTTCCCCTCTTTCATACATTTATTAAACAAAAGTACCAACCACTCCAACACTATATCCCCCCTGCTTTTAACATTTCTGTCATGATCCCATCAGTTCCAGCTGCTTTACCCCCTTTCATTTTACGTAATGCCTCACGTACCTCCCCCACACTTACATTCTGCTCTTCTTCACTCCTAAAAGATGGTATACCTCCCTGACCAGTGCATGAAATTACTGCCTCTGTTTCTTCCTTAACATTTAAAAGTTCCTCAAAATATTCTCGCCATCTACCCAATACCTCCATCTCCCCATCTACTAACTCCCCTACTCTGTTCTTAACTGACAAATCCATATTTTCCCTAGGCTTTCTTAACTTGTTTAACTCACTCCAAAATTTTTTCTTATTTTCATTAAAATTTCTTGACAGTGCCTCTCCCACTCTATCATCTGCTCTCCTTTTGCACTCTCTCACCACTCTCTTTACCTTTCTTTTACTCTCCATATACTCTGCTCTTCTTATAACACTTCTGCTTTGTAAAAACCTCTCATAAGCTACCTTTTTCTCTTTTATCACACCCTTTACTTCATCATTCCACCAATCACTCCTCTTTCCTCCTGCCCCCACCCTCCTATAACCACAAACTTCTGCCCCACATTCTAATACTGCATTTTTAAAACTATTCCAACCCTCTTCAACCCCCCCACTACTCATCTTTGCACTAGCCCACCTTTCTGCCAATAGTCGCTTAAATCTCACCCGAACTTCCTCCTCCCTTAGTTTATACACTTTCACCTCCCTCTTACTTGTTGTTGCCACCTTCCTCTATAAATACCATACGAAAATACACTAGAAAGTCGCCGTTTAAAACCAAAAACACAGTCGAAGTTTTTTTTTTCTCATTATGCACAGCGTGCTTCAGGATTTTTTTTATACTGCACACACTGACCACACAGACCCATTCTTTCATATGTAGGCCTGCCAGCTCTCTTCCACCAGATTTGAAGGTACCAGAATTTAGGCGTACAAGTACGTGACCGATCCTGGCTGCAATGACGTACTTGTATGTGACCGACCCTCAAAGGGTTAAGAGTTAAGGCATTCCCAGTAACCTAAATGCTTTACTAGCTCTGTGTACTGTAAACCATCTCTGTAATTGTTCCAGTTCTGATATTTCTCCAGCCTTGAACAGGGCTGTCAGCACTGAGCAATATTCTAAATGAGGGAATACTAGCGATTTGAAGAGTGTCACCAGACTCATGGAACTCCGTGTTCATCAAGAACTGCAAGAAGCCCCTATCACGAGCCTTTTCCATCCTATGGAGAGGGAGCATGGACACGGGGGTCGTCCCACAGTTACTAAAAACAATAGACATAGCCCCACTCCACGAAGGGGGCAGTAAACCAACAGCAAAGAACTACAGACCGATAGCACTAACATCCCATATCATAAAAATCTTTGAAAGGGTCCTAAGAAGCAAGATCACCACCCATCTAGAAACCCATCAGTTACACAACCCAGGGCAACATGGGTTTAGAACAGGTCGCTCCTGTCTGTCTCAACTATTGGATCACTACGACAAGGTCCTAAATGCACTAGAAGATAAAAAGAATGCAGATGTAATATATACAGACTTTGCAAAAGCCTTCGACAAGTGTGACCATGGCGTAATAGCGCACAAAATGCGTGCTAAAGGAATAACAGGAAAAGTCGGTCGATGGATCTATAATTTCCTCACTAACAGAACACAGAGAGTAGTCGTCAACAGAGTAAAGTCCGAGGCAGCTACGGTGAAAAGCTCTGTTCCACAAGGTACAGTACTCGCTCCCATCTTGTTCCTCATCCTCATATCTGACATAGACAAGGATGTCAGCCACAGCACCGTGTCTTCCTTTGCAGATGACACCCGAATCTGCATGACAGTGTCTTCCATTGCAGACACTGCAAGGCTCCAGGTGGACATCAACCGAATCTTTCAGTGGGCTGCAGAAAACAATATGAAGTTCAACGATGAGAAATTTCAATTACTCAGATATGGTAAACACGAGGAAATTAAATCTTCATCAGAGTACAAAACAAATTCTGGCCACAAAATAGAGCGAAACACCAACGTCAAAGACCTGGGAGTGATCATGTCGGAGGATCTCACCTTCAAGGACCATAACATTGTATCAATCGCATCTGCTAGAAAAATGACAGGATGGACAATGAGAACCTTCAAAACTAGGGAGGCCAAGCCCATGATGACACTCTTCAGGTCACTTGTTCTATCTAGGCTGGAATATTGCTGCACACTAACAACACCTTTCAAGGCAGGTGAAATTGCTGACCTAGAAAATGTACAGAGAACCTTCACGGCGTGCATAACAGAGATAAAACACCTCAATTACTGGGAGCGCTTGAGGTTCCTAAAACTGTATTCCCTGGAACGCAGGTGGGAGAGATACATGATTATATACACCTGGAAAATCCTAGAGGGACTAGTACCGAACTTGCACACGAAAATCACTCACTACGAAAGCAAAAGACTTGGCAGACGATGCAACATCCCCCCAATGAAAAGCAGGGGTGTCACTAGCACGTTAAGAGACCATACAATAAGTGTCAGGGGCCCGAGACTGTTCAACTGCCTCCCAGCATACATAAGGGGGATTACCAACAGACCCCTGGCAGTCTTCAAGCTGGCACTGGACAAGCACCTAAAGTCGGTTCCTGACCAGCCGGGCTGTGGCTCGTACGTTGGTTTGCGTGCAGCCAGCAGCAACAGCCTGGTTGATCAGGCTCTGATCCACCAGGAGGCCTGGTCACAGACCGGGCCGCGGGGGCGTTGACCCCCGGAACTCTCTCCAGGTAATGACATAATTTCCTTTGTTTTGAAAGTTCTTGATACCCACCCCGTCATCATTCTGGCTGTCGTGACCTTTGTCTTATTGTGTTCTTTGAAAGATCAGCTGGCATCATTATTTCTAAGTCTTTAACATGTTCCTTTTGCTCTATTAGGTGATCCTGTTGAGTTTTGTATATAGTGTCTCTTTTGAGTTCTTCGTTCTTTCCATACCTAAGCAGCTGGACCTTATCACCATTGAACGTCATGTTGTTCTCCACTGCTCACTGGAAAATCCTGTTTGTGTCTTCCTGTAATTTTTCAGTGTCTTCTACTGTAATGACTTTCATGCTTATTTTAGTGTCATCTGCAAATGATGATACAAAACTGTGACAGATGTTTTTATCTTTGTCTGCTATGAGGATGAGAAACAGTATAGGTGCCAAGACAGTACCTTGGGGAACTGAGCATTTTGCCTTGCTGATGCTGGATTTTGCTCTGTTTACTGCTACTTTTTGTGTTCTGTGTTAGGAACCTGAAAAACCATCTGCCCACCTTCCTGTAATGCCTATGGCTTTCATTTTTTGCGCTATCACTCCATGATCGAATTTGTCAAACGCCTTTGCAAAATCTCTGTAAATCACATCTGCATTTTGGTTGTCTTCCAATGCCTCCATAATTCTGTTGTAGTAGTTCGGTAGCTGTGACAGGCATGACCGCCCTGCTCTAAAACCATGCTGGTCTCAGTTATGCCAGTTGTGCTGGTCCAATAAATTTGTAATCTGCCGTCTCATCACTCTTTTGAAGATTTTTGTGATGTGAGAAGTTAGGGCTACTAGTCTGTAATTTTTAGCCAGTGCTCTACTACTTCCCTTATGTAAAGGAGCTAAGTCTACACTCTTTAAGATCTCTGGTATTTCACCTAGATCTAGGCTCTTTCTCCAAAGTATACTGTGGGCTTGTGATAGTGGTGCTTTGCACTTCTTTATAAATAGAGCATTCCATGAATCTGGTCCAGGTGCTGAGTGAGTGGGCATGTTATCCATTTCTTTTTCGAAATCTATGGTGAGGGTATGAGGTTCCTGGTTTTATAGGATGGGAAGGTTGTGGTGAGGATAACTGTGTGAGGGATAAGGTAGCACAGGAGAGCCAAGCTCCTCACTCACCGACACATCTTGTACATGAGGGTAGCAGCAGCTTCCACAGCCCCAAAGAACATCCTAATAATTTCATCTACAGTTCTTTATTAATCTCTACTGAAAAACAAACTCCACAAAAGCATACAAAGAACATACAAAATTAGCATAAGTAACAAGAAACTAACAAAGATAATAATAATACAGCATTTATAATTCAGCCTTAAGAAAATTGTAAGGATTAAATCTATAGTTCTTGAATATCTCCACTAAACAAGTGTGAGTTCTTTATTTTTTTCTTTTAACACATCAGCCGTTTCCCACTGAGGAAGGGTGACCCAAAAAAAGAAAAAAAACACTTTCCTCATCAATTACACATAATCACTGTCTTTGTCTTTGCATAAAATAAACACACAAAGTATGAAATTCATTTGGTAAAAAAAATAAAATATAATTTTTGTTTGGACATTTGCAATGATCATAACTGCAGATCAGTTTGTAAGTATAATGAATTTGTTCCAAAGTACCAATACTGTAAACATAAGAAGTCGGAACATCATAAGTCAGGGACCTACTATAAAGTACTGTATTCACAAGCTTTTTTTTAAAACATAAGTAATCTCCCACTGAGGTAGGGTGACCTGACAAAGAAAAAACACTCTTACTGTCACTCATTCAATCACTGTCTTGCCAGAAATACGCTGACATCACAGTTCAGATGACCCTCCAAACCACATTACCACCCCTCTTTCAGAATTTAGGTACTTTTACTTCTCACTACTAGGACTCGTGTCCTTTCATAAATGTTACCTTGCTCACACTCCAACATGTCAAAGAGTTAAAACCACTTGCCTCCATTCACTCTTATCTAACATGCTCACACAAATTTGTTGAAGGCCCAAGCCTAGAATGACCCATATCCCTCCTTCCCTCCACCCCACATTCACCTGCCCTTCTAGTCAACCAATTTTTCTCCATCCTCTCTAAATGTCCAAACCACCTCAACACCACCTCAGCTCTCTGAATAACACTTTGGTAACTTCACACCTCATCCTAATCTCAAAACTTCAAATTCTATGCATAATATTCACACCATACATTGTCCTCAAATACAGCATCTCTACTACCTCCACCTTCCTCCACTCTTTAACATTTAGAACTTATTTCACACCCATACACAGAACTGGTACAACAATACTATGGTACATTCCTCTTAATTGCCTCCATGGATTAAATTCTTTGTCTTCACAGATGCCTCAATGCACCACCTATCTTTTTTCCCCCTGAAGAGATAAGTTCAGGCCATAGTGATAAATTACTTATACGTATCTGGAAAATCACCATAGTGCAAAACAATCAGCTTTCCCTAACAGAACTGTTGTAGTACTTGAATGACAGTTGTCATCCAAGCATTTCTCAACCACCTAAATACAGTATAGCTAAACAGCTATTCACCCTTGAATTTGATTTGGGGCTTTCACAATTAAAAGAGCTTAATACCTCACAGATGTATAAGCATTATAAAAAAAAATAAAAAAAAATTCTCTAAGCAAATTTTTTAAAAAATTACAATATATATACGTAAATGTCTTAATATAAGATCCTCTTTTTTACAATTATAATAAATATAATATGGATGACTGAGCTAGGGTAAATTTTCCTTTGTACGTATTCTGTGGTGCTCAAAATATAAAAACATGAAAAAGATTAAATCCTCATTCATTATGTACCAAGTATATACAGTACTCTGAAATCTATAGTCTGAATTTAATGTATAGACCTCCAACAAACTTTGTTGATAACACTACCAATTTACTTTTTTTATATAAACTGTTTTCCATTCAGTCTCTCCATTCACCCAAACCAGCTGAGAACTAACATCTTTTATTCAACTGATTGCTGTATATCATGCTGAACATCCTTCTCCCTCACTATGTTTACTACTGATACTGACCTTATCTGGATGTTTTGCAAGGAGATGAGAGACAGCTTGAGTGTGTCCCTGTGCAGCCTCTCTCACCAGCTGATCCACTACTGAGCTGTCCTGCTCTGTATCAAGCAACTGATGCAACAGTGAGGCTAGAGGTCCTGACCAAGGGTAAAATTTTGACTGTTCAGTGCCTATATATTTATATGTAATACATTCCTGGGAGTTACATATCTTACATACTGACATTACTGTTCCTATGTTATTACTGTAACAGTATAGAAACAAAACAAACAAATCATTCATGTCATAATTATATATTTTTAAGGTCGAAGTATCTTTAGGAATTTCTTAACCCTTAAACTGTCCACACGTAGATCTACGTTCATGTGCGGGGGGCTCCAAATGTAGGTCAACGTTTTATTTTTCATTCCTTCAAATTTGGTGCGATAGGCCTGAGTCGCCTAGACATGAAAGAATGGGTCTGTGCACTCAGTGTGCACAGTATGAAAAAATCAGGGACCGCTTAGTACCTTGTGGGAACACCAGTTCAATTAAGTACCAGCTAGAGCAAATAGCATTGCAAATACCAGTGATTCACTGATGTCATATTAACACTCACATTTTAAGTAGTAAAAATAAGTTAGATAAATACATAAGTGAGTGTGGGTGGGTGTGAGTTAGACCTGACTAGCTTGTGCTACTAGGTCAGATGCCATGCTCCTTCCTTCACTGGATGTGACCTGACTTGGTGGGTCATTGGTCTAAGCTGGGAGGGGGGGGGTGACATGGACCTGCCTTGCATGGGCCAGTAGGCCTGCTGCAGTGTTCTTTCTTATGTTCTAATGTATTCGGCTGGCTGGCTGGCTTTGGCTGTCTCTGTATTTGTCTGTCTATATCTCTGTCTATCTCTGTCTCTCACATGTACTCATGTACTTATAAGTACAGTTATTATACATAATGTAAATTACCTAGGATAACCCAAAAATTCCAGGCCAAGTGCTACACAGTGTTTGTATATATAAGACATAAATAAACATGACCACACACAGAAGACAGAAAGGCAGATAAGTTGAACTAGACAGACAGATAAGCAGAGCTAGGCAGACAGACAGATGTACAGATAGACAGACAAATAGATGTACAGATAGACAGACAGGCAGACAGACTGATAGACAGACATACAGAGACATGTTTGTGTACAAGAGTAAAAACATATAAAAGCAAGGTTCCCTCCAGCAGCACACATTCATCAAATGCCACTGGCTGTCACTTATCTGACCCTTGTCATAACACCATTCCTCAGAGTTTCATACTCCAGCGTGTCTAAAACATTGCTGGGACTTATAAATCTTTCTTCTTTCAACAAACTGGCTGTATCCCACCGAGGCGGGGTGGCCCAATAGCAAAAACGAAAGCTTCTCCCTTCACATTTAGTAATATATACAGGAGAAGGGGTTACTAGCCCCTTGCTCCCGGCATTTTAGTCGCCTCTTACAACACGCATGGCTTACGAAGGAAGAATTCTGTTCCACTTCCCCATGGAGATAAGAGGAAATAAACAAGAACAAGAACTAGAAAGAAAACAGAAGAAAACCCAGAGGGTTATGTATGTATATATATGCTTGTATATGTATGTGTAGTGTGACCTAAGTGTAAGTAGAAGTAGCAAGACATACCTGAAATCTTGCATGTTTATGAGACAGAGAAAAGGACACCAGCAATCCTACCATCATGTTCACCTGTCAGTGTGATTGTTACTATTTGAGTACTATTTCAGTACATAATATTAGTGTCAGAACAAAGATTGGCTATGAAATCACAAGAACTATTACAAATTGTAATTATCAGAACATTACAATTACATAAATTAAAATAAAAATGAGAAAAAAGGTAAATCGGCAACACTTTTGCAAGCAGCAAGACTGGATGTTGCCATCAGGTGAGCATCCAGAGCCAACTTCGTGGTCTTATATCTTGGTACATACTGGCCCTAAAATTTTTGGGGAGGTCTTATACCACACAGAAAATTGTCCTCTTTAATTTAAAAAAAAAAAAAAAAAAAAATTATTTTTCAAAATACTCAGAGCGCCACACAGATGAACGCAGATCTACATTTGGACAGTTTAAGGGTTAGCTAACAAATTCATAACCTGTGCAATAATACTGTATATACAAGTTGACCATCACTAATCCGGTATCATTGGGACCTGTAGGGTGCTGGATTAGTGATTTTGCTGGATTACAGAGTGATTAGGCTAGAATACACTTAACCCAATGGCAATATTTATGCTCTATTTTTGGCCCATTCCATTGTTCCAGTCTACCAAACTTGTAGCTATTTTGCTAGTATTCCTTCTATTGTGTAGAAACCGTCCATTTACCTATTTCAACTACCAAATAAAGTGGTCAGAAATCAGTAATCTGGTCAATTTCACACAAATTTCAAGAGATGCCAATTTCAAAATAGGGTCCAGAATAAACAATGCAAACATTCCTGGCACTAAAATAACATTTTCTCTGTTCATCAGTCATGTCTCCAGGCCCCTCTTATACAGTGGAACCTCAGTTTTCGTATGCCCCAGTTTTCGTAGGATTAATTTTTCAACGACTTTTTCCATCGAGATTTTGTCCCAGTTTTCATACATTACCTCAGTTTTCGTAGAGTTGACAATGATCCGTATCAAATGCATCTGCTTACGTCACTCAGCCACTCAAGCCCCGAGTGACTGAAGTCTGCCTTTGTTTATTGTTGAGTGAGCATCACCCTGCATGTTCAGCCAGGGTGATGTGCTTGTTTATTGAGTGTGACTGCTAAATAAGCCACCTTGTGGCCAAAGAAAGTTCCAAGTGCCATTCCTTTGATAAAGAAGGTGAGAAACACGATAGAATTCAAAAAAGAAGTCGTAGCTAAGTACGAAAGTGACTCTCAAGCTGGTCCTAGTGCCAGTAAAAGACAAAGAAGGGAAGTAACCCCAGATAGGGCCTTGATATCTGAAGTCCTTATGGAAGGGGATTCCCATTCCAAACAATATCCTCTCCCCTCCTTGCCGTCTTCCATATGCCAACAAGAGTCTTCAATAAAGGTAAAAGTGATGTTAAATGTTCATTTATCCATTTCATTAGTCATTTATATTTATTTCTCATTTTTTCTGTATGTAAAACTATAGTTATTCTCTATAAAATGTACTTTTTGTTAATATTTTTGGGTGTCTGGAACAGATTAATTGGATTTACATTATTTCTTATGGGAAATATTGCTTCAGTGTTTGTACGATTCGGGTTTCGTTAGCCTTTCTGGAACAAATTAATCATGAAAACCGAGGTTCCACTGTATTATTCTTGCTTTCCGTTTTGAATTTTTATTCACACAAAAAATTAGAAGATTTACCGTTATGCAGACTACTACATTATTGTAATAATTGTATAAATAGACTGACCAGTTGGACATGTACTGAACAGTGATGTTATTTGTTTCCTCTTGAACATGGGCAAAAAATCAAACATTTCCACTACTTTGAGCTCAATTTCAAGGTACTTTCCACAGTGAAACCAATCAAAATCATATCTATTTCTGTAACATATCTTCCATCCTATCAAATGAGACCAACAAAATGAGAATACAGTGGACCCTCGCTTTTAGTAATTAATCTGTTCCATAGTGTGACTAATATCGAAATTGACGATTTGCGAAACCATTTTCCCCATAAGAAATAATGTAAATCCAATTAATCCATTCCAGACACCCAAAAGCCTTAAAACAAATTTTTTTTACATGAAATATAGATGTACATACACAGAAAACAATGAGACATGAATGAAACAATAATAGAATGGCACTTACCTTTATTGAAGAGTCTGCTTATTGTATGGAAGACGGGAGGACGGGAGAGGATGGATTAATTACTGTTTGGAAGGGGAATCCCTTTCCATAAAGCCTTCAGGTACCAAGTGCCTTTCCACGGTTACTTCCCTTCTTTGTTCTTTAATGTCACTAGGACCAGCTTGAAAGTCACTGCACACCTGTGGCACTAAATATCTGTCCAGAGAGCTCTGTTTCTGGCATCTCTTTAAAATTTCCCTAAAATAGGACAAGACATTAACACTGTACATGTTGCTGACACAGCTTGCAAGAGCTTTGTCAGGGTGATGCTCCTCCACAAATCTTTCCATCCTACTCCACATTGCACAAATCTCCTAAATCTCTGATGAAGGCACCTGCTTCCATCTCTCTCCCTCCTCCTCTGAAGCAATTTCCTGAGCTGTGGTCTGTTGCTATTCCAGATGAAGCTCTTGCAGCTCTTCAGTGGTTAGCACTTCACTGTGGTCCTCCATCAACTCCTCCATATCCTCACCATTCACATCCAACCCCATGGAATTCTGCACTGCCACAACAGATTCCACAACAGGCATAGGGTCCTCAGGATCAGTCCCAAATCCTTCAAAATCCCTCTTTTGGATACAATCTGGTCACAATTTTCTCCAAGCAGAGTTCAAAGTCCTGGAAGTCACTCCCTTCTAAGCCTTACCTATAAGGTTTATGCAATGGAGAATACTAAAGTGATCTTTCCAAAACTCTCTTAGGGTCAACCGAGTGTCTGAGGTTACATCAAAGCACCTTTGAAAGATTGCTTTGGTGTAGAGTTTTTTGAGGTTTGCAATGATCTGCTGGTTTATGGGCTGGATGAGAGGAGTGATATTAGGGGGCAAGAACTTCACTGTGATGAAACAAAACTTCTCCACAATTTGGTCATCCAAGTCTGGAGAATGAGCAGGTGCATTGTCCATTACCAGGAGACACGCGAGTTCCAATTTATTTTCCAGGAGGTATTTCTTCACACTGGGGCCAAACACTTCATTGAACCAATCAAGGAAAATTTCCCTTGTGACCCATGTTAGCCTTCCACATCACACACAATTTACTCTTGGTGACAAGTTCTGCCACACGCACTCCACTTTCATAATATTTTTCAATGATGTCTTTCTTGAATTCTATCATGTTTCTCACCTTCTTTACCAAAGGCCTGGCACTAGGAGCTTTCTTTGGAGCCATGGTAGCTTATTTAGCAGTTGCAAGCACTAAAACAAATAAAATACAGTGGTCCCTCGTTTATCGTCGTTAATCCGTTCCTGGAAGTGCAACTATTATCGAAATAGACGATTTTAAATAAAATTTTCCCCATAAGAAATAATGTAAATACAATTAATCCGTTCCTGGCACCCAGAAGCATTAAAACAAAAATTTTTTTTACATGAAATATAGATGTAGTCCATAAACAATACAATGGGACATGATGAATGAAACATTAACAGCATAACACTTAACTTTATTGGCGATTCTTCTTAGTGTATGGAAGACTGGAGGAGGAGAGAGATTGGATTAGTTACTGTTTGGAAGGGGAATCCCCTTCCATCAACACCTCAGGTACCAAGTCCTTTTCTGGGGCTACATACTTCTCTTCTCTGTTTCTTAATGCCACTAGGACCAGCTTGAGAGTCACTGGAGTCCTGTCTCGCAAAATAAGTGTCCAGTGCTTCTAGCGTCTCTTTAAAACTTCCCTAAAATGGGCCAAGACTGTCACTGTACAAGTTGCCAATATGGCTTGCAACGTCCTTCTCAGGGTGATGTTTCTCCATAAATCTTTCCATCCTATCCCACATTTCAAAAATCTCCTTAATATCTGAAGAAGGCACCTTCTTCCATCTCTCTTCCTCCTCCTCTGCAGCAAGATTCTGAGCTGCGATCTGTTGCTGTTCCTGCTGAAGCTCTTGCAGCTCCTCAGTGGTTAGCTCTTCATTGTGGTCCTTCACCAACTCTTCCACGTCCTCCAAACTCACATCCAACCCCATGGAACTCTCCAATGCCACAATAGATTTCACAACTGACACAGGCTCATCAGTGTCAGCCATAAACCCTTCAAAATCCCTCTTGTGGACACAATCTGGCCACAATTTTTTCCAAGCAACAACAGCTTCCTTGATTTCCTTTTACTTTGCCACAATGGATGATATGGTTGTATGGGGTTTGTTATACATCCTGGCCAGTTCGGCCACACATACGCCACTTTCATATTGTTCAATGATGTTTTTCTTAAATTCAATCGTATTTCTCACCTTCTTTACCAAAGGCTTGGCACTAGGAGCTTTCTTTGGAGCCATGGTAGCTTATTTAGCACTTGCAAACACTAAAATTAATGGAATATTATGAAATACAGTGGACCTCCGCATAACGATCACCTCCGAATGCGACCAATTATGTAAGTGTATTTATGTAAGTGCGTTTGTACGTGTATGTTTGGGGGTCTGAAATGGACTAATCTACTTCACAATATTCCTTATGGGAACAAATTCGGTCAGTACTGGCACCTGAACATACTTCTGGAGTGAAAAAATATCGTTAACCGGGGGTCCACTGTATTTCATATGAGCAAGTGAGGGGACCGTCACTCACTGGTAAACAATGACACACTGGCTGGGAAGGGAGGCCGAGGCGGCTCAGAGCCGTGAGTACGCATCCAGGATGAAAGACGATTAGTGAGTCAACCGACCATTTGCGAGCCAATGTTTGGACAAAAATAATGCGACGATTTCCGAAAAGGACGACTATCAAGCCCAATGATTATCGAGGGACCACTGTACAGTGGACCCTCGCCTAACGATATTAATCCGTTCCTGAGAGCTCATTGTTAGCCGAAATTATCGTTAGCCTAGTTAATTTTCCCCATAAGAAATAATGGAAATCCAATTAATCCGTTCCAGACAGCCAAAAGTGTTAAAAATTTTTTTTTTTCATGAAATATACATTTCCCTACAAAGAAAACAATAAGACATGCACAATAACTACATAAATAAATGTTAAAATGACACTTACCTTTATTAAGAGTATTGATGAGTGATGAGACACTGTTTTTCTTGAACACTGGGATTTTCAGAGTGATACATGAGTAAAGACTTCACTTTGCAATCCCCACTAGCATTACAACAAAACATGAGAGTTAGCCTGTCTTTCATAGGCTTGTGTCCTGGGAGTGCCTTTTCCTCCTGAGTAATGTAGGTCCTGTTTGGCATTTTCTTCCAGAACAGGCCTGTTTCGTCACAATTGAACACTTGTTGGGGGATGAATTTTTCAGCTTCGCCATGCCTTATCACACTGTGTATGCCACTACAATTCTTAAATCTCTCAAACCAACCTTTGCTGGCCTTAAATTCACCAATATGAGCACTAGTTCCAGGCATTTTTTCCTGTTCACCTGGGTGTTAGTTGACTGTTGTGGGTCGCATCCTTGGGGACAAGATTAAGGACCCCAATGGAAATAAGTTACAGTTCTCGATGATACACTGGCTTTCTTGGGTTATCCTGGGTGGCTAACCCTCTGGGGGTTAATCATTTCTCAGTAATTGTTTCACGTTAAAACACACACCAAGAACACTCTCTCCACATCTTTGAGTAGTACAGCTGATGGTGGTGGAGCAACAGCTGACTGTGGTGCAGCAACAGCTGACTGTGGTGCAGCAACAGCTGACTGTGGTGCAGCAACAGCTGACTGGTCCAGCAACAGCTGACTGATCCAGCAACAGCTGACTGGTCCAGCAACAGCTGACTGATCCAGCAACAGCTGACTGATCCAGCAACAGCTGACTGGTCCAGCAACAGCTGACTGGTCCAGCAACAGCTGACCAGTCCAGCAACAGCTGACCGTGGTGCAGCAACAGCTGACTGGTCCAGCAACAGCTGACCATGGTGCAGCAACAGCTGACTAGTCCAGCAACAGCTGACGGTGGTGCAGCAGCAGCTGACTGTGGTACGATAGTATTTCTCACCCTTTTTACCACAGGGTTGGCACTAGAAGCTTTCTTTGGGCCCATGGTGGCTTATTTAGCAGTTACAAGCACTATAAACAATGGAATAATACAAAATGTATCGAATGTATGCATGCAACCGGCCACCCTAGCTTGTAAACAATGACAGCAGTGCTGGATGGACAGGTTCGGGACGAGTCATATTGGTCAGAAACAGCTGACGGTGGTGCAGCAGCAGCTGACTGTGGTGCAACAGCAGCTGACAGTGGTGCAGCAGCAGCTTGTAGACAGCCTGTACTCTCTGCACAGACAGCCATGCTGCCAGCTTAGTTCATATTTTGCGCCACTCAGGTGTTGCCCTATGGGCCTGTCCAGGTCTGTGGGAAGCTGGTCCCACACTCACTCACTAACACAGTGGCCTAGAAGGAAGACACAAGGCCTAGTAGCTCTCTCCTCTCGTGGGATGGCCCTGCCCGAGCCATGGGCACAACACACAAGCCTGTGTACCCACCACGACATTACAAATAAAGTAAGAAGCCTCCGAAGACGTATCATTTACACCCCGCTACCAGCATCACCAAACAATCTCATTAAACAAGCTGACCGTGGTGCAGCAGCAGCTGACAGTGGTTCAGCAACAGCTGACTGGGGTGCAGCAGCAGTTGACCATGGTGCAGCAACAGCTGACGGTGGTGCAGCAGACTGGTGCAGCAACAGCTGACCGTGGTGCAGCAACACCTGATTGTGGTATGATAGTATTTCTCACCCTTTTTACCACAGGGCTGGCACTAGAAGCTTTCTTTGGCCCATGGTGGCTTATTTAGTAGTTAAAGCACTATAAACAATGGAATAATACAAAATGTATCGAATGTATGCATGCAACAAGCCACCCTGGCTTGTAAACAATGACGGCAAGGCAGCTGAGGCGCTCAGGCTGGACGGGCAGGTTTGGGAGGAATCATGTTGGGCGAGTTTTTTATTGTTAAGCGAGCCAAAATTTTTACACTCAAATGCATCGTTAGGCGGATTTAACGTTATGCGATGCGTTCGTTAGGCGAGGGTCCAATGTATTACGAAATGTATTGTATGAAAGCATGAGATCATCCTCACTCGCTGATAAACAATGGCACACTAGCTGGGAAAAGAGTGTGGGGATGCTAGGGGCCATGTGTACGCGTCTGGGACGAATGACTACTTGAGAGTCAAAGGACAATTCGCGAGTCAATATTTTGAGGAAAAAAGTTATGATTTTTGAAAATTACAACTTCCAATGCTTACGAAAAATGAGGGTCCACTGTACAACCATAAAATCCATACAAAAATACACCGCAAAGTCGCTGTTTTACACCAAAAACACGATCATAGTTTTTTTCTCGTGCACTGTGTGCTGCAGGATTTTTTTTATATACTGCACACTTACCACACAGACCTATTCTCTCATATGTAGGCCCAAATTTAACAGTCACAGCTTATCTCAGTGAGCTGAGCTCATGGCGACCGACAGTGGCTTCAAAGCCACCTTATCTTTTATGGACAATGTATGGCATATGTGCTTTGCACAAAGAGAAGCATATCTTTTATTCGTTAGAACCATGGCTTGGGCTAAAAGTGAGCAAGTTATAACAATAAATGGAAAAAAAGAAATTTGAATGACTTATGCAGCAAGTAGCACCACCAAACAGTAGCAGAAGGTTGGTGTGGCGATCCCAGAAATTTGAAATTATGCTAGCCAAAATTAGTGCCAGAGTACTGATGGAACCAGATTACTGATTGCCGGATTAGTGATGGCTGACCTGTAGTACGATATTATATACTACACATGTACTGAAAAATTTAATAAAATAAAAAATAATTATAGTTAAATATGCTAAAAGTGTTAAAAGCATATCAACCCTCTCAAAACTGTACTGTATATTAAGCATAATTTCTATATGTGGAGGGACATAAACTAAATATTCTATACCCTCAGATGGTGCTCTCTCCAGCATTGGCCATTGACTGCCAAAGAAAACACACTCACTATCATTCATTCAATAGCTGTCTTGCCTTGTATGCTTCTAAATTAAACCTAAAAAATTACACAAATATGATAAGTATATTTTTCTATGCTTTGTTATCACACAGAACACAAGATGAGAATTACACTGCTCAAAATTCCATTAACATAGTCACTGTTTTCCAGTTGCTACTGATGTTACTTGATTTCTGACACATGCTTACATGCCTGTCTTGGATGACAAAAAAAAAAAAATTATTTACCACATTTCGCAGCATATTAGACGCACTTTTTTTCCATAAAATGTCTCCAAAAACCACCCTGCATCCTATAAACTGAAGGTCACTGATGGTAGCTATAAGTTCGGGGTGTGGGGTGGGCTGCAGCTCTCCTAGTTACGTCCGATGCCAAGCCATTGAAACTCAAAACAAGTCCAGTGTTTCAAAATTACAGAAATTAATAACGTTTTGAGACAAGCTATTTATGAAATACGGATACAGTACTGGGATAGTGACAGAAAACAAAATTCCTCCTTAAGTAACAACTTCTTTTCTTATTTTTTAAACTACAGAAATCACAAAGCAGCGTCATTTAGGATAGGCACTTTAAAATAATGTTACCATAAACTACGCTATCGTTAACACATGCTGGGTATTTTCACTTTATTACTTGGTACCGGTAATCATATTTACTGTATGTTATGGTACTCATAGTGTCAAATATTGCCAAGCAAATATAGTGGCCCAACAACAGCTGAAGCAGCCATTTTTGTTTATACTGATAGTCACTGACAAAGATGCATCAGTATGCACTCTGGGACCCTTACTATATAGAGTTGTGCACACATCAGCAACTCAGCCATCAGCGACTGTTTCACCAGTTCAAATTGAGAGATCATCAGAGTATTCAGATGAGCACTAGGCCTATCATATGTTTTGACCTACCCATAAATCAAACGTAACCTTATTTCTTATTGTAAAATTACCATATGTTTCAGTGGAGTAATTATTACTTGGTATTAGCACTCCTAACTTTTTTCTGATTATTACCTTCTAAATTGGGATGCGTCTAATGCATCAGAGCATCTTATAAGCTGCGAAATACGGTAATAACTGATAGAAAACATAACTCAAGTATACCCATTACCATTTCCACCAGCATTAGTTGACTCACTAGGGTTCTCCTGCCGCTCATTGGCTCTCATAGTGTTGTTATACTCAGCACTGCGAGGAGCAAGCGTTACACACTGGGGATTGAATGTCCAGGTCTTCCCTTCCACATTAACTCGCAAATCACCATCAGGATACACTCTTGCAACTACTCCACTCTTCCCAAGTGCCTGTGCAATGAAACTTAGCCTGTAAAACCTTATTAGTACAGTACTTTACACATACTGTGCTAAATATGATCTTCACAAAAACTCCACACATTTACTCCTAATTTTCCCAACCTTACACCATTCTTTCCAAGTTTTTTTTTTTTTTTTTTTTTTAACAAGTTGGCCATCTCCAACTGAGGCAGGGTGACCCAAAAAGAAAGAAAATCCCCAAAAAGAAAATACTTTCATCATCATTCAACACTTTCACCTCACTCACACATAATAACTGTTTTTGCATAGGTGCTCAGAACACAACAGTTTAGAAGCATATACGTATAAAGATACACAACATATCCCTCCAAACTGCTAATATCCCAAAACCCCTCGTTTAGAGTGCAAGCATTGTACTTCCCATTTCCAGGACTCGTCCGGCTATATAAAAATAACCGGTTTCCCTGAATCCCTTCACTAAATATTACCCTGCTCACACTCCAACAGATCGTAGGTCCCAAATACCATTCGTCTCCATTCACTCCTATCGAACACGCTCATGTATGCCTGCTGGAAGTCCAAGCCCCTCGCCAACAAAACTTCCTTTACCCCTTCCTTCCAACCTTTTCAAGGACAACCCCTACCCTGCCTTCCTTCCCCTATAGATTTAAATGCTCTCCATGTCATTCTACTTTTATCCATTCTCTCTAAATGACCAAACCACCTCAACAACCCCTCTTCAGCCCTCTGACTAATACTTTTATTAACTCCACACCTTCTCCTAATTTCCACACTCTGAGTTTTCTGCATAATATTTACACCACACATTGCCCTTAGACAGGACATCTCCACTGCCTCCAACTGCCTCCTTGTTGCTGTATTCACAACCCAAGCTTCACACCCATATAAGAGTGTTGGTACTACTATACTATTGGTACTACTGGTACTACTATACTATTTGTAATATTGCTAGCAAAACTGAACTACTATTCTAACAAATTTACTGAAGTCTTATCTTACCCAGTATTTTTGTATGTTTTTTTTTTTTTTTTTTTTTTTTAGAAGTCGGCTGTCTCCCACCGAGGCAGGGTGACCCAAAGTGAAAGAAAATCTCCAAAAAGAAAATACTTTCATCATCATTCAACACCTTCACCTCACTCATACATAATCAGTTTTTGCAGAGGTACCCAGATATAACAGTTTAGAAGCATATACAGTGGACCCCCGCTTAACGATCACCTCCAAATGCGACCAATTATGTAAGTGTATTTATGTAAGTGCGTTTGTACGTGTATGTTTGGGGGTCTGAAATGGACTAATCTACTTCACAATATTCCTTATGGGAAAAAATTCGGTCAGTACTGGCACCTGAACATACAACTGGAATGAAAAAAGTTCGTTAACCGGGGGTCCACTGTATATAGATATATAACATATCCCTCCAAACTGAGGTTATCACACTACAGTGGACCCCCGGTTAACGATATTTTTTCACTCCAGAAGTATGTTCAGGTGCCAGTACTGACCGAATTTGTTCCCATAAGAAATATTGTGAAGTAGATTAGTCCATTTCAGACCCCCAAACATACACGTACAAACGCACTTACATAAATACACTTACATAATTGGTCGCATTCAGAGGTAATCGTTATGCGGGGGTCCACTGTATATTCAAACAGATTTAGGTTTTTTCAATCAGAGGGGAGTACTTAACCCATAGGGATGATGTAGCCCCAAGGGGAACAGGAGGCAATCAGGTTTAATCCATGAAAGGAAAGGGCAAGTCCAGTTCCTTGGCTTAAGAACCCCTGACCAGTTTCAAGGCCTTTTCCTTAAAGGAACATTCATGCAGAATAGGATTATAATTGTTTATTATATAGATTAGTTATTAGTTGTGATCCTAATGATCCCTCAATCAATTACATTATTGCCCCTTATGCATATATGCATAAGGGGGCATATATGCATATATGCTTGTACAACAAAGTTGTACAAGCAAGTGACATGTATTGTGAATGATTCTGTATAGTGGTAGTGTGTGTAAATGGTGGGAGGGCAGGCTAAGAACATATCTACTGAAAACTTCAGAATAAATAATCAAATTAATTTTGTTAGGTTAATCTGCATAATTTTGCTGACTTTATTTCCACACTTATGAAGTGCAGTATCTAAACAGCAAAATAGTAGAACTTGACTAAAATATGCAAAATAGTCCCCTCTTTCATTAAGAAACAATTACTGGATTTTTTAATAAGCAATATTTGTTAAAATTAATTTATATAATGAACAACTGTATACTGATCCATAGGGTGGAAGGCATGAGACATTGGACTTTAGAAGAGGGAATTTTGAGGAGAAAATTCCTGAATTTAGTGCAATGGGATAGAACCGGAAGGAAAGTTAGCAGATGAGATGAAGTACCTAGCCGGAAAATGCCAGTAGACAGAGGAGAACTTCATACCCAGATGTAGAAATAGCAAGAAAATAAGAGAGCCCTTGGTTCAACCAGAGATGCAAAGGCAAAAAAAGAGAAGAATAAGGGTGTGGAAAACTACAGACAGCAAAGAACAGAAATAAGCATATTATGCAGAAATGACTATGCTAGGGTGAGGAAGTGGAACCATCTGGAGAATGAAGTCATAGAAGAATAGTCTATACAGAGCATTAAGAAGAGGTACAATAAAGTTCATGAAGCCAGGAGTGAACCTAGTAGCAATCGGCGAACAGACAGGGGAAGGAGCGGAGACCTGACCCCTGTAATCACATGTAGGTGAGCAAACACCCCCCGCCCCCCCCACACACACACACACTATTGCCATTCATATCACTTCTCGGAAATGTTTGCATGTTTTCTCCCTCACTGTGTCACTCTGATTTTTGCTCTATGGTGTCTTTAGTAGTTTTTTTTTTTTTCAACAAGTCGGCCGCCTCCCACCGAGGCAGGGTGACCCAAAAAAGAAAGAAAATCCCCAAAAAGAAAATACTTTCATCATCATTCAACACTTTCACCACACTCACACATTATCACTGTTTTTGCAGAGGTGCTCAGAATACAACAGTCTAGAAGCATACACATATAAAGATACACAACATATCCCTCCAAACTGCTAATATCCCAAACCCCTCCTTTAAAGTGCAGGCATTGTACTTCCCATTTCCAGGACTCAAGTCCGACTATATGAAAATAACCGGTTTCCCTGAATCCCTTCACTAAATATTACCCTGCTCACACTCCAACAGATCGTAGGTTCCAAATACCATTCGTCTCCATTCACTCCTATCTAACACGCTCACGCACGCTTGCTGGAAGTCCAAGCCCCTTGCCCACAAAACCTCCTTTACCCCCTCTCTCCAACCCTTTCGAGGACGACCCCTGCCCCGCCTTCCTTCCCCTATAGATTTATATGCTTTCCATGTCATTCTACTTTGATCCATTCTCTCTAAATGACCAAACCACCTCAACAACCCCTCTTCTGCCCTCTGACTAATACTTTTATTAACTCCACACCTTTTCCTAATTTCCACACTCCGAATTTTCTGCATAATATTTACACCACACATTGCCCTTAAACAGGACATCTCCACTGCCTCCAACCGTCTCCTCGCTGCTGCATTTACCACCCAAGCTTCACACCCATATAAGAGTGTTGGTACTACTATACTTTCATACATTCCCTTCTTTGCCTCCATAGATAACGTTTTTTGACTCCACATATACCTCAACGCACCACTCACCTTTTTTCCCTCATCAATTCTATGATTAACCTCATCCTTCATAAATCCATCCGCCGACACGTCAACTCCCAAGTATCTGAAAACATTCACTTCTTCCATACTCCTACTCCCCAATTTGATATCCAATTTTTCTTTATCTAAATCATTTGACACCCTCATCACCTTACTCTTTTCTATGTTCACTTTCAACTTTCTACCTTTACACACATTCCCAAACTCATCCACTAACCTTTGCAATTTTTCTTTAGAATCTCCCATAAGCACAGTATCATCAGCAAAAAGTAACTGTGTCAATTCCCATTTTGAATTTGATTCCCCAAAATTTAATCCCACCCCTCTCCCGAACACCCTAGCATTTACTTCCTTTACAACCCCATCTATAAATATATTAGACAACCATGGTGACATTACACATCCCTGTCTAAGACCTACTTTTACCGGGAAGTAGTCTCCCTCTCTTCTACACACCCTAACCTGAGCCTCACTATCCTCATAAAAACTCTTTACAGCATTTAATAACTTACCACCTACTCCATATACTTGCAACATCTGCCACACTGCTCCTCTATCCACTCTATCATATGCCTTTTCTAAATCCATAAATGCATTAAAAACTTCCCTACCTTTATCTAAATACTGTTCACATATATGCTTCAATGTAAACACTTGATCTACACATCCCCTACCCACTCTGAAACCTCCTTGCTCATCCGCAATCTTACATTCTGTCTTACCTCTAATTCTTTCAATTATAACCCTACCGTACACTTTTCCTGGTATACTCAGTAAACTTATTCCTCTATAATTTTTACAGTCTCTTTTGTCCCCTTTCCCTTTATATAAAGGGACTATACATGCTCTCTGCCAATCCCTAGGTACCTTCCCCTCCTTCATACATTTATTAAACAAAAGTACCAACCACTCCAACACTATATCCCCCCCTGCTTTTAACATTTCTGTCATGATCCCATCAGTTCCAGCTGCTTTACCCCCTTTCATTTTACGTAATGCCTCACGTACCTCCCCCACACTTACATTCTGCTCTTCTTCACTCCTAAAAGATGGTATACCTCCCTGACCAGTGCATGAAATTACTGCCTTTGTTTCTTCCTTAACATTTAAAAGTTCCTCAAAATATTCTCGCCATCTACCTAATACCTCCATCTCCCCATCTACTAACTCCCCTACTCTGTTTTTAACTGACAAATCCATACTTTCCCTAGGCTTTCTTAACTTGTTTAACTCACTCCAAATTTTTTTCTTATTTTCATTAAAATTTCTTGACAGTGCCTCTCCCACTCTATCATCTGCTCTCCTTTTGCACTCTCTCACCACTCTCTTTACCTTTCTTTTACTCTCCATATACTCTGCTCTTCTTATAACACTTCTGCTTTGTAAAAACCTCTCATAAGCTACCTTTTTCTCTTTTATCACACCCTTTACTTCATCATTCCACCAATCACTCCTCTTTCCTCCTGCCCCCACCCTCCTATAACCACAAACTTCTGCCCCACATTCTAATACTGCATTTTTAAAACTATTCCAACCCTCTTCAACCCCCCCACTACTCATCTTTGCACTAGCCCACCTTTCTGCCAATAGTCGCTTATATCTCACCTGAACTTCCTCCTCCCTTAGTTTATACACTTTCACCTCCCTCTTACTTGTTGTTGCCACCTTCCTCTTTTCCCATCTACCTCTTACTCTAACTGTAGCTACAACTAAATAATGATCCGATATATCAGTTGCTCCTCTATAAACATGTACATCCTGGAGCCTACCCATCAACCTTTTATCCACCAATACATAATGTAATAAACTACTTTCATTACATGCTACATCATACCTTGTATATTTATTTATCCTCTTTTTCATAAAATATGTATTACTTATTACCAAATCTCTTTCTACACATAGCTCAATTAAAGGCTCCCCATTTACATTTACCCCTGGCACCCCAAATTTACCTACTACTCCCTCCATAACATTTTTACCCACTTTAGCATTGAAATCCCCAACCACCATTACTCTCACACTTGATTCAAAACTCCCCATACATTCACTCAACATTTCCCAAAATCTCTCTCTCTCCTTTACACTTCTCTCTTCTCCAGGTGCATACATGCTTATTATAACCCACTTTTCACATCCAATCTTTATTTTACTCCACATAATCCTTGAATTAATACATTTATAGTCCCTCTTTTCCTGCCATAGCTTATCCTTCAACATTATTGCTACTCCTTCTTTAGCTCTAACTCTATTTGAAACCCCTGACCTAATCCCATTTATTCCTCTCCACTGAAACTCTCCCACCCCCTTCAGCTTTGTTTCACTTAAAGCCAGGACATCCAGCTTCTTCTCATTCATAACATCCACAATCATCTCTTTCTTATCATCTGCACAACATCCACGCACATTTAGACTTCCCACTTTGACAATTTTCTTATTCTTTTTAGTAATCATTACAGGAAAAGGGGTTACTAGCCCATTGTTCCCGGCATTTTAGTTGACTCTTACAACACGCATGGCTTACGGAGGAAAGATTCTTATTCCACTTCCCCATGGATATAAAAGGAAAAGTAATAAGACCAAGAACTATTAAGATAAAATCAAAGAAAACTCAGATGAGTGTGTATAAATAAATGTGTACATGTATGTGTAGTGTGATCTAAGTGTAAGTAGAAGTAGCAAGACATGCCTGTAATCTTGCATATTTATGAGACAGACAAAAGACATCAGCAATCCTACCATCATGTAAAACAATCACAGGCTTTCGTTTTACACTCACTTGGTAGGACGGTAGTACCTCCCTTTAGTAGTATATACTATATTTTCAGTTGTATCCAAAACTACACTTTATGTAAGAAAGGAATTTGCAAAGTTTGCAAATGTCCACAATGGAAGCAATTAAGTTAAAAATGTACTGTGTTATACTAGTGTACTGCCTATATTCTCCAACATTCTACCACACCTTACTTTGTTCAGGATTACTTTCGTAGATATTTTTTTTTTCACAATTACAAGGTCTCTAGTAATATAAACATTGAGTACAGAGGATTCAATACAAAGATGTTCAATCTACATGCACTGTACATGCTAATAGCATGCAAAATTTATGTATATCACATCAAAAAGGTTGGAAAGAGAGGGGTAAATGAGGTCTTGTGGGTGAGGGGCTTGGACTTCCAGCAAATGTGTATGAGCATGTTAGATAAGACTGAATGGAGACGAATGGTTTTTGGAACCTGATGAGCTGTTGGAATGTGAGAAGGGTAATATTTTGTGAAGGGATTCAGGGAAACTGGTTAGCCAAACTTGAGTCCTGGAAGTGGGAAGTACAATGCCTGCACTTTAAAGGAGGGGTTTGGGATATTGGCAGTTTGGGGGAACATCAAAACTGCTGTATCTGAGCACCTCTGAAAAGACAGTGATTATGTATGAGTGATGGTGAAAGTGCTGAACGACGATGAAAGTTTTTTCTTTCTTTATGATTTTTCTTTTTTTTGGGTCACCATGCCTTGGTGGGAAATGGCCGTGTTAAAAAAAGAAAATTTGCATGTCTTCCACAGAGTCTAAACCAGTATCACAATGGGCTAGGAATTGTGAGGTAGAAATGTGCTACTCAAAACCCACTGTGTCCTATGTTATGTAAATGTTGTGATTCCATGAAATCAGAATTCACACTTATTAACTCTTGTTTGCACACACTTTTCTTTCATACATAAAGGAAATTACCAACAAACCTCTGACTGTCTTCAAGAGAGAATTTGACAAGTTCCTTAAATCAGTTCCTGACCAGCTGATCTGTGGTTTCTTTGTTGGATCTGTGCGGCCAGCCTGGTTGATCAGGCCTTGATCCACTCGACCTTGTCTGGGATCAGTCCTTGATCCACCAGAAGGCCTAGTCTGGGATCAGGCTTTGATCCGCCAAGAGGCCTAATGTGGGATCAGATCACGGGGACATTGATCTCCTGAAAACATCTTTCAGGTATCCTTCTGATGTCAGAAAATCACTATACATCATCACTTGCAAGGATATCTATTGATGTTACATTGCTAGCTTTGAGAACTACTTTTGAGATCGTCTGATGTAGAATTTCATGAGATTTTATCTACTAACTCCCCCACATCTTTAAACAATACACAATGCAGTAGCACTTGGAATATTTTTAATAAATTTAACAAGATCATTTAAGTGCCCTTTGCCAGCACATAGATACATTGAACAATGACAAAACTGTGATTACCTCAGCAAATACACTATAAAAAAACAGTGTGTGGAATGTAAAGACAAAACAAATAGATGAACTAAGAGGAACATGGAAGCTGGGAAACTGTCATGTGATAAAACTACGTGCAACTTGGAGTGTTTACCTGTTTAGCATGTGGCACTGCAAGATGAATGTAGTCCATTATTATTATAGTGTAATCATGGGAAAGCACTAAACCCATTGGGGTTACATGGTGCCCGGGAAATGAGAGGTAGTGAAGTTTGATCAAAGGAAGGGGAGGGTACCTCCAATTCCTTAGATCAGAGTCTTTCACTAATATCAAGGTACTATCTTGAAGGATATGAATAGAGTCAAAAAAAAAGAAAAAAAAACTCTAGTCCAAAAGTAGTACTTAAGGAAGAGGAAAGTACTAAAGTAGTACTTAAGGAAGAAGAAAGTACTAACTGATCTTTAACCATCTGGAATCAACCATTAGCACAAAATTCACTTACACTTTTCATATATTCAATCCATTCACCATGACCTTTTTGGTATTCTTTTACTTTTGAAATATCTGATATAACAGTGACCACATCACCCGGGCCATAGGACGTGACACGGGCCAGTGCTCTAGGATGAATAGTCCATCGAGTTGTATATCCTTCATACTGCACACGAACGTCTCCCTTGTCTGTTATGCGATGAACGATGCCCACCTTGTCGAGGAACTATAAGTTCAAAATGACTTTAGAAAGACTAGTCGTGACATATTACATCTTAAAATTATCTCGGAAAATGGCACCTACATAAATATTTCATAAAGCACATTCATCACAAATGAAAACTAACAAAAACCATGAAGATAAATTTAAAGACAAACCTCAGCCATTTTGTGGTTCCAGCCACCATGACCCTCCTGCATTGTGCGCAACTCGTCTACTGTTACTACCACTCGGACTCTTTCTCCTACTGCAAATGGAAGATGACGGGGCGAGGTAGGGACTACTTCATTACTGCTTCCAGATTCTGAGGGTGAAACACAAGTTCAAGTGTGATGAAAGCTGTTACCAGTTATTGCTTTCCATTAATTTACCTTGTACTTTCTTCACATCGGGCATTCTGATGGCCTCTTTAATTCATTATAGCTAAAATAAAGCAGAAAACTTTTAAAGATTTCATTTACAGTTTTCTGAAATTATACCCCCTTATTTTCAACATAATTCTTGAATATGCAAGTCAAGAAGACACTAACCTCCTATATAAAGCCACTTGTCTAGGCTAGCTCAGCATACATATTTTCTGGTAGATCATGCATGACTATTTCACAGTATTAGATTATGTTGACGAACACTTTACAGATAATTAATTTGAATGTAACGTATACATAATACAGTGGAACCTCAGCTTACAAATTTAATCTGTTCCGTGGACTTGTTCGTATCCTGATTTGTTTGTATGCTGGGTCAATTTTCCTCACTTAAATTAACTGAAATGCAATTAATTTGTTCCAGGTGAATTCCTGCTCTCAGGAGGCATGACAAAATAAGCCTAATATTAACTCTACGGCTTATTTATCTGTCACAATCCATCTAATATGACATACATACCTGATATACACTCTAGAATGAATAAAATATGTTATTATGTGGACAGTGGAGGGAGGAGGACTGTGGTTGCAAGAGTGGTCATGCATTCTTGCTATGAAAACGTCAGAGGTGTTATTATAGAGAAAACAGAGTTTGTGAGGCTAACTGAATTAGATCTGGTGTACATGCGACATTTACATACCTTGGAGAAGAAATGCAGAGCGGCATATCCTGTCAGGAGGTCACACTTTTCTTAAGAACTGCTATGTACAATTTTTATGTTTATCTCACTACACTCTTATCTCCTGTGAGCTGTTTTCCGTCAACCATGTCAACAGCAGCTTTTCCATCTTTTCACTGACAGAGGTCCGCTGCTTAGAAATTACAGTAACGCCCTTTGCTGGCGCTACAGCCTTTATAGACTCCATGTGCTTTAGTATTGTACATATACAGAGGCTACGCTTGTAATCACTTGCTAAGTCCTTAACCCTCGTACCTAGTCTGTGCTTATCAATGATTTCTTCCATTAATTCCATGAAAATCATCCTCTTTTTCTTTTCGGCACTGTCCTTTGCACTTGCTTTCTTAGGACCCATGGTTAGAAAAAAGAAATCTGGCGAATTAACTGCACAAAACACAAGGAAATCACGAGAATTCCTTGCACCACGAGGGTAGCTCTGTAAGCACATGTGCCCTGGTAAGCATTGTGGTGGTGTTGTCAAACTAAATTATACTCAGTATGTACATAGTAGGTAGTAGGTTGGTAGACAGCAACCACCCAGGGCTGTACTACTGTCCTGCCAAGTGAGAGTGAAACAAAAGCCTGTAATTGTTTTACACAATGGTAGGATTGCTGGTGTCTTTTGTCTGTCTCATAAATATGCAAGATTACAGGTACGTCTTGCTACCTTTACTTACACTTAGTCACACTACACATACATGTACATGTTTATTTATACACACTCATCTGAGTTTTCTTCGATTTTACCTTAATAGTTCTTGGTCTTATTACTTTTCCTTTTATATCCATGGGGAAGTGGAATAAGAATCTTTCCTCCGTAAGCCATGCGTGTTGTAAAAGTCAACTAAAATGCCGGGAACAATGGGCTAGTAACCCCTTTTCCTGTAATAATTACTAAAATGAATAAGAAGAAGAAAATTGTCAAAGTGGGAAGTCTGAATGTGCGTAGATGTTGTGCAAATGATAAGAAAGAGATGATTGTGGATGTCCCGGCTTTAAGTGAAACAAAGCTGAAGGGGGTGGGAGAGTTTCAGTGGAGAGGAATAAATGGGATTAGGTCAGGGGTTTCAAATAGAGTTAGAGCTAAAGAAGGAGTAGCAATAATGTTGAAGGATAAGTTGTGGCAGGAAAAGAGGGACTATAAATGTATTAATTCAAAGATTATGTGGAGTAAAATAAAGGTTGGATGTGAAAAGTGGGTTATAGTAAGCATATATGCACCTGGAGAAGAGAGAAGTGTAGAAGAGAGAGAGAGAGATTTTGGGAAATGTTGAATGAATGAGTGGGGAGTTTTGAACCAAGTGTGAGAGTAATGGTGGTTGGGGATTTCAATGCTAAAGTGGGCAAAAATGTTGTGGAGGTAGTAGTAGGTAAATTTGGGGTGCCAGGGGTAAATGAAAATGGGGAGCCTTAATTGAGCTATGTGTAGAAAGAGGTTTGGTAATAATATTACATATTTTATGAAGAAGACGATAAATAAATATACAAGGTATGATATAGCATGTAATGAAAGTAGTTTGTTACATTATGTATTGGTGGATAAAAGGTTGATGGGTAGGCTCCAGTATGTACATGTTTAAAGAGGGGTAACTGATATATTGGATCATTATTTAGTTGTAGCTACAGTTAGAGTAAGAGGTAGTTGGGAAAAGAGGAAAATGGCAACAACAAGTAAGAGGGAGGTGAAAGTGTATAAACTAAGGGAGGAGGAAGTTCAGGTGAGATATAAGCAACTATTGACAGAAAGGTGGGCTGGTGCAAGTATGAGTAGTGGGGGGGTTGAAGAGGGTTGGAATAGTTTTAAAAATGCAGTATTAGAATGTGGGGCAGAAATTTGTGGTTATAGGAGGGTGGGTGCAGGAGGAAAGAGGAGTGATTGGTGGAATGATGAAGTAAAGGGTGTGATAAAAGAGAAAAAGTTAGCTTGTGAGAGGTTTTTACAAAGCAGAAGTGTTATAAGAAGAGTAGAGTATATGGAGAGTAAAAGAAAGGGGAAGAGAGTGGTGAGAGAGTGCAAAAGGAGAGCAGATGATAGAGTGGGAGAGGCACTGTCAAGAAATTTTAATGAAAATAAGAAAAAAATTTGGAGTGAGTTAAACAAGTTAAGAAAGCCTAGAGAACGAATGGATCTGTCAATTAAAAACAGATTAGGGGAGTTAGTAGATGGGGAGATAAAGGTTTTGGGTAGATGGTGAGAATATTTTGAGGAACTTTTAAATGTCAACAAAGAAAGAGAAGCGGTAATTTCATGCACTGGCAAGGGAGGTATACCATCTTTTACGAGTGAAGAAGAACAGGATGTGAGCGTGGGGGAGGTGTGTGAGGCATTACGTAGAATGGAAGAGGGTAAAGCAGCTGGAATTGACAGGATCATGACAGAAATATTAAAAGCAGGGATGGATATAGTGTTGGAGTGGTTGGTATTTTTGTTTAATAAATGTATGAAAGAGGGGAAGGTACCTAGGGATTGGCAAAGAGCATGTATAGTCCCTTTATATAAAGGGAAGGGGGACAAAAGAGATTGTAAAAATTATAGAGGAATAAGTTTACTGAGTATACCAGGAAAAGTGTACGGTAGGGTTATAATTGAAAGAATTAGAGGTAGGACAGAATGTAGGATTGTGGATGAGTAAGGAGGTTTCAGAGTGGGTAGGGGATGTGCAGATCAAGTGTTTACATTGAAGCATATATGTGAACAGTATTTAAAGGTAGGGAAGTTTTTATTGCATTTATGGCTTTAGAAAAGGCATATGATAGAGTGGATAGGGGAGCAATGTGGCAGATGTTGCAAGTACACCTACCATTCGACTTATGACCGAGTTCGGTTCCGAGAAACCGGTCGTAAGTCGAACTTTACTACTGAATATCAACAAAACATTTTTGTAATGACTATTTTATTGTTTTATTTTTGTATTTCATGTTTTACTTTACTTTTTATGTTGTTAGTATTGTATTTTACACTGTAAGGTTTAGGATAAACACTGTGTACAACACAAATAGTTGTTTATTTCCCAGAAATTTGACATAAAAATCATGGTCGTAAGTCGAGTGGTCGTAAGTCGAGCAGGTCGTAAGTTGGATGGTAGGTGTATATGGAATAGGTGGTAAGTTACTAAATGCTGTTAAGAGTTTTTATGAGGATAGTGAGGCTCAGGTTAGGGTGTGTAGAAGAGAGGAACCCTCTCTACTTCCCAGTAAAAGTAGGTCTTAGACAGGGATGTGTAATGTCACCATGGTTCTTTAATATATTTATAAATGGGGTTGTAAAAGAAGTAAATGCTAGGGTGTTCGGGAGAGGGGTGGGATTAAATTATGGGGAATCAAATAAAAAATGGGAATTGACACAGTTGCTTTTTGCTGATGAGACTGTGCTTATGGGAGATTCTAAAGAAAAATTGTAAAGGTTAGTGGATGAGTTTGGGAGTGTGTGTAAAGGTAGAAAGTTGAAAGTGAACATAGAAAAGAGTAAGGTGATGAGGGTATCAAATGATTTAGATAAAGAAAAATTGGATATCAAATTGTGGAGGAGGAGTATGGAAGAAGTGAATGTTTTCAGATACTTGGGAGTTGACGTGTCAGCAGATGGATTTATGAAGGATGAGGTTAATCATAGAATTGATGAGGGAAAAAAGGTGAGTGGTGTGTTGACGTATATGTGGAGACAAAAACGTTATCTATGGAGACAAAGAAGGGAATGTATGAAAGTATAGCAGTACCAACACTCTTATATGGGTGTGAAGCTTGGGTTGTGAATGCAGCAGCAAGGAGGCAGTTGGAGGCAGTGGAGATGTCCTGCCTAAGGGCAATGTGAGGTGTAAATATTATGCAGAAAATTCAGAGTGTGGAAATTAGGAGAAGGTGTGGAGTTAATAAAAGTATTAGTAAGAGGGCTGAAAAGGGGTTGTTGAGGTGGTTTGGTCATTTAGAGAGAATGGATCAAAGTAGAATGACATGGAGAGCGTATAAATCTGTAGGGGAAGGAAGGCGGGGTAGGGGTCGTCCTCGAAAAGGTTGGAAGGGGTAAGGGAGGTTTTGTGGGCGAGGGACTTGGACTTCCAGCAGGTGTGCATGAGCGTGTTCGATAGGAGTGAATGGAGATGAATGGTATTTGGGACCTGACGATCTGTTATAGTGTGAGCAGGGTAATATTTAGTGAAGGGATTCAGGGAAACCGTTTATTTTTATATAGCCGGACTTGAGTCCTGGAAATGGGAAGTACAATGCTTGCACTCCAAAGGAGGAGTTTGGGATATTAGCAGTTTGGAGGGATATGTTGTGTATCTTTATACGTACAGTGGACCCCCGCTTAACGATCACCTCCCAATGCAACCAGTTATGTAAGTGTATTTATGTAAGTGCATTTGTACGTGTATGTTTGGGGGTCTGAAATGGTTAGTACTAATCTACTTCACAATATTCCTTATGGGAACAAATTCGGTCAGTACTGGCACCTGAACATACTTCTGGAATGAAAAAATATAGTTATCAGGGGGTCCACTGTATATGCTTCTAAACTGTTATGTTCTGAGCACTTCTGCAAAAACAGTGATTATGTGTGAGTGAGGTGAAAGTGTTGAATGATGATGAAAGTATTTTCTTTTTGGGGATTTTCTTTCTTTTTTTGGGTCACCCTGCCTCAGTGGGAGATGGCCGACTTGTTAAAAAAAAAAATTATTATTGTACTATTACGTATTATTACATCATACAGTGGACCCCCGATATTCGATGGCATCGGTATCCAATAAATCCGGTATTCGATACATTTTAACGCAAAAATTTTGCCTCGCTTCTTGTTAAAAAACCCACCACACGCGATTCGTCCGAGACATGTCCACATGTGGCCTGAACTGCCCCGTGTGTGCCAGTGTTTACAAGCCAGCCAGTGTGCTCGCATCTAAGGATACATTCGGTACATTCCATATTATCACTGTTTTTGGTGCTTGTTTCTGCAAAATAAGTCACCATGGGCCCCAAGAAAGCTTCTAGTGCCAACCCTTTGAGAAAAAGGGTGCTAATGACTATTGAAATGTAGAAAGAGATAATTGCAAAGTACGAAAGTGGAGTGCATGTGTCAGAGCTGGCCAGGTTGTATACAAAACCTCAATCAACCATCGCTACTATAGTGACCAGGAAAACGGCAATCAAGGAAGCTGTTGTTGCAAAAGGTGCAACTGTGATTTCGAAACAGAGACCGCAAGTGTTAGAAGATGTTGAGAGACTTATTGGTGTGGATAAATGAGAAACAGATAGCATCTCTCAAGCGATCATTTGTGAAAAGGCTAGGAAGTTGCATGAGGAATGCCTCGGCATGATAGTGGCTTTCTTTGCTCCAATCATATTATGATACATAAACACATATTATAACTTTTGCAAAGAAATAAATATTTTATTAATTTATTTATTTATTTAACCCTTTGACTGTCGCGGCCGTATATATACGTCTTACGAGGTACCGTGTTTGACGTATATATATTCATAAATTCTAGCGGCTTCAAATCAAGCAGGAGAAAGCTGGTAGGCCCACATGTGAAAGAATGGGTCTGTGTGGTCAGTGTGCACCATATTAAAAAAATCCTGGAGCACGCAGTGCATAATGGGAAAAAAAAACTCCAACCGTTTTTTTTAATTAAAATGCCGACTTTGTGGTCTATTTTCGTATAGTATTTATGGTTGCATTCTCGTTTTCTTGGTCTCATTTGATAGAATGGTAAACATATTATATAAATAGAGGTTATTTTGATTGATTTTACTATAAAAAGAACCTAGAAATGGAGCTCAAAGTAGGGGAAATGTTTGATTTTTGCCAATGTTCAAAAGTAAACAAATGATGCCATTGTCCAATAAATGTCCAACTAGCCATTCTAATATGCAGTCATGAATGGGTTGATGTTATTTATACAATTATTACAGTATTGCAGTAGTCTGCATAATAGTAAGTCTTCAATTTTTTGTTTGAATAAAAATTCAAAATAGAAAGCAAGAGTAATATCAGAGGGGCCTGGAGACATGACTGATGAACAAAGAAAATGTTATTTTAGAGCCAGGAATGTCTGCATTGTTCATTCTGGACCTTATTTTGAAATTGTCATATTTTTTAGTTTTCGTGAAATTGGCCAAATTGCAAATTTCTGACCACATTATTAGGTAGTTGAAATCGATAAATGGGCAGTTTCTTGTACTCAATCGATAGAAAAAATGGAGTTCTAAAGAAATAGCTGAGTTTGGTCGACTGGAACAATGGAATTAGCCGAAAATAGGTCTCAAAGTGGGCGAAATCGCTGATTTGTAAACAGCGCCGAGGTAGCTAACTTCGCGAGAGCGTAATTCCGTCAGTTTTCCATCAAATTTCGTTTTTTTGGTGTCATTACAATCAGGAAAAGATTCTCTATCATTTCATAAGAAAAAATAACCTTTTTTTTTTTTTAAATTTTGCGACACCAGGAGACACCTCAGGATTGGGGGTTGCGACAGTCAAAGGGTTAAGGAACCTCCCTCGAGGGGGAAGTTCGCATCCTGAAATTTCGTTCATATCCAGAAGTAAAAACTCGCCCGAGCAACGGTTCATATACTGAAAAATTTGCATGGTGGGGCATTGGTAAGCCGAGGTTCCACTGTATATTGTCATCATTTACAACCTAGTTGCACCAAGTTCATCCATTTTTATCTTTTTCACACTACTAGGCACTATCAAACTATTTCAGAACACACTGATGGATTACCCATTAAACAGTGCTTATCTGACATGTGAAATGTTAAGAATTATTACACAACATGCAATAAACTTTAACTTTTATAACAGAGTGACTGTTTCCAACAAGGCAATCACACCCACCATCCCTCATTTTCTAGGCAGACAATGACATTAGCAGACAAGTTTTGCCAGAAGTGCACAGACAACACAATTCAACTGAGCTGCTGAATCATAGCATCCCTACCCACTCTTCAGAGTGCAAGCACTGTACTAACCCATAAATCATTTCTCAGAATGTATAATAATTAAACATCATCTGACCTTTCTTTTAAAGACCATAACAAGACCAAGATTACGACAGCCAGGAAGATGACGAGGTGGGTATTGAGAACTTTCAAAACAAGGGGAAATAATGCTGATGGTGACACTCTTCAAATAGCTAGTGCTCCCTCACTTAGAATATTGCTCAGCACTGATGGCCTTGTTCAAAGCAGGAGAAATATCAGAGTTGAAACAAATACAGTAGGGCCCCGCTTTACGGCATTCCGCTAATACGGTCATTTCAAATTATGACCAAAACTCGCTATACGGCTCCCCCCCACCTGACTTTCTAATACGGTCACCGCGCCCCACCTGGTTTGTTTACATTGCCTGTGAGATCCGTAAGCACTAAGTCTCTCCATTATGTCTGGAAACTCCAAAATTTTAAGTGTTTTTAAAAGTTATTTCAGATTTTATATATACTCTGATAATTATACTTATGTATACCTGTACTTAAATAAACTTACATACTGTGCTGGCATGCAGATACACATTAAAATCAGCAAGTGTTTTATGTCTCCAGACGTCATATTAGTAATGATAATAATAATCACCGAGTCTCATTTAGATGTCGTATATTACGTTAATATACACATTTTCATTAATCCATCTATGATATTTTTTTCAAAATTATATAATAAACACGATGCATAACATATAAATATGATAAATACACCCCACAGTAGAATAAATAAACAAATATGAGATGTGGTAGCAGACGACTTGCACAAGTGACGCCATATTAGAAATAATAATAATAATAATAATAATAATCACCGAGTCTCATTAAATGTCGTATATTACATTAATATACACGTTTTCATTAATCTATCCATGATATTTTTTTCAAAATTATATAATAAACATGATACATAACATAAAAAGATGATAAATACACCCCACAATAGAATAAACAAACATAAATATGAGATGTGGTAGCCAGATAACTTGTACAAGTGAAGGCAAGAATAACATTTTCTCTAATCTAACATGAGAGAAAATGTGTTACTGGGAGTAACTGTAGAAAATTATTCCTTTCGTATGTATGTAAGTTTATTCAGGTATACACAAATACAGTTACATAGATTATCATACATAACAGCATATGTGTAGAGAACCTAGGATAACCAAAAACAAGTCAGAGTGACTTATTTCCATTGCCTTCACTCAGAGAGTCATTTCTTCTCAAAATGATGTTACATGAGAATGGGAGTCTTCTTCTTTATTTATTCTACCGTATCAATGTAGAACCAGACGTGTACACTTTGTTTACAAAACTTACCTTCGCCTAGTTTGTTTACATAACTCTGTGCCTGTCCTCTCTCATGCACTCATTCTTTCTCTCTCTCATTTATTCGTTTTATCTCATTTACTTACTCCTGACCCTACATTAAGACTACAAATATTTTAAGGTAAGTAATGAGTGAACTGTATATACATTTTATCGCTCTGGGATGCTTAAATATCATAGAATATATGTGTGGGTGGGTTGGCCTGGTATGGTAGCCCGGCTGACTACCACACATACCACACTTGATTTTTTACAATAAATACTACTCATCTCGCCCTAAATTAAGACTACAAATATTTTAAGGTAAGTAATGAGTAAACTGTATATGCATTTTATCGCTCTGGGATGCTTAAATGTAATAGAATATTATGTGTAGGTGGGGTGGCCTGGTATGGTAGCCTGGCTGACTACCATACATACCAAACTTGATTTCTTACAATAAATACTACTTGTCTCACCCTAGATTAAGACTATAAATATTTTAAGGTAAGTAATGAGTGCACTATGTGTGTATTGTACTTTATTGTTTTTTTGATGCCAAGTTCTATTGCTAACTTAATATATGTTAGTGTAAACTTGTTATCTAGTATTTGTATGCATTTATAAGTGGAAAAAAAGTGTTCCACTTTACGGCGATTTCCGCTTTATGGCGGTAGCCTGGAACCTAACCTGCCCTATAAGTGGGGCCCTACTGTACAGAGATTGTTTATGGCTCACACTGAGCCAGTAAAGCACCTAAATTGCTGGGGAATGCCTTCAAGTCTTGAACATGTACTCATTTGAGTGGAGGGGAGAGAGAGATACATGATAATACAGTGGACCCCCGGTTAACGATTTTAATCCGTGCAAGAGGGGTAATTGTTATGCGAAATAATCGTTATGTGAATGAATTTTCCCCATAAGAAATAATGGAAATAAAATTAATCCGTGCAAGACACCCAAAAGTATGAAAAAAAATTTTTTTTACCACATGAAATATTAATTTTAATACACACAAACTGAAAAAGGCATGCACACTTACATGACACTTACTTTTATTGAAGATCTGGTGATGATTGATGGGATGGGAGGAGGGGAGAGCATTATCTTCTTACTGTTTAGAAGGGGAATCCCCTTCCATTACGACTTGAGGTAGCAAGTCCTTTTCCGGGGTTACTTCCCTTCTTCTTTTAATGCCACTAGGACCAGCTTGAGAGTCACTGGACCTCTGTCGCACAACAAATCTGTCCATAGAGCTCTGTACCTCCCGTTCCTTTACGATTTGTCTAAAATGGGCCACAACATTGTCATTGAAATAGTCACCAGCACGGCTTGCAACAGCTGTGTCAGGGTGATTTTCATCCATAAAGGTTTGCAGTTCAACCCACTGTGCACACATTTCCTTAATCTTTGAAGTAGGCACAATGGATTCCACAACTGGCATAGGCTTCTCAGGGTTAGCCCCAAACCCTTCAAAATCTTTCTTAATTTCCATACTAATTCTCACCCTTTTTACCACAGGGTTGGCACTAGAAGCTTTCTTGGGGCCCATGGTCACTTATTTTCCAGAAACAGCACCGAAAACACTGTAATAATACGAAATATTCCGAGTGTATGCTTGGATGTTACCGCGGAGGCTGGCTGGTAAACAATGGGACGGGCGGCACATGTGAGGCTGGCTGAGGGCACATTGGACGCGTCTCGGACGAAAATCGGTGAGCGGGTTTTTAATCGGTATGCGCGGCAAAAATTTTGCGATAAAAGTAAGCGGTATGCGGAAAAATCGCTATGTGATGCCATCGTTATGCGGGGGTCCACTGTATATACATACCTGGAAAGTACTCGAGGGCTTGGTCCCCCAATATGCACACTGCCATAACAACATACTGGAGTGAGATATATGGGAGGAAGTGTAAAATAAACCCAGTAAGGAGCAGGGGTGCGGTGGAGACAATAAGGGAACCCTTTATCAACATCCGGGGTCCCAGACTATTCAACATCTTATCAGAAGATATCAGAAACACGGGTGAAACTGGACAAGTATCTTCACCAGGTGCCAGATCAACCAGGCTGTGATGGACATGTGGGGCAGTGGGCCTCCAGCAACAACAGCCTGGTTGACCAGGCAAGTACAAGATGAGCCCAGCCCATGGCCAGCCAGACTCCGAGAGAAGTGAAACTCTCAAAACTCTTCAAAGGTATATCAAAGGTAAAGGTATTCAACAAACAGGCCATATCCCACTGAAGCAGGGTGCCCCAAAAAGAAAAACAAAAGTTTCTCTTTTTAACTTCAGTAATGTATACAGGAGAAGGGGTTACTAGCCCCGTGCTCCCGGCATGTTAGTCGCCTCTTACGAATACATGGCTTACTGAGGAAGAATTCTGTTCCACTTCTCCATGGAGATAAGTGGAAATAAACAAGAATAAGAACTAGTAAGATGATAGAAGAAAACCCAGAGGGGTGCATATATATATATGCTTGTACATGGATGTGTAGTGTGACCGAAGTGTAAGGAGAAGTAGCAAAAGGTACCTGAAATTTAGAATGTATACGAGACAGAAAAAAGACACCAGCAATCCTACCATCATGTAAACAATTACAGGCTTCCATTTTACACTCACTTGGAAGAACAGTATTACCTCCTTGGGCAGTTGCTGTCTACCAACCTACTAACAAGACAATTAAACATTTTTTTTTTTTTTTCAACAAGTCAGTCGTCTCCCACCGAGGCAGGGTGACCCAAAAAAGAAAGAAAATCCACAAAAAGAAAATACTTTCATCATCATTCAACACTTTCACCACACTCACACATTATCACTGTTTTTGCAGAGGTGCTCAGAATACAACAGTTTAGAAGCATATACGTATAAAGATACACAACATATCCCTCCAAACTGCCAATATCCCAAACCCCTCCTTTAAAGTGCAGGCATTGTACTTCCCATTTCCAGGACTCAAGTCCGACTATATGAAAATAACCGGTTTCCCTGAATCCCTTCACTAAATATTACCCAGCTCACACTCCAACAGATCGTCAGGTCCCAAGTATCATTCGTCTCCATTCACTCCTATCTAACACGCTCATGCACGCTTGCTGGAAGTCCAAGCCCCTCGCCCACAAAACCTCCTTTACCCCCTCTTTCCATATTACAAAATATTACAAAAATATTACAAAATATTACAAAATATTCATTACATTAATGCAATAAAGTAAACACTTGCATTAAGCAAAGAGCACAATACACTCACCTTCTTGTTTACCAAGCACCGGGAGATGCTGTGTATAAATGGAACCATTTGTGGCAGGCCACAGAACTTTGAGATCAACTTTTCCCTTATGTCCAACTCTGTAGACATTAGTTGACCCACAGAGCCAGGTTACATTGGCCACTGATCTTCCAGATTCATTATCCCACCCTCGGATCTCGGTAACTCTGCCACACTTTCCTGCGGGAAAAATTAAACATCTGTTGTACATTAAGATTGCTTAACACAAAGAAGCACAGGCCATTAAGATGCCACAAAAATATAAATTACTGGTAATATTCACCTAAATCAATATAAACTGAATTTATTGCATGTATGATCCAAAACAGGGTAACTTTTGTAATTCTTTGGTAAGATGGGCTTTACCTTGAAAGACAGGAAGGGGAACATATATGAGAAATTAGCTGTGAAGAACATAAAGAACAAAGAAGTAACTGATAATTAGTGGATAAATAAGGTATGACCCAACCCTATATGGCCCACACACATTTAGTACAGGTCGGCCATCACTAATCCGGCAATCAGTTATCCGGTTCCATTACTAATATTTTCAAATTTCATCATTACACTGACTCAAATCATTATACTGACTTTAATTTCGTCATTATACTGACTCAGAAATTGTGCAGATGTTTGTAAATCCACAGCAGCAAGCCAGTGGAGGAGAAAGCAGTGATGAAAATGAGGAAGATGTAACAGCCTCTCTATTGATAGGTTAATTAAGTGTATTCTAACCTAACCACTCTGTAATCCGGCCAAGTCACTAATCCGGCACACTACAGGTCCCAATGATGCCGACCTGTACTTGTTTTAAGGCTGTATAATAATAAATAAATTCACAATTTAGATTATCCTCTGACTAACATCCCTGCACCTCTTTCAGTTTAGGCACTTGCCCTTCCCACCTCCAGGATTTGCATCAGCCTAACCAGCTTCCCTCAATCTCTTCATAAATGCTACCATGTTAACACTAAAACAGCACATCCATTAAAAGCCACTTGTCTTCATTCAAGCCTATCTAATACATACACTCATTCAAGTCTACCGGCTGCTCAAGAACCTAAAATTTAAAGCCTCCTTTACCCCATCTTCCAACCAATCCTGGGATAACCCTCACCCCTCCTACCTTCCATATTTTATATTCCTGGAAATTGTATTATAATGTTCATTTAAGAGCTTTACTTTATTTATAACACTACTGTAAATTGCTGCTTAACATCAACTTAAAGTAAGACAGAAGTTAGTGTGTCATTAATGAAAACACTGTTACACAATGCCTGGTAAATCAGGGGTAATAAAATCTGATTCGAGGAAAAGGAGTGTAGCTCCAATCCCCTTAGCCAAGACCCCTTTACAGTATCAAGGAACCTTCAGTGAAGGGATGAAGGTAGTCCTATGGATGCATGTTTTCCTACTGAGGCTTCTTCAGCTACCCTTCACACTGCTACACCACTGAGTGTTGTGCTTCATTTTCTCCATTTGCACTTTTTACTTTTCAATGAATACTGCATTCCCAATTATTTATTTTTATTTCTCACCTATGCATAGCTCTTTTCCAGTAGTAATATATTTACAGTAGACCCCCGACTTACGATCAGCTCCCAAATCGAACAATTATGTAAGTGTATTTTGTAAGTGCTTTTATAAGTGTATTTTTGGGGGTCTGAAACGGACTAATCTAATTTACAATATTCCTTATGGGAGCAAATTCGTTCGGTAACAGTACCCGAACAGCCTTCTGGAATGAATTAATATCGTAAGTCGGGGGTCCACTGTACAGTGGACCCCCGGTTAACGATATTTTTTCTCTCCAGAAGTATGTTCAGGTGCCAGTACTGACCGAATTTGTTCCCATAAGGAATATTGTGAAGTAGATTAGTCTATTTCAGACCCCCAAACATACACGTACAAACGCACTTACATAAATACACTTACATAATTGGTCGCATTCAGAGGTGATCGTTATGCGGGGGTCCACTGTACTTGGGTTTCTTGGATTGCACCTGTCTGAATGAAACTTCTGTTCAGCCATTCTGCACATTATTATTTTTTCAGAGGAAGCCAAAGGTGACAGATGCCTCTAAGATACACAAACTAGACTGTGCAAGCAAATACTTTAAATCTATCAAATATTTAAATTCAGCAAATATTTAAATCTCCCTTCCCAAATTTTTGAAACACTACAAGTCAGTTAAAATAAATCAGAGAAAGCACCAAATCAGGGATACCAAATCTGAGTGAAAGATAAAGTGAAACATTTCATTTCAAATTTTAGTAAAACTAGAGAAAGACATGTTCAACAAATATTTTTTTTAATGCACCAGCCATCTCCCACTGAGACAGGGTGACCTGAAAAAGAAGAAATGCTTTCATCAAGTTTTTCTTCTTTTTACAATTAGTAATTTATACAGGAAGGGTTACTAGCCCCTTGCTCCTGGCATTTTAGTCATTTCTTACGACAAGCATGGCTTATGAAAGAATTCTCCACTTCCCAGTGGAGATTCAACAAATATACATAATAAATTATAAAGTCAAACATACCGTCACCACCATCTTGGTTGCCCCAGTCCCAGTCAGGTCCTCTGATGACTTTGGCTCCAACAAAAATGCCTTGCAGAGGAATTTTCTCGGCACTCTTTCTTTGGCTCACCTCAACTCTGAAAAATATTTATTTATATCTACTCTGACTACCACCATTATACAAAGTAACAAATATAAATTGCTGCCACAATGATGAAGAAACTATAGTAACTAACTCACAAAAGAATGAAAGGTGAAGCTACAATAATACAAAAATATTTGCATACAGGTGAAATAAATAGTGATAAAATAACTGATTCATAGACATTCAGTGGTATTATTATTATTACTATTATTATTATTCATAGGGAGTGGAAAATCTAGAAGGATCATCTGACACCAGATAATGAGACATAATAGGTTTGATCCTCAGAAAGGGAGAGTAGAACAAATTCCTTGGATTACAATCCCTCCAGCAGCAGTAGCAAGACATCCTCCCTAAAATGCACTTGGAAACTGAATGAATCACAACTATTCCTTTTCCACTATCCTTTTATGTTTTTAGATCATTAACTAAAAACTCATGAGAAAACATATGCCAATAAATATTTATTCAGCCATGTTATTAATGCTGCACTAACCAAATACTCCACTCTAAAATACATTAATAACTTCATTTGTTAATAAAGCTTTTAGTTCAAAATAAATTTTTGTACAGTGTTACTGGTAGCTTAACTACTGTACATACTACAGCAGTAGCAATTTCTTTGCTACCTCTTTAGTTATCTGAAAATCCTGAAACTCAACTGTCTGATATTTACATCTGCTGCACATAAAATACTGGTACTGTGCTGCATCTTCTTTTGTAAACATAGAGATAATATTTAGTAACTCACAAATTTCTTCCTACACTTCATTTTTTTTGTCAATCTTAATTCTTTGTATTTTGTCTTTAACATTTAGTTCACTTTTATACAAATTTTAACAATAGATTTGGTTCTACCTTACTCTTGTCTAATATTTCTTTTTTGAAGTTCTTTCTTCCTCCCTCCTTACATGTATGTATTCATTTCTAGCTTGTTTGTATCTCTTATGTCTCTGAATTGGCCCACTTCCTATAATATTTCCAAGTCCTTTCTTTATTTTTCAGTGCTTTCCAGCACCTTACATTAACCCTTTGACTGTTTCAGGCCCCTTTCTGAAACTGTCATTCTATGTCGCCAGATATTTGAAAAAAAAAAATTATTTTTTCTTATGAAAATGTTAGGAATATTTTTCTGAGTGTTTTAAGCCTAAAAAAAAATTTTTTGCCATCAGTACTTGCCGAGATATAGAGCCGCAAAGTTTGCAGAAAGTGACGTGCGTACGGCAACAGCGGCGACTGTCGCCCACCTGGTATTCTTTTATTTACTCTAATTCAAAGGTTTCTTGCATTTTTCAATATTTTTCTTTTCCAAGTAACTTATGTGGCCTGTGAGACCAATGTAAGGTGCATTGTTCAAATATACACTCATTGTTTACAACACAATAACTGAACAAACTTTATCACTATTAGTTTGTGTATACACTTTGTTTACACAAACAATACAAAACAATGTTTATTACTGTTGTTCCATAATATATATACATATGTACAGTCACTAAACATGTTCCTAGAACTGTTGCAGCTTGTGGAACTCTTTGAAACATGGGTATATGCAGAGGGGCACTTGACACTCCTCACACATAAAACGAGTGTCTCTGCATGTTTTTGGGAGTTTTGTGGTATGTGTACATACATAACACCTCTTCTGAGCATTTTTCTTGGCAGTAGTAGGAGGCAGTTGTATGGGGTAGTGATCACCAGGCCTGAAACGAGATGACGTGTGTGGGTAATTTCGTGGGCGCTGGTCTATTGCAGGTGATGCTCCTTGGTACTTTGCGATTATTTGTCTGATTACTGACAAACAAAATTCACCATATTTTGGTGTTTTGTTGGTCTTCAACTTGTATATGTTATAAGCATTTAGCATAAAGATATCAACAAGATGGAAAATTGGTAATTTGGCCAATTTAACACAAAGTTCAAAATATTCCAATTTCAAAATAGGGTCCAGAATAAACAATGTAGGTATTCCTGGTACTAAACATTTCCTCTGTTCATTAGTTATGTTTTGAGGCTTCATAAATAAATTCCATTTTGATTTTTTATTCACATAATGAATTTTTATTCACACCAAAAAATAGAAGATTTACTGTTATGCAATATTGTAATAATTGTATAAATATCATCACCACATTTGTGAATGTATATTAGACCCACCAGCTGGTGTGTATTAGACGTGTGAGGTCGTTTGTTTACTCTTGAACATCGGCAAAAATTTAACATTTCTGCTACTTTGAGCTCAGTTTCAAGCCATTTCCAGTGCTAAAACCAATCAAAACCATCTCTGTTTCTGTAATATGTCTTCCATTCTATCAAATGAGACCAAGAAATCGCAAATACAACTATAAAAAACATACGAAAAACACTGCAAAGTCGCTGTTTTAATCGAAAATCATGGTCTCAGTTTTTTTCTCTCATTATACACAGTGTGCTGCAGGATTTGTTTTATGTGGTGCACACATAGCACATAGATGTATTCTCTCATATCTAGGCCCAAATGTACCACTCACAGTTTATCAGAGTGAGCTGAGCTCATGGCGTAGATCTACGGTTTGGACCCTGAACGTAAAGCCGTAGATCTACGGAACGGACCCTGAAAGGCTTAATATCTCTTCTTTTACTCCATTTTGAAATACGTACACTGTTTAATTCCAATTTCCTAAATGTTACAGAACTCTTTGTACATACAGTGGACCCCCGCTTTACAATCAGCTCCCAATGCAACCAATTATGTAAGTGTATTTATGTAAGTGCGTTTGTACATGTATGTTTGGGGGTCTGAAATGGACTAATCTAATTCACAATATTCCTTATGGGAACAAATTCGTTCAGTAATGGCACCCGAACATACCTCTGGAATGAAATAATATCGTAAACCGGGGGTCCACTGTATACTGTATTTACGTATGATATCCCATTAAGTTTCTTTAAAATAATGCCTTAAAGCACTGTACTGTATTTGTCTTTATAATCACTCATGTCACTTCATGCATATGCCAAATTATTAAAAAAAAAAATAGTTATTACAGTTAAGGAGTTCTGCTAATCATTTATTTCTAATTCCAACCTCACAGGATGCCCAGTTTTTTGCTTCATACAGTACTGTAGTTTAAATCTTCAATTAAAAAAACAATTGCTGAAAACAGTAATAGTTCCCTTATTATATTAAGTAATCCCTCATTAAGTATATGCAATGACTAACAATTTTATGTTTATTTGAGATTCTATGACTAAAATTTCAACATTATTTGTTGTGAATCAGAATTTCCTCTACCAATATTACTAGTACCCTTCCCTTCGTACCCACTAGTTTCCATCAAATGTAACTACCTTTAAAATAAGATTTTCAAATTTAAATTTTAGTTAGACAATATCAGGCTTTTTCTTGTGCAGGGGCACTGCCAGCCAATGCAGGCCCCTGGACTAGGAATGTAAAAAACTCCAAAGTAATACCTGGAGAGGGTTTTGGGGGCCAATGCTCCAGCGGTCTGGTCTGTGACCAGGCCTCATGATAGATCAGGGCTTCATCAACCAGGCTGTTACTGTTGGCCACACGCAACCCAATGTACAAACCACAGCCCGGCTGGTTAGGTACGGACTTTAGGTGCCTGTCCAGTGCCTTCTTGAAGATAGCTAGGGGTCTATTGGTAATCCCCATTATGCATGCTGGGAGGCAGATGAACAGTCTTGGGCCCCTGACACTTATTGTGTTGTCTCTTATCATGCTAGTGGCACCTGTTTTTCATGGGGGGGGGGAGATGTTGCATCATCTACCGAGTCTTTTGCTTTTATAGGGAGTGATTTTCGTGAGCAAGTTTGGTACTAATCCCTCTAGGATTTTCCAAGTGTATACAGGTTGGCCATCACTAATTGGGCATCTTGGGACCTGTAGGGTGCCAGATTAGTGATTTTGCCGGATTACAGAGTGGTTAGGTTAAAATACACTTAACCCAATGGCGATATTTAAGCATTTAATTGTTCCAGTCTACCAAACTCATAGCTATTTTGTTAGTATTCCTTCTGTTCTGTTGACTGAGTACAAGAAATTGCCCATTCGCCTATTTCAACTATCCAATAAAGTGGTCAGAAATTGGCAATTTGGCCAATTTCACACAAATTTCAAAAGATGCCAATTTCAAAATAGGGTCCAGAATAAACACTGCAGATATTCCTAGCACTAAAATAGCATTTTCTCTGTTCATTAGTCACATCTCCAGACCCCTCTTATATTATGCCTGCTTTCCATTTTGAATTTTTATTCACACAAAAAAATAGAAGATTTACTGTTATGCAGACTACTGTATTATTGTAATAATGTAACTGTATAAATAATGTCAACCTACTCGTGACTTCGTATCAGATCGGCCAGTTGGACACGTATTGGAGAGTGATGTCATTTGTTTACTCTTGAACATTGGCAAAAATCAAACATTTCTGCTACTTTGAGTTCAATTTTAAGGTACTGTCCAGCATGAAACCAATCAAAATCATATCTATTTCTGTAATATATTTTCCATTTTATCAAATGAGTCCAGAAAACGAGAATACTGTACAACCATACAAACCATACAAAAATACACAGCAATGTTGAGTTTATACCATAAACATAGTCCCAGTTTTTTTGTCAATATGCACTGTGTGCTGCAGGATTTTTTTTATATATAGTGCACACTTACCATGCAGACATTTTCTCTCATATGTAGGCCCAAATTTACCGGTCACAGCTTATCTGAATGAGCTGAGCTCATGGTGACCGACAGTGGCTTCAAAGCCAATTTATCTTTTATGAACAATGTATGGTGTATGTGCTTTACACAATGAGAAGCATTTCTTTTATTCATTGGAACCATGAGCAGGTTATAACAATAAATGGAGAAAAATAAAGTGGAATGACTTATGCAGCAAGTAGCACCACCACACAGTAGCGACAGGTTGGTGTGGTGACCCCTGGAATTTGAAGTTATGCTAGCCGAAATTAGTGCCAGATTGCTGATAGAACCGGATTACTGATTGCCAGATTAGTGATGGCCAACCTGTATAACCACTTATCTCTCTCACTTGCATTCTAGGGAGTACAGGTCGATGAACTTCAAGCATTCCCAGTAACCGAGGCATTTTATCACAGTTGTGTGTGCCATGAAGATTCTCTGTACACTTTCTAGGTCAGCAGTTTCTACCTTGAAAGGTGCTGTTAGTGTGCAGCAATATTCCAGCCTAGATAGAACAAGTGACCTGAAGAGTGTCATCATGGGCTTGGCATCCCTAGTTTTGAAGGTTTTCATTATCCATCCTGGCAATTTTCTAGCAGATGTGATTGATACAATGTTATGATCTTTGTGGGTGAGCTCTTCTGATGTGATCACTCCCAGATCTTTTACATTAGTTTTTTGCTCTACTGTGCGTGTGGTTGGAATTTGTTTTATACCCCAATATAGTTTTAATTTCCTCACGTTTTCCATATCAGAGTAATTGAAATTTCTCACCACTGAACGTCATATTGTTTTCTGCGGCCCATTTAAAGATTTGGTTGATGTCCGCCTGGAGTCTTGTAGTGTCTTCAATGGATGACACTGTCATGCAAATCCAGGTGTCATCTGCAAAGGAAGGCACGGTGCTGTGGCTTACATCCCTGTCTATGTCAGATATGAGGTTGAGGAACAGAGCTTTTCATCGTAGCTGCCTCAGACTTTGCTCTGTTTACTACTACTCTTTGTGTTCTCTTTGTTAGGAAATTATAGATCCACCTACCAATTTTTCCTGTTATTCCTTTATCACTCATTTTTGGTGCTATTACATCATGGTCACACTTGTCAAAGACTTTTGCAAAGTCTGTGTATACTACATCTGCATTCTGTTTGTCTTCTAGAGCATCCAGGACCTTGTCATAGTGGTCAAGTAGTTGGGACAGACAGGAGCAACCTCCTCTAAACCCATGTTGCCCTGGGTTGTGTAACTGATGGGTATCTATGTAGTTGGCAATCTTGCTTCTTAGAACCCTTTCAAAGATTTTTATGATATGGGATGTTAGCACTATTAGTCTGTAGTTCTTTGCTATTGCTTTACCGCCCCCTTTGTGGAGTAAGGCTATATCTGTTGTTTTTAGCAGTTGTGGGACAACCCGTGCTTCTTGCAGTTCTTGATGAACACGGAGTTCCATGAGCCTGAGCCTGGGACAAAGTGCAGAGGCATGTCATTCATCACCTTTTCCAAGTCATTTGGTGTCATGGTAATATCAGATAGGTTCAAGTCTGCCAAATTCTCTCTCGCTCTCTCTCATAAAAAATTCATTTAGGTCTTCGACTTTCAGTCTGGTTAGCAGCTTGCTAAAAACCGAGTCATACTGGGACTTGAGTAGCTCGCTCATTTCCTTGCTGTCATCTGTGTAGGACCCATCTTGTTTAAGTACGGGCCCAATACTGGATGTTGTTCTCGACTTTGATTTGGCATAAGAAAAGAAGTGTTTTGGGGTTCTTTCAATTTCATTTACAGCTTTTAGTTCTTCCCATGTCTCTTGACTCCTGTAAGATTCCTTTAGCTTTTGTTCGATGCTTGCTATTTCCCTGACCAGTGCCTCCCTATGTATTGCAGATATATTGGCCTCTTTTAGCCGCTCTGTTATTCTTTGCCTTTGCCTGTATAGGGAGCACCTTTCTCTTTCTAGTTTACATCTTCTCCTCCTTTTCCTTAAAGGAATATGCCTTGAGCATACCTCGAGTGCCACAAAGTTAATTTGTTCTAGATGTAGGTTTGGATCCATGTTGCTTAGGCTATCTTCCCAGTTTATATCATTTAGGACCTGGTTTACTTGGTTCCACCTTATGTTTTTGTTATCGAAGTTTAATTTCATGAAGGCTACCTCGTAACTGATGACATCTTGTCAGTCTGAGGCCCCGCGCATGCATGTCTAAGCCTTTATTATGCTGTGATCTGAATATATTGTTGCTGATATGATAATATTTCATATCAGATCATCATTGTTAGTGAAGATGACACCCAGTGTATTCTCCAATCTTGTAGGCTCTATTATATTTGTTGGTTTAAGGTGAATTTGGTGCAGAGATTTAAAAGCTCATGTGTGTGTGAGTTTTCATCTGAGCTCCTTCCTGGCGTTATCTCTGTGACAACATTATTTGCTACATTCCTCCATTTTAGGTGCCTTAGGGTGAAATCCCCCAGGAGCAAGATGTTGGGGCAGGAGCTGGAAGATTTTCCAGACAGTGATCAATTTTCACAAGCTATTCCTGGAATTGTTGGGAAGTTGCATCTGGAGGTTTGTATACAACCACAATGACCAGGTTTTGGTTCTCAATCTTTGCTGCCAAAACTTCAACTACATCATTTGAGGCATTTAGCAGTTCTGAGCATACAAGTGATTCTGTGATAAACAGGCTAACCCCCCCCCCCCTCTTTTGCCTGTTCACTCTGTCTTATCTCTATAGGTTGTAGCCCATGGCCTGGTCACTAAAGCTCTTGCTTCACATGGCAAGGGTCTGTGTTCGATTCCTAGCGCAGGTAGAAACATTGGGCATGTTTCTTTACACCGGTCGTCTATGTTCACCCATCAGTAAAATGGGTACCTGGAAGTTAGTCGACTGGTGTGGGTCGCATCCTGGGACAAACCCTAATTTGTCCGAAATGCGCTGCATAACAAGGGGCTTTCTATATAGTAATATGTCACTGATGTCAGCTAGGCCTGTATACCATGTACATGTACTTGTAGTAAATAAAGATATTATTATTATTATTTATTGTCAATGTGATACTTTATGTAGGTCTCTGCGAAAACCACGAGCATTGCATTTGACTCTGTAAGCAGTCCACAGATGAAAAGTATTGTGTTGTTCGCTGCTGGCTTTAGACCCTGCATATTTGCAAAGATGAATGTCGTTGGACTGGTGGTATGGGGGAAGTGTCTTTTTTTCCTGGCACTAATATCTGTTGTTTTGGAGTGGAGCCCATCGACTGTGATTTCACTGGTGTACGATTTCTGTCATTTCCTGCCAGCTTTTTTTCCTTCCTGGCACTAAAAAACCTCTCCGAACTGGTTGTGGCTACCCAGATTTTTCCCTGATCTGGATGTTCTGTATCTTCTTGTCCCCTTTAGGTGGTGTGCATGGCAATGTAAGTTATAGCGCTGTCTTTCCTGAAGAGTGACACATTTCGGGGTGGAAAAGCTTACAGGAAAGAAGGTTGCATTCTCCTGTTGTGATATGGGCACGGCATTTCCTGGGGTGGTCAAGTTGCATGTCCCATCTGTTTTTCTAGATATTCCATGCCTACAGATATCTAATGCATAGAATTTGCATAGGCCTGGTTTCTGTTTGCCTGGGTCTTTTGTAACTACATTCCCTACTGGTTTCCATTTTCTTGTCTCATTACTATCTTCAGCACTTCTATTACCAATGGTGCCTTCAACAGTTATTTCTGGTATTTTATCGTCAGTATTTCTAGGGGCATCTCCTTGTTTGCTATCTCCCGTGGTACTGCTAGTTTGTAACACTGGTTTTTGCATGTCCTTGTCTACACCTGCTTCCCCACTAGTGCTCCTGTCTCCCTCCAGGCCACCAACTTTCATTTCTCTATTCTTACAGTTACTGTCTACCAGGACAGCAACTGCCCCAAAGGCAATAGCACAATCTGGCCCAGTCCTTTTATTTTCCCATCTGTTATAGAAAGTTGCCAGGTTTTCTATGAAGGCCATTTTGATGTTTTCATCTTTTAATACCAATGTGATTTTTTTCCACAAGAGGATCTCATTCGGGTATACCCAGAAACACTTCCCTGGTTTAATATCTCTTATAGATGATTCCTGAATATCTGCACAAGATGCATGGGCCCATTTCTCACAGAAGTTGCATGTAATCCATGCAGTAGCCCATTTGTTTGGTTGGTTGCAGGCTACACAGGACTTGATGGTGTGTTTTTTTTTTTTTTTTTTTTGGTTGTTGTACTGTATATTCCACTAACAAACTCCTTAAAGTGTAGATATGACTATCTGTAATTGTAACTATTTGTATTTGTACGTGTATGTGTTTGAAACAATCTTGCAGCTGCTAGTAGTAACTGTTTGGGTGTTAATAAGGGCACCTAAAAACCCCGTCAGCTTATGAATCTGGTCAGAGGATACGTAGTTGTTCAACGAATCCAGTTGGGTGTTAAGAGCATCTATAAACTCTTTCAGCTTTTGAATCTGGACATTGGTTCACTTATTACTTGGACAAATCCGGTCAGTGGATCACTTATTTTGAACAAATCCTGTCAGTGATTTTGGACTAACTCATGAAAAACTACTGGAATATTATTTAACAGAGTAATATGTGTTCAGTTTGATACAAAAAGTATAACTTGTGTGTTGGAGAAAACTGGCGACTTCTGGCAGGTCCTACTATGATGAACAACTGGTGACCTCTGGTACCTTTTTATAGCCTGAAGTTTTGGGCACTTACAGATCACTGTATTTACTAGATTTTATTTACCTCCACCACATCAAATGCTATTTTATCACTATTGTTAGCTATGGTAGGGTGACTGGTGAAGATTACTGGAAAAATATTTGCTTTTCGTTGTGTATATTGTGACCACTGCCAACTACAGGTTTTATGTAGTATTTCCACGGAAGACTGTATACTTCATGTATTTCAAAAAGGAAGAATTTTCTAATGTTCGTTATTCCACTACACTAAGTACCATTTTGTTACTGTTATTAGCTATGTCTACACTGATGAAAAGGTTTATGGACAGTAAATGGTCTTGTGTTGTGTATGCTGCATTTACTGACAACTCTACACTGCTTATCGTATTTATACAACACTGTATACTTTTCGTATTTCCTCAAGATAGTGCACCTATCTGTATTTCAATAGGAATTTTTACTCAATGGTATCACTAGACTATAGGTCAGGTACACTAGCAGGTTTAGGAAGATTATTAACCCTTTCAGGGTCGAGAGGCCCTCTCCAAAACCTGTTCTCAGGGTTGAAAATTTTTCAGGGGGGAAAAAAAATCTAATGAAAACATAGAGAATCTTTTCCTGATCATAATGACACCAAAAGTATAAAATTTGATGGAAAACCTACAGAATTATGCTCTAGCAAAGTTTGCGGTCTCAAAGATGTTTACGCATCAGCGATTTTGCCCACTTTGAGCCCTATTTTCAGCCAATTCCAATGTACCAGTCGACAAAAATCATAGCTATTACGCTAGAACTCCATTTTTTATATCGAATGAATACAAGAAACCACCCATTTACCGATTTCAACTATCCAATAAAGTGGTCAGAAATTAGAAATTTTGCCAGTTTCACACAAATTTCAAAAAATGCCAATTTCCAAATAGGGTCCAGAATAAACAAGACAGACATTCCTGGCACTAAAATTATATTTCCTCTGTTCATTACTCACGTCCCCAGGCCCCTCTTACATTTCTTTTGCTTTCCACTTTGAATTTTTATTCTCACAAAAACTAGAAGATTTACTGTTATGCAGACTACTGCATTAGTGTAGAAATGGTATAAATAATATCATCGCACTTGTGAAAGAATATTAGACTTACTAATTATTGGACACGTGGCATGATTTGTTTACTTTCAAACTTTGGCAAAAATCGAACATTTCTGCTACTTTGAGCTCAATTTCAAGGTACTTTTCATTGCGAAACCAATAAAAATCATCTCAATTTCTGTAGTGTGTCTTCCATTCTATAAAATGAGACCAGAAAAACTAGAATACAACCATAAATACCATACAAAAATACAATGCAAAGTCGCTGTTTTATATAAAAAACATGGTCAGTTTTTTTTTTTCTCATTACGCACTGTGTGCTGCAGGATTTTTTTTATACTGCGCACACTGACCACATAGACCCATTCTTTCATATGTAGGCCTACCAGCTTTCTCTTGCTAGATTTGAAGGCGCTAGAATTTAGGCATACTAGTACGTGAATAACCCTGATGCGTAAGCCGTACTAGTACAGTGGACCCCCGCATAGCGAACGCCTTGCATAGCGAACATTCCGCATAGCGAACGCTTTGTCCGCTAAAATTTTGCCCCGCATAGTAGACAAAAACCCGCTCAGCGAACTTCGTTCGAGACGCGTCCAATGTGGGCCCTCAGCCAGCCTCACATGTGCCGCCCGTCCCATTGTTTACCAGCTAGCCTCCGCGGTAACATTCAAGCATACACTCGGAATATTTCGTATTATTACAGTGTTTTCGGTGCTGTTTGTGGAAAATAAGTGACCATGGGCCCCAAGAAAGCTTCTAGTGCCAACCCTACACCTCAAAGGGTAAGAATACCCATTGAAATTAAGAAAGAAATCATTGATAAGTATGAAAGTGGAGTACGTATCACCGACCTGGTCAGGTTGTACAAGAAACCAAAATCAACCATCGCTTCTATTGTGGGCAAGAAAACGGCAATCAAGGAAGCTGTTGTTGCCAAAGGTTTAACTGTGTTTTCGAAACAAAGATCGCAAGTGATGGAAGATGTTGAGAGACTCTTATTGGTGTGGATAAATGAAAAACAGCTAGCAGGAGATAGCGTCTCTCAAGCGATCATATGTGAAAAGGCTAGGAAGTTGCATGACGATTTAATTAAAAAAATGCCTGCAACTAGTGATGATGTGAGTGAATTTAAGGCCAGCAAAGGTTGGTTTGAGAGATTTAAGAAGCGTAGTGGCATCCATAGTGTGATACGGCATGGTGAGGCTGCCAGTTCGGACCACAAAGCGGCTGAAAAATATGTGCATGAATTCAAGGAGTACATAGAAACTGAAGGACTGGAACCTGAACAAGTGTTTAATTGTGATGAAACAGGCCTGTTCTGGAAGAAAATGCCAAGCAGGACCTACATTACTCAGGAGGAAAAGGCACTCCCAGGACATAAGCCTATGAAAGACAGGCTTACTCTTCTCATGTGTGCCAATGCTACTGGTGATTGCAAAGTTAAGCCTTTATTAGTGTATCACTCTGAAACTCCCAGAGCGTTCAGGCAAAAGAATGTCCTCAAGGATAATTTGTGTGTGCTGTGGAGGGCAAACAGTAAGGCATGGGTCACTAGGGAATTTTTCTATAACTGGTTACACCATGCATTTGCCCCCAATGTGAAAGATTACCTAACTGAAAAGAAATTAGACCTTAAGTGCCTCCTGGTGTTAGACAATGCCCCTGGTCATCCTACAGACGTGGCAGAGCGACTTTATGGGGACATGAGCTTCATTAAGGTGAAGTTTTTGCCTCCTAATACCACTCCTCTCCTGCAGCCCATGGACCAGCAGGTCATTTCCAACTTCAAGAAACTGTACACAAAAGCTCTGTTTCAAAAGTGCTTTGAAGTGACCACAGACACTGGATTGACTCTAAAAGAGTTTTGGAAGGATCACTTTAATATCCTCAGTTGTGTAAACCTTATAGGTAAGGCTTGGGAGGGAGTGACTAAGAGAACCTTGAACTCTGCTTGGAAGAAACTGTGGCCAGAATGTGTAGACAAAAGGGATTTTGAAGGGTTTGAGGCTAACCCTGAGAGGAGTAGTATACCAGTTGAGGAATCAATTGTGGAATTGGGGAAGTCCTTGGGGTTGGAGGTTAGTGGGGAGGATGTGGAAGAGTTGGTGGAGGAGGACAATGAAGAACTAACCACTGATGAGCTGATAGATCAACTTCAAGAGCAAGAGGCCAGACCTGGGGAAACTGGTTCAGAGGAGGGGAGAGAGAAATTGAAGGAATTGCCTACTTCAAAGATTAAGGAAATGTGTGCAAAATGGCTTGAAGTGCAAACCTTTTTTGATGAAAATCACCCTCACACAGCTATTGCAAGCCGTGCTAGTGACTATTACAATGACACTGTTGTGAAACACTTTAGGAAAGTCATAAAGGAACGAGAGGTACAGGCCACTATGGACAGATATGTTGTGCGAAAGAAGTCCAGTGACTCTGAAGCTGGTCCTAGTGGCATTAAAAGAAGAAGGGAAGTAACCCCAGAAAAGGACTTGCTACCTCAAGTCCTAATGGAAGGGGATTCCCCTTCTAAACACTAACACTCTCTCTCCCCTCCTCCCATCCCATCAATCATCACCAGATCTTCAATAAAAGTAAGTGTCATGTAATTGTGCATGCCTTTTTCAGTTTGTGTGTACTAAAATTAACATTTTTTTGTGGTAAAAAAAATTTTTTTCATACTTTTGGGTGTCTTGCACGGATTAATTTTATTTCCATTATTTCTTATGGGGAAAATTAATTCGCATAGCGAACATTTCGCATAACGACCAGCCCTCTTGCATGGATTAAGTTCGCTATGCGGGGGTCCACTGTACGTCGGAAACCCTGAAAGGGTTAATACAGCTGACCTGCATGGTCAGGTACATTAGCAGGTTTAGGAACATTATTAATACGTACAGCTGACCTGCAGGGTAGGATCCTGGTGACTGCTGGCAACTGTTTACGAGTTATCTATCTATTAGGCCTAACACTTCTGTCTAAATTTTCACCACAGCATTTATTATGGTATCTTATCTATACACTACAGTACCACTGTGATATACACTATAACACTATGTATGACACTATTATCAGGGAGACTTTCCTCTGACAATTTTTTTTTTTTTTTTTTTTTTTTTGCACATGGCATGCTAAGCCTATAGTTTCCCTCTGGGAGTATGGCTCTGCTGTGTTACTGCACACTTTATCCTTTTTTGTCTAAGTGTATACTATTTTTTGCTAGATTAGTTAAAAGAGCCGGAGGGATGTACAGTGATACCTTTTACAGTGGACCCCCGCATACCGTTGGCATCATATAACGTTAAATCCGCATACCGCTACATTTTATCGCCAAGATTTTGCCTCGCATACCGCTAAAAAACCCGCTCAACGCTGTTCGTCCGAGACGCGTCTAATGTGCGCCCTTAGTAAGTAAGTAAGTAAATTTATTCAGGTATACACAATACAGTTACATAGAATTATCATACATAGCAGCATATGTGTAGAGAACCTAGGATAACCCAAAAAAGTCAGACAGAGTGACTTATTTCCATTGGGGTCCTTTTACCTTATTATTATAATATAAAGGTTATAATATTTTCTTATTATTCTATAATGAAGATAACATCTTATTATCATACTAAAAAGACTATCTACTACACGAGGGTCATTAAGACTATCTACAATACGAGGGTCATTACTAGGGATAAGGTAAAATTTACACGTATTTTAGCTAAAAAATAGAAAATCATTCCCCTCCCTTTCTGTTGCTTCGTTCATCAGACACTTTTTGGCAGTCTTCTTGAACTGGTTCAAGCTATGACTGGCCTTGACATTTGTGGGTAGTCTGTTCCATTCCTTTATTGCTGTACAATAAAAGGTGTTTGAAGCCTGGCCACTGACTGTGGGTACTACAAAGTTGTGCTCTCTCCCCCTAGTACTATGATTGCTTTGGTTCCCAACCTTGACAAAATTGACAGCAAGATATTCTGGACACTGTTCATGAGCAATTTTATAAACATGATTTAGCTTCAGTTGTTTTACTCTGTCTTCAACATTCAGCATATCCAACTGCTGTAATTCATCCTGGCCTACATGTTCTCTTGGTCCCAGCCCCAGGATGAATCTTACGATTTTGTTCTGGGTGATTTGCAATCTATCTTTCAGTTTTTTTGTCAAGGCAGAGTACCAAGAAGAGCAAGCGTAATCCATATGGCATTGTATAAGGGCTAGACATAGGGTCCTGCGAGCCTCAGTAGGTAGACACCGTGCTTGTCTATACAGGAACTTCAGCCTGGCATTCGCTTTCTTTACTACACTGTTCCCTATCAATTCTCCTGACATGCATGGGTCAAAGGGGATTCCCAGATATTTAACTGATGAAACCAAAGTGATGGACTCCCCATTACACTGAACATTATAATTATTTACCCTTCTCAGTTTATGTTTCGTTCCAAAGAGAATGGCTTCAGTTTTCCCTAGGTGTAATGATAGTTTGTTGTCTACTAACCATTTGCTGCAGGACTCCAGTTCCAGTGTTAAAACATTAGCAATATCTTGTGGGTCTTTACCTGTCACTAACAGAGCACTGTCATCTGCATACAGTAGGAGTTTGCACTTGACACTGATAGGCATATCATTGACATAACATAAGAATAGTAAGGGACCCAGAATACTACCTTGGGGAACTCCACATGTTATCGGCAGGGGTTCTGATTGTGTTTTGTTGATTTTGACTATTTGTCTCCTGTTGCTAAGGTAGGACTTAAACCAGTCTACAGAACCTCACATGTTCTGCCGATGGCATTGTTTACCAGCCAGCCTCCGCGGTAACATCCAAGCATACAATCGGAACATTTCGTATTATTACAGTGTTTCTGGTGATTTTATCTGCAAAATAAGTGACCATGGGCCCCAAGAAAGCTTCTAGTGCCAACCCTACAGCAATAAGGGTGAGAATTACTATAGAGATGAAGAAAGAGATCATTGATAAGTATGAAAGTGGAGTGCGTGTCTCCGAGCTGGCCAGGTTGTATAGTAAACCCCAATCAACCATCGCTACTATTGTGGGCAACAAAAAGGCAATCAAGGAAGCTGTTCTTGCCAAAGGTTTAACTGTGTTTTCGAAACAGAGATCGCAAGTGATGGAAGATGTTGAGAGACTCTTATTGGTGTGGATAAATGAGAAACAGATAGCAGGAGATAGCATCTCTCAAGTGATCATAAGTGAAAAGGCTAGGAAGTTGCATCAGGATTTAATTAAAAAAATGCCTGCAACTAGTGATGATGTGAGTGAATTTAAGGCCAGCAAAGGTTGGTTTGAGAGATTTAAGAGGCGTAGTGGCATACATAGTGTGATAAGGCATGGTGAGGCTGCCAGTTCGGACCACAAAGCAGCTGAAAAATATGTGCAGGAATTCAAGGAGTACATAGAAACTGAAGGACTGAAACCTGAACAAGTGTTTAATTGTGATGAAACAGGCCTGTTTTGGAAGAAAATGCCAAGCAGGACCTACATTACTCAGGAGGAAAAGGCACTCCCAGGACATAAGCCTATGAAAGACAGGCTTACTCTGTTGATGTGTTCTAATGCTACTGGTGATTGCAAAGTGAAGCCTTTATTAGTGTATCACTCTGAAACTCCCAGACCGTTCAGGCAAAAGAATGTCCTCAAGGAAAATTTGTGTGTTCTGTGGAGGGCAAACAGTAAGGCATGGGTCACTAGGGACTTTTTCTATGACTGGTTACACCATGCATTTGCCCCCAATGTGAAAGATTACCTAACTGAAAAGAAATTAGAACTTAAGTGCCTCCTGGTGTTAGACAATGCCCCTGGTCATCCTACAGACGTGGCAGAGCGACTTTATGGGGACATGAAATTCATTAAGGTGAAGTTTTTGCCTCCTAATACCACTCCTCTCCTGCAGCCCATGGACCAGCAGGTTATTGCAAACTTCAAAAAACTGTACACAAAAGCTCTGTTTGAAAGGTGCTTTGTAGTGACCTCAGAAACTCAACTGACTCTAAGAGAGTTTTGGAGAGATCACTTTAATATCCTCAATTGTGTAAACCTTATAGGTAAGGATTGGGAGGGAGTGACTAAGAGGACCTTGAACTCTGCTTGGAAGAAACTGTGGCCAGAATGTGTAGACCAAAGGGATTTTGAAGGGTTTCAGGCTAACCCTGAGAATCCTATGCCAGTTGAGGAATCCATTATGGCATTGGGAAAGTCCTTGGGGTTGGAGGTTAGTGGGGATGATGTGGAAGAGTTGGTGGAGGAGGACAATGAAGAACTAACCACTGATGAGCTGATAGATCAACTTCAACAGCAAGAGGCCAGACCTGAGGAAACTGGTTCGAAGGAGGGGAGAGAGAAATTGAAGAAATTGCCTACTACAAAGATTAAGGAAATCTGTGCAAAGTGGCTTGAAGTGCAAACCTTCATGGATGAAAATCACCCTCACACAGCTATTGCAAGCCGTGCTGGTGACTATTACACTGACAATGTTGTGAAACACTTTAGGGAAGTCATAAAGGGGGGAGGCGGGAATTTTTTTTTTTTTTTTTTTTTTTCAACCGATTTATTTTATTTTTGGTGTACTTTTAGAGGTGCATATATAGTTTAATGTGACAAAGTTTCAGTATGATTGGCCAACAAACAACATAGAAAAAAAATATTAACATAATTTTGATATATGGAAGCATCCCCTGACAAATTGGCACTACAAGTGGCACTTCCGACATTCCCAACTGTTAGAATACAACAAGCACGAGGTTTTTACCTTGCCATTTCATCTAATATATCTTATTATCATGGTAAAAAAAAATACATTTGACAGAATTTTTGGCATTCACCAAAATATCTGCCTTTTACCCCCACAAAATCAAAAACATTTGAGATATTCCAAAAAATCTATCATTAAAATTTAAAACACACTTTGTTTTATATTGTCTGTGAAAATCATTTCAACACAATCATTAATAATGGTGCTGGTTAGCGAAATAAGTGAATAAGTTACTTCCGAGATATAGGCCTAGAACGCCGGCAGGCCTACCGTCAAAAAAAAATTTCTTTTTTCGCGAAAATCACGTTTGTTTCGGTGTATTTCTTGGTAAACTGATGTTCTAGTGCAGTTATCCTCTTCAAAACACCGTTTTCTCTCACTCACAGACCAAACAATACAACATGGAGACGAGGAGTAACTTTTTATATCGAGATATTGCTGGTGGACTCTCGCTATATTTTGGCCTATTTTATTCAGTCTAGAGTATATAACATGTTTGTTTGTTATTTATAGTGATTATTATATCATATTAGATCAATTCTGATATATAAATAAGCCGTATAGTTAATACATAAGCTGATATAAGCATAATAATGAAGTGATTTCACCTGGCGCCGTATGGAGAGGGAGCACTGCCCAGTGTACCTAGGTGCTTCCCGATAGGCTAGACGTCTATTGATAAGCTCCACCTACTCTTATATGATGCCAAATAAAAAATTATTATATTAGAAAGAATAATGCAAAGAAAAAGCGATAAAAAACAAGGAAAAAATTCCAAAAAATACATGGGTTGAGAACAGACGCGCTACCTACATCGCCGCCACCATACCTGATATAAATGACTATAATTTCTTGTAGAAACGTTGTAGAACATTGATTCTTGTACCATTGTGTTGCCAAAGAGTTAAGCTATTTTTCGATATAAATAACTTATTTTCATAATTTTTCGAATTTTTCTTGAGAGCGCTGAAAAAAATGTTCCCGCCTCCCCCCTATTTAGGGAAGTCATAAAGGAACGAGAGGTACAGGCCACTATGGACAGATATGTTGTGCGACAGAACTCCAGTGACTCTGAAGATGGTCCTAGTGGCATTAAAAGAAGAAGGGAAGTAACCCCAGAAAAGGACTTGACACCTCAAGTCTTAATGGAAGGGGATTCCCCTTCTAAACACTAACACACTCTCCTCCTCCCATCCCATCAATCATCACCAGATCTTTAATAAAAGTAAGTGTCATGTAATTGTGCATGCCTTTTTCAGTTTGTGTATTAAAATAAATATTTCATATGGTAAAAAATTTTTTTTTCATACTTTGGGGTGTCTTGCACGGATTAATTTGATTTCCATTATTTCTTATGGGGAAAATTCATTCGCATAACGATAATTTCGCATAACAATGAGCTCTCTTGCACGGATTAATATCACTATGCGGGGGTCCACTGTATTTCAAACAGCTCCAAACTCGAATAATTATACAAGTGTATTTTTGTAAGTGCTTTTGTAGGTGTATTTTTGGGGGTCTGAAACGGACTAATCTAATTTACATTATTCCTTATGGGAATAAATTCGTTCAGTTACGGCACTCGAACAGCCTTCTGGAATGAATTATGGCAGAAATTCGAGGTACCACTGTACCTTATAAGTTCACTAGTACTATTTAAAGTTTCTAGCACGCAAAAAAAGAAAAAGTAATAATCTACGAAAAACAATGGTGCACAGCAGAGCACGCATGCGGGTTATAAGAAGGTAAGGAACAGACTACAAGTTTTATACAAATAAAATTTTAATCTAGCTATTATTAAAAATGCATTCTTCAGGCTTTACAGCTGGCAAACAAATATCAAATGCCATTGAGAAATGGGCTTCAACTGCAAACACCTAAATCGTTCAGTCAACTCTGACACATGGTTACTCTCAGTATTTTTTACTATCCTAGAGTACTGAAAGAGCATTCTGCCTCCCTCCAACCATAATCAAAAGACTGCAAATTATTCTTATGCATACATACATTTCGAAAGAAAGCCCTAAGATTTAAACAATAGAGAGCATTAAGCAATCGAAATGGTGGTAAGACCTTGTCAAGATTTGCTGTATAAGCACATGTTAAATGTTTTAACTCCTCTACTAGATCTCTGAACACATCTTACATATATTCAATACACAGATTTCCAGCTTTTCCTTTTATATTGTGAACATGCTGAAATTTCACTCCAGCTCACCTATTGCTACACATTGCCTTGCCATGTTTCTGATAAAGCAATTCAGAAGATAAACAAACATTACTCATTAAATTGATTTTCTGAACTTATACTGATCATTTTCTAGTAATTTGTTTCATCCAGACACTCTTTTATCTGGAGTATATAAAACAAATTCACATTCAAAGATCATAATGTTGTAATCATAGATGCAAGTATAACTAAGACCTTCAAAACAAGGGATGCCAAGCCTGTGATATTCTTCAAATCAATTGTTCTAGAATATTACTGTATACTATCAAGCTCTTAGAGCAGGCAAAGTCACAGAGAACAACTAAAGAATGTACTGAGAACCTTTACTTTCCATATAAACTCAATCAAGTGCCTAAATTACTAGAAACACTAAGTCCTTTGAATTGTACTTCATAGAATGTAACCGAGAAAGATGCATCATAACTTACACCTGGAAAATTCTGGAGAGCTTGGTTTCAGATCTGCACACCATAAAATAGTCTCTAGGAAGAGGTTGGCAGACGTAGTAAAATATCCCTAATGAAAAACAGGAAAGCAATGAGTATACTGTAATAAGAGACAATTCGATAAGTGTAAAGGGCCTAAGACTCTACAACAACTTCCCTTCATGTATAAAGTTACCAACAGACTCCTCATTATTTTCTCATGGCAAATGCTGATAAGCCAGGCTGTTCTGCATACGCTGGATTGCATGTTGTTAACAACAACTGTCTCGTCGAGCAGGCCAATAAGCAGGAAGCCTGTTTTGGTACTGGGCTGCAGTGGCAGTGATCCCAGAAACCATCTACAGGAGAAAGTTATACCACTGTTTTACTGACATTCTGGTATGATTAAATCCCATTAATTCCTTAAATAAACAAAATCCTCAATCAAGCTTTCTAAATTTTTAATGATTATATCTATTGTTGAGCTTCTGCCTTGAAGACTTGTTTCTGTAGTCGGTGACTTTCATATTCTTTCAAGCAAACTAAAGCCATTAGGACACACTCAAAGGATTTCATATACTACATGAGAATAATATTAAAATCTGAATGAATCTCACTAGACTATTTTAGAACTTTATATCAATTCACATTTCAGTACTTATTATCTGTTTAAGATGAGCAGCATGCTGTCTAAAATGCTGAACTCTGGCTGACCAACCTGTATCAGATACATTATGCAGGGAACAACCTATAGTCTCCATCAGAATTTCCCATCTTTTCGGATTACAACTGAGCAAATTGTACAATTTCTGAATAGTTCCAAAATATATAATTACCTCTAGGCAACAATGAGCTTCATGTACACCACAGAGATTTGACATATAATCACTTGCATGAGGTGAGCATAACTGAAATGGATGCTTTTTAATGAGCTTAATTACTATTATAATCATACCAACTGGTGGTCCACACTTACACTCACTCACCCATTTGACCATAAACAGAAATATCAATCTCAATCTTAAAATAATGAATCTTAACTAGTCATAAGTTGGCCTGTGATACTCCAATGCTGAAACTATGTATTGTGCCAAAACGAAAGCATTCACATTGCTAAACTCACAAACTAGTATTTAGTCACTTAGCCATAATACCAACTTACCTCATAATTTTGTAATACAGTGGACCCCCGGTTAATGATATTTTTTCATTCCAGAAGTATGTTCAGGTGCCAGTACTGACCGAATTTGTTCCCATAAGGAATATTGTGAAGTAGGTTAGTCCATTTCAGACCCCCAAACATACACGTACAAATGCACTTACATAAATACACTTACATAATTGGTCGCATTGGGAGGTGATCGTTAAGCGGGGGTCCACTGTATTTTAAACTTAAGATTTAATCTAAGTCTGCCCGAAATGCCTAGCCATGCTAGGTGTTCTAGTGGTACACTCTGTAATTATTATTTTACTACATGTAAACCACACAATAACCAAATTCTGTAAACTCAGCATTGTAATCCTTATAGAGAATAAACTTTTGAATTTGAATTTGAATGGGGAGCACTAAACCCATAGGGATTATACAGCGCCTGTGGATGGGGAGGATGGAAAGTATTCAGACTTAATTCAGGGAACTGCAGCAAAGAACCAATTCCCTAAATCAAGAGCCCCTCACCAGCATCGAGGAACCTAGCCTGAGGGGAGATGAGCTTAAGGGTCTTTGTATGTTCCACTCATACTGATGCGTCAAGTTCCACCCATGCTTTGATCTAATAAAGTTGTGTCCTTGTTAGGCAAGTTTATTTAAGTACAATAACAGTTTTTGGATAATCACAATTGTCTTAAATGTGTACATAGTTTAACCCCCAAAAAGTCAGTGACTTATTTTCACTGGGGTCCTTGTAATACCTATTAACAGGCTAACTATACGTAAATAAACAATAATCGTGATAATTAACAATATAAAACACAATACACAAACAACCCACACATAGGAGAAAGAAACTTTTGACGACGTTTGGGTCCGACGTGGGCCATTAACTGTGTGACTAGTTAATGGCCCAAGTCAGACCCAAACGTCATCATAAGTTTCTCCCATGTGCGGGTTGTGTGTGTATTGTTCCAGTCATGGTATTGTGCCCTTTTATTCTCAATTTTATAAACAAAAACTGAGCAAATCAAAAGCATGAACATGAAATACAATTAAAAAAAAACAGCTACAAAAGTGCTGTTAAGTGCCACCAAAACTAATAATGCCTTACTGAGCCCTACCTCCCAGGAGCATTGAGAAAATTTTTCCAAAATCTGTGCATAAATATTATAATTATAATAATTATAATCATGGAGAGCGCTAAACCTGTAGGATTATAAAGCGCATGTAGGGAGGGAGGGTGAAAGGTATTTAGGCTCAATTCAGGGAACCAGAGCACAGATCCAATTCCCTAGATCAAGAGCTGAATGTTGAAGACAGAGTAAAACAACTGAAGTTAAATCAACTTTATAAAATTGCTCACAAACAGTATCCAGAATATCTTGCTGCTAATTTTGTCAAGACTGGTAACCAAGGCAATCATAACACTAGAGGAAGAGAGCACAACTTTGTAGTACCCACAGTCAGTGGCCAGGCTTCAAACACCTGTTATTGTACAGCAATAAAGGAATGGAAAAAACTGCCTGCACATGTCAAAACCAGTTATAGCATGAGCCGGTTCAAGAAAAGAACCAAGAGGTACCTAATGAATGTAGCGACAGAGAGGGAGGAGAATGGTTTTTTACTTTTTTAGCTAAAACACATGCAAATGTAGATAACTCTTTTTATCTTATTCCTAGTATATATCCTTTATAGTATAATAAGTTATTATCTCCTACATTGTATAATAATAAGGTATAAAAAGGATCCCAATGGAAAAAAGTCACTTTGTCTGACTTTTTTGGGTAATCTAGGTTCTCTACACATATACTGCTATGTATGATAATCTATGTAACTGTGTGTATACCTGAATAAACTTACTCACCAGCATCAAGGAACCTCCCTTGAGGGGTGTGTGTAAAAAGAAATGGAAACAATAAGTTGCCCTTGCCGAAACACTGGCAAAGCCAGATGCCTACAATCCTGTCCCCATCCCCCGCTTTCCTGAGTCGAAACATCATCAGGCTTTCCTCAAGCCTAGAAGCTGATGTATGGTGGCCTGACCAATTGCTCAACAGCAGTGTATGAGGACAAATGTACGTCCCAGGTAGAGAAAACGGGAAAATCGACACTAATGCTCACTGTACGGGCAGCGTGAGACGTCAGCATTCCACCAAAGCCGGCAAAGAAGTGCCACAAGACTCGCCTAACTGTACTCACCTAATTGTAGTTGCAGGGGTCAAGACTCAGCTCCTGGCTGTGCCTCTTCACTGAACGCTACTAGGTCCTCTCTCTCCCTGCTCCATGAGCTTTATCATACCTCGTCTTAAAGCTGTGTATGGTTCCTGCCTCCACTACATCGCTCGCCAGACTCTTCCACTTCCTGACCACTCTATGACTGAAGAAATGCTTCTTAACATCCCTGTGGCTCATCTGAGCCTTCAAATTCCAAGAGTGACCCCTTGTTTGTGTCCCCTCTCTGGAACATCTTGTCTCTGTCCACCTTGTCTATTCCGTGCAGTATTTTGTATGTCGTTATCATGTCTCCCATATCCCTCCAGTGTCGTCAGGCCGATTCCCCTCAACCTTTCTTCATAGGACATTCCCCTTAGCTCTGGAACTAACCTTGTCACAAACCTTTGCACTTTCTCTAATTTCTTAACGTGCTTGACCCGGTGTGGGTTCCAAACTGGTGCTGCATACTCCAGTATGGGTCTGACATACACGGTGTACAGTGTCTTGAAAGATTCCTTACTTAAGTATCAGAATGCTAATCTCAGGTTTGCCAGGCGCCCATATGCTGCAGCATTTATCTGGTTGATGTGTGCTTCTGGAGACGGGCTCTGTGCTATACTCACGTCAAGATCTTTGTCCTTGAGCAAGCTTTGCAGTCGTTGGCCACCTAGCCTATACTTTGTCTGCAGTCTTCTTTCCCTTCTCCGATCTTCATGACTTTGCATTTGGCAGGGTTGAATTCAAGAAGCCAATTGCTGGACCCTGTGTCCAGCCTGTCCAGGTCTCTTTGAAAGCCTGCCTGATCCTCATCTGATTTAATTCTCCTCATTAACTTCACATCATCTGCAAACAGGGACACTTCTGAGTCTATCCCTTCTATCATGTCATTCACATAAACCAAAAATAGCACTGGTCCTAGGATCAACCCCTGTGGGACCCCACTCGTCACAGGTTCCCACTGTGATACCTCATCACGTACCATGACTCGTTGTTGCCTCCCTGTCAGGTATTCTCTGATCCACTGAAGTGCCCTTCCTGTTATACGTGCCTGATCCTCTAGTTTCTGCAATAATCTCTTGTGAGGAACTGTGTTGAAGGCCTTCTTGCAGTCCAAGAAGATGCAATCAACCCACCCGTCTCTCTCGTCTCTTACTTCTGTTACTTTATCATAAAACTCCAGGTTTGTGACACAGGATTTGCCTTCCATGAAACCGTGCTGGTTGTCATTTATGCTTTTGTTCCGTTCCAGGTGCTCCACCACTCTCCTCCTGATAATCTTCTCCATGACTTTGCATACTATACACGTGAGTGACACTGGTCTGTAGTTTAGTGCCTCTTTTCTGTCTCCTTTTTTAAAAATAGGAGCTACATTTGCTGTCTTCCATACCTCAGGTAGTTGCCCAGTTTCAAGGGATGTGTTGAAGATTGTGGTTAATGGGACACACAGCATTTCTGCTCCCTCTCTAAGGACCCATGGGGAGATGTTGTCTGGTCCCATTGCCTTTAAGGTATCAAGGTCACTTAGCAGCTTCTTCACCTCCTCCTCAGTTTTGTGTGTGTCATCCAGCAGTTGTTGATGTATTCCCTGTTGGTGTCCCCCTCCGTCCTGTCTTCCCAGAGGCCTTCCTGTCTCCACTGTGAATACTTGCTTAAATCTCTTGTTGAGCTCCTCACATACCTCTTGATCATTTTGTGTGAGTTCCCCACCTTCTTTCCTCAGCCTGATCACATGGTCTTTGACTGTTGTCTTTCTCCTAATGTGGCTATACAGCAGTTTCAGGTCAGACTTGACTTTTGATGCTATGTCATTTTCGTACTGTCGCTGGGCCTCCCTCCTTATCTGTGCATACTCGTTTCTGGCTCTTCAACTGATCTCCTTATTTTCCTGGGTCCTTTGTCTTCTGTACCTCTTCCATTCTCTAATGCACTTAGTTTTTGCCTCCCTACACCTTCGGGTAAACTAAGAACTCATTTTGGCCATCCCATTAATTATGTTGCCCTTGGGAACAAACCTTTCCTCTGCTTCCTTGCATTTTGTTGTTACATATTCCATCATTTCGTTTACTGACTTTCCTATCACTTCTCTGTCCCACTGAACCTCCTGCAGGAAGTTCCTCGTACCTGTGTAGTCCCCCCTTTTATAGTTTGGCTTTTCCCAATCGACTCCTGTTACCCTCTCCACTTGCAGCTCTACTATGTAATCAAAACTCAGGTGGTACTGTACGGTTATAAGGATGTGTGAGCAGGTGGTACTGTAAGTTATAAGGTTGTGAGCAGGTGGTACTATAATGTTATAAGACTTTGTAAGCAGATGGTAATGGAGAGTCTTCAGGACACTGGCATGAGTGCGTCGGCATACTGTCGAGTACTTCTGCACAGGATTATCAGTACCAGTAGTCAGCAGATATCGATGGGCTAACAAATACTGGTATACTACTACTGCTGCTGCTTTTACTGATACTGCTTTAACTACTATTACTGCTGCTGCAACTATTGCTACTGCTTTAACTACTACTACTGCAATTACTGCTAGTGCACCAAATGCTGTTGCAATGGTGGCGGCTACTACTGCAACAACTTAAAATTTTAAGTAACTAACCCTTTGGACGTAACGGTATCATATCTGATGAAGGAGTGGACGAGGTCGTGCTTGTCAGCCATGTAGCAGGTGGTGCAGAGGTCGTAGTCAAAGCAGGAGCTGCACTTCCACCTCATGCCTGCGATGGCCTGCCGCTTACACCCGTCACAGATGTGGTTGGGATGCTTCACGCCTGCCAAGACGTGCTTAGTTTTAGTTCTAGTTTATTTCAGCTCTAAATTCTGTGTATAATTAACAGCCCTAAGTATGGGACATTCAAATAATAGAAGGGAGCAGAAGCTTAATTAAGGCTAGGGTGGGGAGGAAGTGGAGTGATCAAGATAAGGAAGTAGTGAAGGCAGAGATAAAACAAGTAGCTTCCACTACACTTAGTGGTTCTTATACTAGCTTCCACTACTGGTTCTTAAATCAGTTTCCACTATACAGTAGTCATCAGTTTTTAGAATAGTTTTCACTATGCTCAAGTGGTTCTTAAAGTAGCTTCCACTATACTTTTTTTGAGGCAGTGATCATTTGGCTCTCAGAATATCTCGCAACGCATGTCAAAAATCAATGTCTCAAAACGTGCGTGCGTGCGTGCGCGCACACACACACACACACACACACACACACACACACACACACTCGTGGAGGAGTCACGCGGTTTGAGCTCGTGTTTTGGTAATAATTTCTGACTGTGCCATAAGGAATAGAGTGTGGGATATAGGCGTGTGCACGCATAAGAGTGCATATAATCACTTAAGCCCCGAAAAAAGGAAATATAAGTGATCACATTAAAGAAAACAAAGGAAATAGTTGCTGAGTGTTTAGTAGGGGCCGTTGGAAGGGTGAACGGTTGTGTCAGGCCTAAATAGTGTTGCCATAATAATGCAGTGGGGTATTTTGAAGAATAAGTGCAACTCAAGACCAGGGAGATAAGAGATATGTATAGATGTGTCAGTAAATACAGTGAGTGAGTGAAAAAATTAGAAGAGCTAGAGAATATAGTGCATACAGGAAGTTAGTGGAAAAATTACCGAGAAGCATCAAACATCAACTTCTGGGGACAGGACAGACCGGCAACGTTACTCCACTGCCAGCCGCAAGTAATATTCACCTAGTTTGAGTTGCATGGGGTCAATAGTACCTGTCTCTAGCTGGAATTGGGGGTCACTCTCCTCGAGCTATCAGAATTAGAATAAGCAGCATTTACTGGCATTTAATAGAATTTAGAGGTAGCGGCATATAGGCGAAGCCTAGTGTATTTATTTTTGAACGTAATTTTAAACGCATAAGAGTACAGTGGGAAACAAGAGATCGGGTACATATACAATACATATGTAGTACATACGTGGGAAATAAGGACTGTTTACATAAACATATGCATGCACACTTGGGGAGAACAGCACTGTTGTTAGGCACTTGAATAGCTGTAGCGCACACACACACACACACACACACACACACACACACACACACACACACACACACACACACACACACACACACACACACACACACACACACACAGAGGAGCTCGGACTCGACCCCCACAACCTCAACTAGGTGAGTACACACACACACACAAACACATACAGACACACACACACATATATATAGACACACACACATATACAGGATTTTACACCTTCCTGTGAAGTGACCCTATAACCCTTCCTTTCCCCCCACCCCATCTCTCTCCCTCTCCTCTCCTCTCTCTCTCTCTCTTTCTCCCCCTTTCTCTCATTTTTTTTTTTTTTTTTTTTTTTACACAGGGTTTGACAAGGTTAAGGATCCCTAGCTTTATTGACAGCTATTTACAGGTTAAGGATTCCTAACTTTATTGGCAAGCTAAGAGCTGTTACCTACATCAGCTCATTTGAAAGCATTTTTATTGTTATGAGACATACAAGTAGGGAACAGGATGAAGTTGGAGCCATCTGTGGGCCAGCATTTTCATTTGATCAACTGACGTTATCTCATTGACATCATTATGCTGTACGAATGTGTTCCATACTCGAGTCATCCTGGGTATGTATGATCTCAGATGGAGTGATGTTCTGGAGAAGGGTACAGCCAGAGTGAAGTTGCTGCTTTCTGCCCGTCTTGTGGCATAAAAGCTTGTTTCACGCTGTCCTCGAAGTGGATCCAAGTGTGGTATTTTGACAATATTGGCCTTGTACATAACAGTAAGGCCACCCACATCCCTCCTATGTTGAAGGCTCTGCTGAAATGACAGATCTATCCAGGATGGGTCCAGGCGAGAGATGAGACGTCTTGCTCTGTTCTCTACTCTGTCAAGCAGTCGCAGATGAGAGGGGGGGCAGGCAAACCAAGAAAGTGGAGCATACTCAAGGTGTGAGCGTACTTGTGCCTCGTACAGGATCTTGCAACCCCTACTGTCAAGCAGATGCGAGATACGGCGAAGTGCTGTAAGCTTCCTGGCTGCCTTGTTTGCAAGATTTACAACATGGTTCTTCATGGTTAGTTTGGAGTCAAATTTCACCCCAAGGATATCAACTTCTTCTCCAGGTGCCAACATCGTCCCATTCATCCTTACTACTGCACCAGCATTACCATCATGGTGCCTAGAGACGATCATCATTTGCGTTTTCTCAGGTGCAAATGTTGCTTGCCATCTATTTCCCCAAGCTGATATAGCTCTCAGCTGGTGATTGATGTAGCTTAGAGCAGCTGGCATTTCTTCTCTTGGGTAAGTGAATGTCAGTGTACAGTCATCTGCATATGCATGTGATTCTGGGATGAGATGAAGAAGGTCATTGAAGTAGACATTCCATAACAGTGGACCCAGCACACTTCCTTGTGGAACGCTTGCCCCAATAGGATGCCTTGCTGATTCCGTTTCATTGAGGACTACACTTAGAGATCTACCATGAAGGTAATCACTGAGGAGACATAGCGTAGAGCCTGCAATTCCCAGTGCTTGAAGTTTTGCTAAGAGGCCCTGGTGCCACACCCGGTCGAAAGCGCCAGCAATGTCCAGTGCTACCACACAGCTGACTTTGGATTCATCCAGTGACTGGTGCCACTTAGTGGAGAGGTTTAACAACAGATCAGCAGCAGAGTAACCTTTCCTGAAGCCATATTGACAATCACAAAGTAGTGAGTGGTAGTCAAAAAAATCTGTCATTTGTCTTGAGATTATTGTCTCAAGGATCTTACCAGTGATTGACAGGAGTGACACTGGTCTGTAGTTGCTGATTTCTGCTCTGCTCTTCTTTTTGTGAACAGGGACTACATTTGCCTCTTTCCATGGAGAGGGCCATTTACACTGTACTAGGCAGTGCTGAAAGATGCGAGTTAGAGGTGCTGCTAGCTGGTCTGCACATCTTCTCAACAATCTTGGGCTCAACTTGTCTGGGCCCACAGCCTTTTCTTGGTCAAGTGATTTAAGAAGGAAATGCACCTCCTCCTGCCTTATTGTCACCACTGACAGTTTTGACACAGTTCTTGCAGCTAGCCAAGGAGGGTCCCTTGCTGGATCAGGAACTTGCATTTTGGTAGCAAAGTGTTCAGCAAAGAGGTCCGCCTTCTCTTGACTACTAGTAGAGGTGGTCCCATCCTGTCGATTTAGAGGTGGAATAAGTTCATCCTCTCTCTCATCCTCTCTCTCATCCTCTCTCTCTTCCTCTCTCTCTTCCTTTCACTCTTTCTCTCTCTCTTCCTCTCTCTCTCTCCCTCTCTTACTCTCTCTCTTCCTCTTCTTTTCTCTCTTTCTCTCTCTTCCCTTGTCACTCCCCCCTCTCTCTTACCTTTTCCCTCTCTCACTTTCTCCCCCTTTTTCCCTTCTTTTCCCCTCCTTCTAGGCTCCCCTTCTCTCTCTCCCTATCTCTCACTCTCTCCCCCTTTTTCTTTTCTTTTTCTCTTTCTCTCTCTCTTTCATTAAAAAAAAAATGGTTGGGACTCGCAGGAATCAGGGATCAGATGACAATGGTACTGGTAGGGAGGAATGGATGGAGGAACAGTGGAAAAGGATAGAGCAAGAATGGGAGAGAAAATTAGGAGAGCTTTCTGAAAAAATGGAGAAAGAGCTCTCTGTGAAATGGGAAAAGAGGTTGGAGAAGGAGATGAAGAAATGGGAGGCACAAGTCGAAACTGCAGTAGCCAGGGTAAAGGTCCTAGAATTTGAGGTAAACAGGTTGAAGCAAGTCTCAGGGGTAGTGACCAGAGAAGACACACCATATGATGATGAGAGGCTGAACAGGAAGGAAGGAGATATGAATTATGCTAAGGTCATATCAGCCTGCAAAGAAGGGCCAGGGAGTGGAAGGGAAGAGCAGATGGGTGAAGATGGAGAGGGAGATAGGTCGAATGCTGAGGCACAACCATGCTACCGAGAGCCACTGGAAAAATCAAGGGAGAAAATGACCACATACAGACAGGAACCAGAGTCACAGAGGAAGAGGCAATGGGAGGAGGAAAGGGCAAAATCAGTGATTATCCATGGGCTTCGGGAGAGAGAGGAAAGGACACACACTGAAAGACGGCAGGAAGAAAGAAAGGAGATTGAGAAAATCATCACGGAAATACTGGGAGAAGACATGGATGAGATTGTAAATTTTCAGAGAATAGGGGGGTACTTGAAGGGGAGAAACCGACCAATCAAGCTGATTCTCAGGACAGAAACAGTGCGGAACAGGATCCTCCAAGAGAAACCACGGTTGAAAAGTTCGGAAGAGTACAAGAAGGTGTTCCTAGACAGAGACAGAACACAAACAGAGAGAAAGCAGCTGAGGGAGAGGACAAAAAAGCAAAAGGAGCTAGGAAAGGAGACAAGAATGGAACCAGCAGAGGTCAGTCAGAGCAGAACAGAGCAGCAAGGGCAAGCACACACACAACTATCCTCAGAACCCCACAACCTATCACACCATCCCAACACACAATACAATCCATACCCACAGCTTCCACCCAACCCCCAACCATAGAATCCCACAGTAAGCTACCAGGTCTCCCACCCCCACAGGCCCCCCCAAACCACAGTGTTGGAAAGGAAACTGAAGGTATGATACACAAACGCTGATGAAATAACAAACAAGTGGGAGGAGTGGCACGAAAGAGTCAAAGAGGCATCACCAGACATCATAGCGATCACAGAAACCAAGCTTACAGGTATGATAACAGATGCCATCTTTCCAGCAGGATACCAGATCCTGGGAAAAGACAGAAGGAACAGGGGGAGTGGAGGAGTGGCATTACTGATCAAACACTGATGGAATTTTGATGAGCTGGAGAGAGGAGACAGAGGAGAAGAAAGTGACTACATAGTGGGAACACTTCACTCTGGTGGTCCCAAGGTGATAATTGCAGTGATGTATAACCCATCACAGAACAGCAGGAGGCCAAGGCAAGAGTATGACGAGAGCAATAGAGCGATGGTTGACACACTGGCTGCAGTGGCCAGAAGAGCTCATGCATGCAGGGCAAAGCTCCTGATCATGGGCGACTTTAACCACAAGGAGATCGAATGGGAGAACTTGGAGCAACATGGGGGCCAAGATACATGGAGGGCTAAGATGATGGAGGTGGTACTGGAAAACTTCATGTACCAACACGTAAGGGACACTACAAGAGAGAGAGGAGAGGATGAACCAGCAAGACTGGACTTACTATTCACCTTGAGTAGTGCAGATATTGAGGACATCACATATGAAAGACCCCTTGGGGCTAGCGATCATGTGGTTTTGAGCTTCGAATACACAGTAGAGCTACAAGTGGAGGGGGAAGCAGGAAGGCAAGGACAAATGAAACCAAAACTACAGGAAAGGGGACTACACAGGAATGAGGAACTTCCTGAATGAGGTTCAGTGGGACAGAGAACTGGCAGGGAAGCCAGTTAATGAGATGATGGAATATGTAGCAACAATGTGCAAGGAGGCTGAGGAGAGGTTTGTACCAAAGGGTAACAGGAATAATGAAAAAGCCAGGATGAGCCCATGGTTCACCCAAAGATGCAAGGAGGCAAAAACCAAGTGTGCTAGGGAAGGCAAAGGACCCAGGAGAATAAGGAGAGCAGTCGTAGAGCCAGAAACGAATATGCACAGATAAGAAGGGAGGCCCAACGTCAATATGAAAATGACATAGCAGCAAAAGCCAAATCTGACCCAAAGCTGTTATACAGCCACATCAGGAAGAAAACAACCGTTAAGGACCAGGTAATCAGGCTAAGGAAGGAAGGAGGAGAGACAACAAGAAATGACCGTGAAGTATGTGAGGAACTCAACAAGAGATTCAAAGAAGTGTTCACAGAGGAGACAGAAGGGGCTCCAGAAAGACGGAGAGGTGGGGTACACCACCATGTGCTGGACACAGTACACACAACCGAGGAAGAAGTGAAGAGGCTTCTGAGTGAGCTAGATACCTCAAAGGCAATGGGGCCAGATAACATCTCTCCATGGGTCCTGAGAAAGGGAGCAGAGGCGCTATGTGTACCCCTAACAACAATATTCAATACATCTATCGAAACAGGGAGATTGCCTGAGGCATGGAAGACAGCAAATGTGGTCCCAATCTTTAAAAAAAGGAGACAGACATGAAGCACTAAACTACAGACCAGTGTCACTGACATGTATAGCATGCAAAATCATGGAAAAGATTGCCAGGAGAAGAATGGTGGAACATCTAGAAAGGAATGATCTCATCACCAGCAGCCAACATGGGTTCAGAGATGGGAAATCCTGTGTCACAAACCTACTGGAGTTCTATGACATGGTGACAGCAGTAAGACAAGAGAGAGAGGGGTGGGTGGATTGCATTTTCTTGGACTGCAAGAAGGCTTTTGATGCAGTACCACACAAGAGATTAGTGCAAAAACTGGAGGACCAAGCAGGGATAACAGGGAAGGCACTGCAATGGATCAGGGAATACTTGTCAGGAAGACAGCAGCGAGTAATGGTACGTGGCGAGGTGTCAGAGTGGGCACCTGTGACCAGCGGGTTCCCACAGGGGTCAGTCCTAGGACCAGTGCTGTTTCTGGTATTTGTGAATGACATGACGGAAGGAATAAACTCCGAGGTGTCCCTGTTTGCAGATGACATGAAGTTGATGAGAAGAGTTCATTCGATCGAAGACCAGGCAGAACTACAAAGGGATCTGGACAGGCTGCAGACCTGGTCCAGCAACTGGCTCCTGGAGTTCAATCCCACCAAGTGCAAAGTCATGAGGATTGGGGAAGGGCAAAGAAGACTGCAGACGGAGTACAGTCTAGGGGGCCAGAGACTACAAACATCACTCAAGGAAAAAGATCTTGGGGTGAGTATAACACCAGGCACATCTCCTGAAGCGCACATCAACCAAATAACTGCCGCAGCATATGGGCGCCTGGCAAACCTCAGAACAGCATTCCGACATCTTAATAAGGAATCGTTCAGGACCCTGTACACCGTGTACGTAAGGCCCATATTAGAGTATGCGGCACCAGTTTGGAACCCACACTTAGCCAAGCATGTAAAGAAACTAGAGAAAGTGTGAAGGTTTGCAACAAGACTAGTCCCAGAGTTAAGAGGTATGTCCTATAAGGAGAGGTTAAGGGAAATCAACCTGACGACACTGGAGGACAGGAGAGATAGGGGGGACATGATAACGACTTACAAAATACTGAGAGGAATTGACAAGGTGGACAAAGACAGGATGTTCCAGAGACTGGACACAGCAACACGGGGACACAGTTGGAAGCTGAAGACACAGATGAATCAAAGGGATGTTAGGAAGTATTTCTTCAGCCACAGAGTAGTCAGGAAGTGAAATAGTTTGGGAAGCGATGTAGTGGAGGCAGGATCCATACATAGCTTTAAGCAGAGGTACGATAAAGCTCATGGTTCAGGGAGAGTGACCTAGTAGAGACCAGTGAAGAGGCAGGGCCAGGAGCTTGGACTCGACCCCTGCAACCTCAACTAGGCGAGAACTAGGTGAGTACACACACACACATGACGAAGTTCATGAGGAGAATTAAATCAGACACGGATCAGACAGGTCTACGAAGAGACCTGGACAGGCTGGATGTGTGGTCCAGAAACTGGCTCCTAGAATTTAACCCTGCCAAGTCACGAAGATCGGAGGAGGGCAAAGAAGACCGCAGACAGAGTATAGGCTAGGAGGCCAAAGGCTGCAAACCTCACTCAAGGAGAAAAACCTAGGAGTGAGTATAATACCGAGCACATCGCCAGAAGCACACATTAACCAGATAACTGCTGCGGCATATGGGCGCTTGGAAAACCTGAGAATAGCGTTCTGGTACCTCAGTAAGGAATCGTTTAAGACTTTATACAGTGTGTTCGTCAGGCCTATACTGGAGTACGCAGCACCAGTTTGGAACCCACACCTGGTCAAACACGTCAAGAAATTAGAGAAAGTGCAAAGGTTTGCAACAAGGCTAGTTCCAGAGCTAAGGGGAATGTCCTATGAAGAAAGGTTAAGGGAAATCAGTCTGACAACACTGGAGGACAGGAGGGTCAGGGGAGACATGATAATGACATACAAAATACTGTGTGGAATAGACAAGGTGGACAGAGACAGGATGTTCCAGAGATGGGACACAGAAACAATGGGTCACAATTGAAAGCTGAAGACTCGGATGAGTCAAAGGGATGTTAGGAAGTATTTCTTCAGTCATAGAGTAGTTAGGAAGAGGAATAGTCTGGCAAGCGATATAGTGGAGGCAGGAACTATACATAGTTGTAAGACGAGGTATGATAAAGCTCATGGAGCAGGGGGAGAGAGGACCTAGTAGCGGTCGGTGAAGAGGCGGGGCCAGGGGCTGAGTCTCGACCCCTGCAACCACAATTAGGTGAGTACACACACACACAAAACGAAGGGTAACAGAAATAAGAAAGACGGGATCAGCCCTTGGTTCACCCAAAGGTGTACAGAGGCTTCCAGGGAGAAGGCTTACAGCTTTTCATCTCAACCCCTGCATGCATCAGCCTTACTAGAGATTTTAACAATGCAAGGAATTTATAAGAGCAGGCGAAATATACACAAACACTGATCTCTGGCTGAAGGAGACTCGAACCTACGAACCTTGGAACAAGGTACGCAGTGCTTTACCTTTCTCACCTCACTGAACCAATACCTTGGGGCCCAGCTTGCGCTAGACGTTGATCCAAGGCAGCCAGCTTTCAGGGAGAAGGCTTACAGCTTTTCATCTCATCCCCTGCATGCATCTGCCTTACTCGAGATTTTAACAATGCAAGGAATTCGCAAGAGCAGGCGAAATATACACAAACACTGATCTCTGGCCGAAGGAGACTCGAACCTACGAACCTTGGAACAAGGTACGCAGTGCTTTAACATTCTCACCACACTGGGGATGAGATGAAAAGCTGTAAGCCTTCTCCCTGAAAGCTGGCTGCCTTGGATCAACATCTAGCGCAAGCTGGGCGCCAAGGTATTGGTCCAGTGTGGTGAGAATGGTAAAGCATTGCGTACCTTGTTCCATTGTTCGTAGGTTCGAGTCTCCTTCAGCCAGAGATCAGTTATATATATATATATATATATATATATATATATATATATATATATCTTTCTTTCAACACACCGGCCGTATCCCACCGAGGCTTGGTGGCCCAAAAGGAAAAACGAAAGTTTCTCCTTTTACATTTAGTAATGTATACAGAAGAAGGGGTTACTAGCCCCTTGCTCCCGGCATTTTAGTCGCCTCTTACAACACGCATGGCTTACGGAGGAAGAATTCTGTTCCACTTCCCCATGGAGATAAGAGGAAATAAACAAGAACAAGAACTAGAAAGAAAATAGAAGAAAACCCAGAGGGGTGTGTATATATATGCTTGTACATGTATGTGTAGTGTGACCTAAGTGTAAGTAGAAGTAGCAAGATGTACCTGAAATCTTGCATGTTTATGAGACAGAAAAAAGGACACCAGCAATCCTACCATCATGTAAAACAATTACAGGCTGTCGTTTTACACTCACTTGGCAGGACGGTAGTACCTCCCTGGGCGGTTGCTGTCTACCAGCCTACCTACAATATATATATATATATATATATATATATATATATATATATATATATATATATATATATATATATATATATATATACATATAAGGAGAAATAAGCAAAAAAAAAAATACTGCACTGGGGAAACAAATAAAATTTCACTAATTTTATAAAGGAACCAGCCAGCAATACTGACACCCCCAGTAATGATGTGGCAGCACCTGGAGGTACAAGCACCCCAGGTTAAGAACCACTGCACTACAGGCACGATAGGTCCTGAGAGACTAGTGATCTGTCAAACTGGTCGATGACAAAAAAAAAATAAAAAGCGGCGGCAAGAAGGTATAAAATTTACCCATAATCACAACTAGGGAAATACACATTCACATAACCTCACACTTCATCCACTGGATCTAACTGCACCTGACGAACAAAAGGCAAGTGCTTGTGATGGTTAGCTCCTTTAGCTACAGGTACACATAAATGAAGTTACACAAATTGTCATACACAGTAACATGTGTGTAAATTACAAGCGTATAATTTTTCCACTAACTGCACCATGCTAGAGTAGCAGGTATGTTTGCTCTGCTATAAATTTAGGTTAATTTAAATGAACCAAAGGTTGGGAATCTTACGTAGCGTAGATAGTTCCCAGAGAGACTTACGTAAACGCGTTAGAAAATGAACAGTGTATCAAAAGGATGGGTTACCTTTGATGAGTTTCGAGAGTTTTTCCATTCTTGGAGCCTGGCCTTGGGCCAGGCTTGTCTGGTACTTGCCTGGTCAACTATGCTGTTTCTGCTGGCAGCCCGCTCTAGAAACTAGTAATACCAGTCGACAAAGTTACAGGAGGAGTTTGAAACTAGTACCCTAATGTAGCAAACTGATAGATAAGTACACAGAGACAGAGGCATTCACAAATAGCCAGCACTATACGAGGAGGGGAATACTAAAGGGAAAAGGGAATGGGGGGAGAGAAAATGGAAAAGATATTGAGAGAAGGGAGGGGGTGACTGGAGGTGGAGAAGAAAGAATGAGGTTAGAATGGGTGGGGAAGAGGGGCAGAGGAGAGATGGGGTGGGGTAAGAAACGGAGGGGGATAGGGGAGGGGGGGGAAAAGAGTAGGGAGAAGGGGTGGAGGAGAAGGGAACAAAACAAAGGCCTAATTACGCAAAATAAAGACGATTAATGAGGCAGCAATATGAGAGGCGTGGATGAGGGCTACCGCATAACTGTATTTAATCATCAAAGGAGTCAGGAAAACATTATAGAAGAGAAAGCAGGAAAACTAAAGGGGGGGAAGAGAGAGAGAGAGAGAGAGAGAGAGAGAGAGAGAGAGAGAGAGAGAGAGAGAGAGAGAGAGAGAGAGAGAGAGAGAGAGAGAGAGAGAGAGAGAGAGAGAGAGAGAGAGACCCATCCTGGATAGATCTGTCATTTCAGCAGAGCCTTCAACATAGGAGGG